>NC_044031.1:42984309-43303635 GCF_901765095.1 Microcaecilia unicolor | reverse complement strand
CACGGGACCCTGATGTAACAGGCCCTGCTCCACTGGCAGCCGCAGAGGATGGTCGACTGAGAGCCTGATCAAGTCCGCATACCAGGGACGTCTGGGCCAGTCCGGACCCACCAGGATTATCCGGCCCGGATGCTTTGCCACCCGGTCTAGCACCCTGCCCAACATGGGCCAGGGCGGGAACACATAGAGAAGCTCTTGTGTCGGCCACTGTTGGAGAAGAGCATCTACTCCCAGGGATCGAGGGTCCCGTCCTCTGCTGAAAAAGCGCGGCACTTGGCAATTGGCCGATGACGCCATCAGATCTAGGCTCGGCTGGCCCCAGCGCTTCGTGATGTCCAAGAACACCTGAGCAGATAGCTGCCACTCTCCGGGCTCCAAGGTATGGCGACTGAGAAAGTCCGCCTTGACATTCATGACTCCGGCAATGTGGGCCGCTGACAGCTGTTCCAGGTTCGCTTCCGCCCACTGGCATAGATTCATGGCCTCCTTGGCTAGAGGGGCGCTCTTGGTACCTCCCTGGCGGTTGACATAGGCCACAGCAGTGGCATTGTCCGACAGGACCCGTACTGGCTTCAACGCCAGTACCGGGATGAACTCCAAAAGCGCCAACCGAATGGCTCTGAGTTCCAGGAGGTTGATAGACCACTTTGCCTCTGCAGGAGACCAGAGCCCCTGCGCTGTCCTTCCCAAGCAGTGGGCTCCCCAGCCCGACAAAGAGGCGTCCGTCGTGACGACAATCCACTCCGGGGTCACCAGAGTCATTCCTGCAGACAACTTGTCTGTCTGCATCCACCAGCTCAGCGCCTTGCGCACTGCTGGGTCCAAGGGAAGGCGCACAGCATAATCCTCCGACATCGGAGTCCAGCACTGCAGCAGAGAGTGTTGTAGTGGTCTCATATGAGCCCTGGCCCAGGGCACTACTTCCATCGTGGCCGTCATAGAGCCCAACAGCTGCACATAGTCCCAAGCACGAAGAGGAGAGGCTACTAGGAACTGGTCCACCTGAGCCTGAAGCTTGACAATCCGATTGTCTGGCAGGAACACTCTGCCCACTTGGGTGTCGAATCGAACTCCCAGATACTCCAGGGACTGAGTCGGGCGCAGCTGGCTCTTCTCCCAGTTGATGATCCATCCCAGGGAGCTCAAAAGAGCAACTACCCGGTCCACAGCTTTGCCGCACTCTGCATAAGAGGGGGCTCGGATCAACCAGTCGTCCAGATAAGGATGGACTTGTACTCCTTCCTTTCGCAGGAAGGCCGCGATGACCACCATTACTTTGGAGAAGGTCCGCGGAGCAGTAGCCAACCCGAAAGGGAGGGCTCTGAACTGGAAGTGTCGTCCCAGGACTGCAAAACGCAGAAAGCGTTGATGAGGAGGCCAGATGGGAATATGCAGGTACGCTTCCTTGATGTCCAAGGAAGCCAAGAACTCTCCTGCCTTCACTGCCGCTATAACAGAGCGGAGAGTCTCCATGCGAAAGTTCCGCACTTTCAAGGCCCGATTGACCCCTTTGAGGTCGAGGATAGGCCGGACAGAACCTCCTTTCTTTGGTACCACAAAGTAAATGGAGTAACGTCCCTTGCCAATCTGATTTTCTGGCACCGGAACGACCGCACCCAGGCGAATCAGGTTGTCCAAGGTCTGCTGCACTGCCACAGCTTTGACCGGAGACTTGCAGGGAGAGAGTACAAACCCGTCTCTTAAGGGTCGGCAGAACTCTAACTTGTAGCCGTCTCTGATGACTTCCAGCACCCAAGCGTCTGAAGTTACTTTGGTCCACTCGCCCAGAAACGAGGACAGGCGTCCTCCAATCTGCACTGGGCCATGGACCAAGACCCCGTCATTGGGTACGAGACCCTGGGGGAGGACCGGAGGGCGTACCTCCGGGACGGCGGTCTCTGCGAAAGGAATGCTGCTTGGGGGAGAAGTTCCTTTTGAAGGAAGAGGGGGCAGAGGAGCCCGACTTGCCCGGGCGGTACCGACGGGCTTCTTGAAACCGTCCTCTGGAGATACTGGGGCGAGCACTGGCCTGAGCCCTGACCTCTGGTAACCTCTTGCCCTTAGACGTGCCGAGATCGGTCACGATTTTGTCCAGCTCGACCCCAAAGAGCAGCTTGCCTTTAAAAGCAACTTAGCCAGGCGGGACTTAGAGGCGTGGTCCGCAGACCAATGTTTCAGCCAAAGCCAGTGCCACGCAGAGACTGTCTGAGCCATGCCTTTAGCCGAGGCTCTCAAGACATCATACAGTAAGTCTGCCAAATAAGCCAAGCCCGATTCCAGGGCCGGCCAGTCAGCCCTCAAGGAAGGATCTGAGGAGGAAGCCCGCTGCACCAACGTCAGGCACGCCCTGGCCACATAGGAGCCGCAAACTGAGGCCTGCAAACTTAAGGCAGCCGCCTCGAAGGACGACCTTAAAGCCGCTTCCAATCTTCTGTCTTGGGCGTCCTTTAGTGCCGTGCCACCTTCCACCGGCAACGCCGTTTTCTTAGTCACCGCAGTGATTAAAGAATCCACGGTAGGCCAAACAAAGGCCTCACGCTCACTTTCAGGCAAAGGATAGAGGCGGGACATAGCCCTAGCCACTTTGAGGCTCGCTTCCGGGACATCCCATTGAGCCGAAATTAAGGTGTGCATGGCATCATGCACGTGGAAGGTTCTAGGCGGGCGCTTCGTCCCCAGCATAATGGCGGAGCCAACAGGGGCTGAGGGAGAGACGTCCTCCGGAGAGGAAATCTTCAAAATGCTCATGGCCTGCATTAACAGGTTGGGCAAATCCTCTGAGCGAAAAATCCGTGCTGCAGAGGGGTCATCCGCTCCATCCGAGCGGGAATCCGTCTCTTCCAAGGAATCCCCAAAGGACCGTTGGGAGAACTCAGATACGCTGCCCTCATCTACATCAGAGGAAACAGCGTCCTCTAAGGCCTGGGCATCCACCCGAGGGAGTTTACTTCCGGGGGCCTCAACCCCTTTATCGGACAAGAGAGAAGGGGCAGCGTTCTGCATAAGGAAGGCCTGATGCAGCAGCAAAATAAACTCGGGGGAGAAACCCCCCAAACTGTGCAATTCAGCAGCCTGGGCCACAGCCCTAGACGCACCCTCAACCGGCGCTCGCAAGAGCGGGGGAGAAGCATGCTGCGCATCCAAGATGGCGTCCGGCGCGACACTCCGCGAAGGAGCCGCGCGGGAAGAACGGCGCTTAACTTTAGCCGCTTTTTTGCCGTCGCCCAAATCAAGGGCAGCCATGGCATGAACGTCTCCCAGCTCAAGGGCGGCCCAAGAAGAAGCTGTCCAAGCAGAGTGGCCGGCCAAGATGGCGGAGGCGAGCAGCGGGGGATGGGCGTTTATGGCGGGAAAAACCGCCGCGCCGGAGGAAGACCTGGGACACTGACCGGCCTCCAAACTGACACCCAAGAAGGGCGAATCAGACTTTAAAACCCCCGCATCCCCGCTAGAAGCGCACACGCGGTCCGGGGAGCGATTCTTCGCGCCCTCGCCCTCCGACGCCATAGGCCACGTGGAGATCAATCGGGGAACCCCCTGCCCGCTATAAAAAGGTAAAAATTACCTGCTTCTCGCTCCGAGCTGTAACGACCTGGTGTCCCAGTGAGTAGCTGCAATAAACGTTTAAATAAACATCGAAATAAACGCCCTTAAGGACCTCCAAAATTTTTTTTTTTTTTTTTTTTTTTTTAACGGAGCCAGCGGGAGGGGGGAGAAAAGGAGGGACCTGGCGCCACCAGGTTTGCACTTGCTCAAGAAGAGCCCTCAACCCCAGGCACTCAACAAAACCTAAAAATTAGGCTTGGAGGCCTAGCCAGAGCTGCTGCTGTGTGTGACCACCACCTGCTGAGATAGAGAACATACTGGGGAGTTTCCGGCAGCACATGACCACATATAGGGAGGCAAAAGGATTGCTCTCTATCTCCACCTGCTGGTAGATGGACACAACCCACCAGTCTATGGATTGATCAGCATGATGATATGGAAACTATGTTACTACTCCTGGGCATTTATCAGTACCCTTCTCCACCACTGCCAACTCCAGGCTCCGCTCATTCTGCCTCGCCTCACCCTATGCTTGGAACAACCTTCCTGAACCCTTACGCCAAGGCCCCTCCCTGCCCGTCTTCAAGTCTTTGCTTAAAGCCCACCTCTTCAATGCTGCGTTCGGCACCTAACCCTTACCGTTCAGTGAATCCAGACTGCCCCAATTTGACTGCCCCTATCAGACCGACCGTTCACTTGTCTATTAGATTGTAAGCTCTTTGAGCAGGGACGGTCTCTCTTTGTTAAATTGTACAGCGCTGCGTAACCCTAGTAGCGCTCTAGAAATGTTAAGTAGTAGTAGTAGTACTTATGAACTTTGTAGGATGCTTTGTTTCTCACAGGGGAACCTTCTCTGGCAGTTATCAACCCTGAGCTGATCCAAGGTTATGTCATGCCTGAGGTGAACAGTCATTCATGTGTCCCCTTCTACTAAGGTGTCCAAAATATCCCCCCCACTCACCACCCTACCTCCATGGAGACCAAAGGAAATACAGGCTTTGGGAGAGCAGCAGCACCATGCTGGCACCCCTATAAAGCCGCGGGTGGTCTGAGCATCTGTGTGCATACAAGGCCTGCAGCAGCCGGCCCACTTGAAGGCACAGGACATTGTAGGCTTTGCATGTGTTCGAATGCAAGGATTCACAATGCTCTGCAGTACTGGGACAGACATGGCCCTCCCCTGAGCCTGCTATCCTAGGTGGACAACTAATCTGCCTAATACTAGGGCAGCCCTGTATTTGCCCTCCCATGTGGGCCAACTCTGAAATAAACTCTTTTGAGCTATGGATTGAATTGAACCAAATTTTATGCTGGAAGTTACCTGTTTTTTTTAATTCAGATTTTTGAGAATTACATTTTGCTAGGAGGGTGGAATGATTGAGGAGGGTAGGTAGGTTATTTTTCCAGAAGGCTTTTCTAGTGAGCCAAGAATGTATGGTAGCGCTACTTGTACTAGTGGGCAGAGTGTATGGTTAGGTTTGCTTCAGTCATTGAAAGCTTCTCCTCTCCCCCACCCCCCACACATTAAATTAGTACCTCTTTGACTTAATATCTGTTTCTGTTGAGGTTTTGGCTTATTTTGTTTGAAACTGATTTTTAATTATGTATGTTGTTAGCTAGTCAGAAAAATGGATTGATGTGTTATATAAATGTTTTTAAATAAACATATATTTTACACTATAATCCACTTAGACGTGAATGGTTACAGGCAAATCAAGCTATTAAAACTACATAAGAGATCGTTAAATACTGTGGAGGAAACATCTGCAGTAGTATTCTGCACAGAAGGAATATGTTCATTCATTCATTTCAGTATTTATATATCACTTTAGACTTAAGCGGTTTACAGTTTCATTTTGCAGGTACTGGGTCTGTCCCCAGTGGGCTCACAGTCTAAGTAGTACATTGTACTACTGTTGTACCTGGGGCAACAGCAGGTTAAGTGACTTGCCCAGGGTCACACGGAGCTGCAAACCTGCTACACTTACCATTAGGCTATTTCTCCACCAGTACCCAGTGGCAGCTTCCATTCGCCCCTAGTGCAGCTCCCTGACTTTTCCTCATGGTCGTCTCCACCTTCTCTGAAGGTTTTGTCACCAGTATTGATCTCAGAAAAGCCCTGTGTTCTTCTGATACTATGTGACCGAGTTGAGCCAAATGGGTGCCCAAACTCCTGTACGATTCTTATACTATTTTAGTGATCATAGTAGTTCAGTTTCACTGAGAACCACACAGTGTTGGAACAATTACTACAGAAGTGGTGTTGGGGAGCTTATGGAAAAGGCAGATAGTATGAAGCCTGGCGGGGGAGGGGGGGGAGAGGAGAGTTGGCTTGCAGAGTGAGGACAGGATAATGGAAACTGACTATTATTATTATTAGCATTTGTATAGCGCTACCAGACGCATGCAGCGCTGAACACCTGATACAAAGAGACAGTCCCTGCTCAAAAGAGCTTACAATCTAAATAAACTAATGGGAGAGGTGGGTAAGGGTACAAAAGGTATGCCGATAGTAAGCAACTGGAAGTACTAACCTAAGAACCTAAGAGGACCACTTACTCAGCCATTTTCCAGATAACCATGAGGGACAGACATTCATATATAATGAGTCCCATTTGAATACAAATTTATCATGCATATTTGTTGCGGCAATTCCAAAAGCCAACTGGCTAAGTGTTTCTCCAGGCAAGGGATGGGGAAAAAGGGATAAAAAAAAAAGTTGAGTAGAAATGCAATAAGGTAGTCTTCGCTGCACCCCCCCCCCCCCCCCCCCCCACTCTCCTCCAAAATGCCTTATACTACCAGTCACCGATAGAGGGAATATCACACCAGTTTGCAGCCTTCAAGTTCAAGAGCAGGTCTGCATAGAAAAGTGCCCACATCTAATGTAAATCTAGTACAGCACTACACCAACTTAGGTTTACAATCATTTTCCATAGGTTTCAAGATTAATCCAGCAGGGTATCAAATTCCCCCAGAAATTACTTGCCAGGGACAAATTTCTATTTAATCCACCAGCTCTCTTACCCAAAGTCTACAGTATACTTAGACTAGTTAGTTTCATCAGTGTTCATTAATTTTACTGTGCTTTTTGTGGTAAGTATATAAGAATTTCCCTAATGAATATACATGAAATCTACTTGCAAACAATGGAGGCAGGGAATGCAAATAGATCATGCGTATTCATTGTGGAAATCCTGACAACGCGAGTGGGTTGCAGCCTTTGAGGACTAAGATGCCCCCTACTGCTGTAGAGCTACCAGATGATATGAAGGAATTATTTGCCCTATACCCACAGGATACAGCAATGGGATCTACACTTTTTCTTCCATTTCCCTGTTAAAGTGTTTGTGTGATGTTCGTAAAGCTACGATCACCACCTTCTATGACCCAAATCGGCTCCAATTTTGGGCAGCAAGTGGTCTCCAAATCAGAAGCATTCCTTTTTGTCTGCTCTTCGGCAACTTTGATATACTATTCCCTTATAACCAATGACAACGAAACATTAAAAGGTTATCCCTCCTATTCCTCTTAAATTTCATTTGGTTCACCTCTTTGTATTTACCCAATAAGGGTTTCACATTAACTTAGTGTGCCAGTGATCTTTTTTTCATCCAATGTGTATTTGGTTTCTAGTATATGGTGGTTAGATGCCATTTTCCTCTTCAACTTTGGTTGGAGTACATAACCTTAATTAAAAAAAATAAACATTCCAGAGGAACGGAATACTTAAACACTGATTATCAGAGGTATCCAAGTAGGGCTTTTATTTTTTTTTTTTTATTATTTATGCAATTTCAATAAAACCAAGCATACATATGAAAAAAGAAAAAAAAAAGTACAATCAAATATCTACAGAAGCAAAATAAACTTGTGTCCGAGTCACTATTTGTACAATTTGCCTCAAATGAGACAACCAGTCACCTACTTCTACATCCCACCATTGCTCATGGGCTCTAGCACCCTGCCTTTAAAATTCATAACTGCTGTCTCCTGCCACCATCAAGGCCTCTGTCAGCTGCCACATCACTCCCACTGCACTGTGCACTGTCAGATGGCAGAATATACAGAAAAAACCTAGGAGGGAAGTACAGGTATTTAGTATAGGTTAGATCTAGAATGGGTATGAGGTGAGAAGTAGAAAATTAAAAGGGAAACTGAAAGCATGACAGCAAATACTACAAAGGTTTATGTCCACACGCATTCCCTTCCAGCTGGCATTTTTGGGGGGAGGGGGCTTTCAAAGGTTTGGACATGCTCCTGGAGGAAAAGTGCAGTCTTATTGAGATGGACATGGGGGAAGCCACTGCTTCCCCCGGGAATGGCACCATACTGTCTGACCCAGTATGGCTATTCTTATCCTATATAATAATTTGCACCTCCAACGTTCCATCGCTGTCTAGCTGCCTGGGTTTGTAACATCAAATGACGTCAGCCAGCCTCCACTGTTCCGTGCCCCCTCACTGCCCCGCCCTCGCGTCAAAACATAATGACGTCAGAGGGCGTAACAGTGAGAGGGAAGGGAACGCTGGAGGCAAGCTGAACTGACTTTAGGGGATGTTACGAAGACAGGCAGACAGTGATGGAACCCCGAGGTACAATTTAGGCAAGGTGGTGGGAAGAGGGTGAACGCAGTAATCAATGGCGCGAGACAGAGACGAAGGACAGCAGCCTACAACGCTACAATCCCCCTCACTGTCCCGCACTTGCAAAAAGACGTTATGACATCAGAGGGCGGAACAGTGAGAGGGAAGGGAAAGCTGGAGGCAAGCTGAGCTGATGTTAGGCAGACACGGAACCGCGAGTTACCCAGCAGATGACAGCACATAAATTTATATATAACAGAAAAAACAGGATAATATCTAAAAAAGAAAAGGATGCAAAACACAGTGCAATCACCCACTGTCTCTCACACACACGAATTGCAGGATATGGATGGAATAGGAGGCAAGGGGAGGGGAGAACATAGGAGAATCGGTGCACATCATGTAGAGGTCACAATCGCTGGAGAGGGAGGGAAGGGGAGAGAACGGCATAGGAGAATCGCTGCACATGGATTGCATCGGAGAGAATGAGAGCATAGGGAAGAATTGCATAGGAGCTGAGGCCTCAAAACCAGAGACAGAAGAGTCCGTCAATTCATCTGCTGGAGATAGAAAATACTGGAGAACTGGGCTAGTTGTAGAGGTCTATATATTTATTTATTTATTGCATTTGTATCCCACATTTTCCCACCTTTTTGCGGGTTCAGTGTGGCTTACAATATATTATGAATCATGGAAATACAGTTTGTTACAACTCAGTTATGGATTACATTGTGATGAGTTATGCGAGACAAAGTCAAAGTATCGTTAAGGAATATAATAATGGAAAAGAGCACTGAAACATTGGAAGGAAATAACGGAAACAAAAAGGGGCAATATATAATAACAGGAAAACATTTGGTATACATTTTCTGTGAGTAAAGGTATGAGTGTGGTGAGATTACGGGGGATGAGAATTCAGAAGTGGCTGTATTGATGCATTACTGAACAGTGAGCGTGGGCTTTAAGTGTTTTGGTTTTTTCCGTAAATATATAGTGAAGCTGTTCTGTATTCTGTAACTCCACTTGCTGGTCAATGGACATGACTATCCCCACAAGTCCTGGAATAGTGGGAAGCAATGTAATGGGATGCCACTTTTCTTGTTCTTAGCTGGTGCTGCATAACATTGATAACCATTTCCAATGAATTTTTGAGCCTCATTTAAATCAGATTCCTGGATAAAGCAAATATTGGGCTTCTAGGTTCTTAAAGTTGAGAAAGATTTTCTTCCTCTTTACGGGATATGGAATACCCTTAACATTCAGGGAGAAAAAGATTATAGTCACCATAATTCAAGTCCATACTGGTGTTTAAAGGTGGAAGCCTGAAAAGGTGACTTATTCATAGCTTCATCTAAAGAGGTTGGTGGTATAAGTCTCCATAATGCCAGAGAGACATGATAATTAAGAGAAAGCACAAATAAAATATAAATAACTAGCAATAACCATTGCATCGGGGTACATGGGATCAGAGGATGACTCATGAGAGGATTGCCAGCATTTTATTTGGGATGAGTGAAATATACTGTATCAGCCTGATTGAAAGTCAGCTTTAACTGTTGGTCTCAGGGCAAATGAGTAAGTCTATTTTCTAGAAATAGCTGAAGAGCATGGGGATCATTGAAGTACTTTGTTTCATTATGGTACATGACTCATTACTGTGGGGTACAGGCAGCCGTATTGAGCTCCTATGCTCTTCAGTTTAGGCCGAATGGCCAAAAAGGCCTCTTATTAGCGAGGTCAGGCACAAATAACATTTTACCTTCACACATGATTATACGCTTGCTTTTAGCTACTTACAGGATTTACAATGACTGAGAAAATTTCAGCAATTTAAGGACAAATCTGTCTCAGGTTTTTTTTTTTTTTTGATTCGGCCAAGAAAGAACCCGATGTGCCCTCAGTTTTTAGAGGTGTTTGAAAGTGAATTCCCAGAATTTTGGGCATAAAGATTGTTAAAGTTCACATAACCTGTCCTTCTATTAGTTCAGGTAGGTCCAGAATTCTGTTATTCCATCACATTCTACTCGCCATGTCTTCGACCTTCATTTTAAGGTGCTCCAGCTTGGAAATGCTATGACATTTCTTGTTGTATATTATCCTGAGCAGTAACCCTTTCCTCCGATAATTCCAGATGTGCATATTGTACTGCTTTAATTGCAATGCCATATAGTAATTTTACTTATGTCATTAGTTGCCTCAAGATTTTGCTGAATAAGATCTAGAAGCATTTGTATATCTTCTGACATCTGCGAGCGGCGTTCTATCCCCACTGCAGGCGCAGTCTTCTCGGGTGTCATCAGGTCTTGCTTTAATCTCTTACTGGAAGACTGCGAGAAGTGACCTGCTTCAAATTTTGATGATTTTGATGACACTGATGTGAGAAAAGAGCAGGCAATACAATATCTGCCAGAAAAGGGGTTTATTAGGCTGATTATGATCTTAAAATACTACTGCTGGCAGGAGAAGAGCTCTCACACCAGTGGCGTAGCCAAGGGTGGGCTTGGGTGGGCCCAGGCCCACCCACGTTGGGCTCAGGCCCACCCAGTACCAGCATAGCTACAATGTGGCTGGCAGGGATCCCCAAGCCCCACCAGCCGAAAACTTCCAACAACTGTCCCTCCTGCATACCTTGTAAATAGCAGATCTTCGCCTGAAGTGAGCAGTGACTGATGCATACTGCTCACACCAGCCCCATAGCCTTCGCTCTGATGTATTCTCGCCTAGGTGGAAACAGGAAGTTGCATCAGAGGGAAGGGTATGGAGCCAACGTCAGCAGTGTGTATTAGTTGCTGCCCGTTGCTGGTGAAAATCTGCTGTTTAAAAGGTATGCGGGAGAGGGAGGATATTAGAGAGACCATATGGCAAGCAGGTGAGAGGAGAGACCACATCATCTGTGGGATGAGGCGGGGTTCTTCTGCCCACCCATCTTGGGTCCAGGCCCACCCAAAATTGGGTGTCTGGCTACGCCCCCGTCTCACACGTCCATCTACAAACACCGTTGCGTGACTCCCCTCATCAGGTTCTCTTTCCTATCTATAATCGGCATTCCTTTCTAACTGTATTTAGACTTAACTGCTTTAACCTGTTTTTGGGAAAGCGGCATAATAAATCTCACAACAAAAATCTTAGCACAGCACTTATCAAGAGTAATATGGAAAAATCACCTACAAATGAAGGTATTTAAAAAACCCCTCAAGCCTATCAACCAAAGTCACACAGGCCCAAAGGTCTAGTTAAACAGAAATACCTTTAACATCTTACAAAAGGACACAGACTTCTTATACAAGAGGCATGGAGAGGCTAAGGCTGGTTTAGGAGGAGGGGCAGCAGCTGGACAGTTCAATATTAAGGCTGAGAATACAGCAAGCATTAGGATGGGGGGAGAGAGGGAGGAAGCTAAAAAAAAAAAAAAAAGCTAACCCCCTTTCTGTACTGTGTAGCCAGTAATGTGCATACACTCTGGGTAACATGGTAGCTTTCTCATCAGCCTCACAGAAAGCAGATTTGCAAGGGTGGGGGGGGGGGGGGGGGGGGGGAGAGAAGAAGTAAAGAAATAGAAATTCTATGTAGCCCTGGGATGCCCCTCACCCACAGCTTCTCTGCATCACTTGCTGCAGAGGGATAAATCAGGTGCACTTCACAAGGCTGCAGGCAAAACATTTCCTATCAATAGTCCTGCTACTGAAAATGCTACACTAAGATTAAAGTAGCATCTTCTCTCTCAGCACCTGATTGCTTAAGCTTAAGTTACAGCAAAATATTTTATAGCATAAGCAGTTTGATGGGGTGAGCCACCAGAGCCATGGCCCGACCAGAATTTTTGCAGCCCCTGTTTTATAGATCTTTCATTAACTGATTTTACAGCTTTACCTATGGTGGCATGTACTGGTCAAAAAAAAAAAAAAAAAAAAAAAAAGGATCATGTGTTATACAAAAAAAAAAAAAATTTACTGGAATTAGCTACAAGACCAAAACGGTCCACATTCA
Organism: Microcaecilia unicolor; assembly: GCF_901765095.1. Taxonomy (NCBI): domain Eukaryota; kingdom Metazoa; phylum Chordata; class Amphibia; order Gymnophiona; family Siphonopidae; genus Microcaecilia; species Microcaecilia unicolor. Next base: position 43,291,516 of record NC_044031.1, on the reverse strand, counting down.
CGGGGGGGCAGAGGGAGGTAGGGTTACCTATTTGTGGAGACAAAATTAAAAACAGGACAAAAATAAAATGCCACCCCACCCCCTCATGCCACAGTCACCTTCTTGACCCCCTCCCCCTCCCCCCACCCCCCCGCCCAGCAAGAAACACAGATTCAATAAACAGTAAAAATACTGGTAAAGTAACAAAAATGCACTCTTCTGTTCTCTACAAAATTAGAAAAGATGTACATTTCCAAAAAAGCAAACATCCATGATGCATGTCCCCTTTCCTTTCCCTCCCCATCCATGAGCAGTATTGTCCCTTCTCCTCTCCATCTGCTTGTATCCATGTGCTGTATTTCTCTTTCCTTCCCCCTCATAAACGTCAACCTCACCAAACTTTTTTCCAGCCCCCCTTCTCTGCACACACCTATACGACTCCATCCATCCACCTCCCCTCCCCTCCCACCCTGAGTCAGGGTGCCCTCCCCGAACATACTTTAATGCACCCTGGTCGTCTAGTGGTCTCTTTTGGGGCTGCTTGCTGCCGTAATTTCAAACAGCGGCCTCGCAATGTTTCCATGGAAGTCTTATGAGGCAGCTACTGTCAGAGCAGCAGCAGCTGGCAGGAAAGAATGGGGGTCTTTTCTGCCCCCAAAAGGCCACCAGGACGTGTTAAGGTATGTTCAGAGAGAGCACCCTGATGCTCGGGGGGGGGGGGGGGGGGGGAGAAGGAGGGCAGTATGACAGCCTGAAAGCTGGAAAACCACCACCTACACCCCCAACAGTCCCCTGAAAAGAAGGGCATATCCGGGGAAATCTAGATGTATGATAACCCTTGATGTGGGCTGAGTATAGATATTATGCCTTATTTTAAGTTTATTTCTTATTCTTTCCTTTGTACAGCAAGGATAATATTTCTGTATTTTGCTTTTCTATATTATGGGAAATTGTATTTTTCAAAAACACATAAAAAAAGGCCCAATTCTTACATGTCCATTATAACTATGACTTCATTTTGGAGGGGTACCATTTTAACAATTCTCAAATAATGAAACTCATCTCCCCTGCATTCAACTTGAACACAAAACTTGGGCTCTTCAGGAATAAACACTCCAGACTCAAACCAGAAAGAAGGGCTTGTTCCAGAACCTTCTGTTCTTATTACCTTAGTACTAAAGTCTGGAAGTACATTGTGTGGCTAATCTTGAAGACCAAACCAATCTCAAATCCATCAAAAGCACAAAGGATTCTCCTGAAAACATGTTGGGGTAGGTAAAAGACTAAACTGTGAGGCCCTAAACCGAAAGTGTATACATTTGACATTTTCTACAGGAAATAAAAAAGGTACCAGGACTACATCCCCCTTTTTTTGAAGGAAAAGATTAGATGCTGCACCATCTGAAAAATCTATTTCACCTGGCTCCACAAAGTTAGTTAGCTGTCTGAGTGCATATGGTAACACCATCAGCAGGAGCTGAAGTACGAGAACGGAAACACCTCAGCTTCAGGATATTATGAAGTCCATAGAAGACCACAGGTTCTGGGAAAGTTTTGGCTGCCATAATTTTTGGAGCACTACCTCAGACCCTCTCATCCCTCCCCCACCCCAACCTACCCAGGACTTCCATTCAAATCGTAAATAATGAACTGGACAGCAGTATGGGCCAAAGATGTCGTCAGTTCTCCATTAGAAATCTTCTAGTTAAGAGGCCACCCTGGTGGTTCGGTGGCAATTTTGTGCAGTTCCATAAAGAGGACCAAGAGTGTTCACACAGGCATTAATAGGGAGAACACCCAGATATTGGGTAGAATTGATACCTAGCAACTAGATTTAGCACTGTGTGATTTGTTCGCCATCGAGCACCACTGTCAGAGCAGCAGGCAGTGGTGCTTCACCTCCACTCTCACAAGAGGACCTGTCCTGTAGAGAGAGTGAAGGTCAAGAGATTTCTTCCAGTATTTTTAGGAGCATGGACCTTCACCCCTCTCCCTCCCCCCCTAAGTAATCCCTTCTCTTTGGGCTTAATTACCAACATGTCCCCTCCTTCCCCAAAAGCAAAATGATCCTGTGCTTTTGGAGGGGGTGGGGGAAGGCAGTGCACAAACATTTGTCCTCCAGTCCAGTGTTTCCCCAAGTTGGTCCTAGAGTACCTCCATGACAGTCAAGCTTTCAGGATATCCAAAATGAATACGCACAAGATTGATGTCCACACACTGCCTCCATTGTATGTAAATCTCTTACACATATATTCATTGCGGATATTCTGAAAACCTAACTGGCAAGGGGGTACTCTAGGACCAACTTGGGAAACACTGCTCTAGTCTTCACAGCCAACAAGCCACCTCATTTTTCTTACCAGGTTGTAGATGCATGTCCAAGATTGCTTTTGATGCTTTTAGTAGTTCGTGCTTTTTTTACTAACAGTTCAAGAATTACATCCAGGTGCAATAGGTATTTCCCAGTCCCTAGAAGGCTTGCAGCAGTGGTTCCCAAACCTGGTCCTGGAGGCACTCCAGCCAGTCAGGTTATCCACAATGAATATTCATGAGAGATTTGCATGCAGTAGAGACGGTGCATGCAAATGTATCATGCGTATTCATCGTGAATATCTTGAAAACCTGGGGTGCCTCCAGGACCAGGTTTGGTAACCACTGCTTTTGAGGAGAATTGTGGTTTTTCAAAGATTTTAATCCAGGCTTCCCTGTTCTCTAGCCATTAGGTAGAACCTGAGAAACTCCAACTTGCCCCCAAGCACTACTGCTCTGGACCGACCCAAACTTTTTTTTTTTTTTTTGCCTTGGGGCCTGGGGAAACCTGTGGCTGCTCAGTGCCTGATCTAGAATGTAAGAGGAGAGGGGGGTCTGTGTGTGCGTGCAATATCCCAACTGCACGTGTCCCATGCAGAGATACCACATTACATGCATTATGCAACAAGGCCAGATAACTTGAAAGGGGATAAACAGGAGGAAAATCTAGGCAATGCTCTGGCTCCTGATCCCAGTCCTAAACAGAAAAAGGTCAAAGGAGCAGGCAACACCAACCCTGTCCTCCTACCACCCCAAACAAAGGATCTAGTTCAATTGCCCATTGGGCTTACTCAAATTACAAAAGTGTAGTAACCATGGCGGAGTAGCCTAGTGGTTAGTGCAGCTGACTTTAATCCTGGGGAGCTGGGTTCGATTCCCACTGCAACTCTTTGCGACTCTGTGCAAGTCTCTTAACCCTCCATTGCCCCAGCTACAAATAAGTACCTGTATATACTATGTAAACCGCTTTGAATGCAGTTGCAAAAACCACAGAAAGGCAGTATATCAAGTCCCGTTCCCTTTCCCCTATTCAAGGCAGCACTACTTGCTTCCAATTCATTCTCTGGTCTCCTTCCTGAACCCTTGTTAACATTTGATACAACTGACAGCATTTATTAAACTGGTATCCTTCAGATTTGTCCAAAACTGTCTAGAATGAATCTTCGGAATGAGTTGGGAAGACAAATTTAAGAATCTAGCCCCATATTACTATTGTGAAGAAAGAGCATACTTAATGTTCCATCAGACATGGTCTGGGTAGCTATTTGCCTAACTCCCCCATCCAGCTAAGTAGGACTGAACCTCAGAAAAAAAAAGGCTTTCCCCTTGTCTGCCAGCTAGGACATTTAGAATAGCTGTAACAGAAAAAAGAAATTGAATTGCAGCAACCAGGAGAATGTTTTCCTTTAAGGCTGCCTTCTTGCTCTACATTTTTACAGCTAAATGCATAACAGTACTACAGCAGGTATGAAACAATGACCTAAATACATTCGTTGTCATTTTCCTGTGTGCCATCAATATGCTCCATGGAGTGCAGCGTGACGTTAGTTGTTACGCACATTCTAATGAGATTTGCTATCACTTAAAGCAAGAAGGATGAAGAAAAAATAGCTATAATTTGCAAGTTACCCAAATACTCCATTAATAATCACTGTTACTCAAGTATATTGGAAGGATGAATCAAATTCAGCAATTTAAGAGAAAACAATTGTGTATAACCAGGGGCATCAGAACAGGCAGACCTGTTCTGTACACAGAACGGTACAGCTGCATAAACCTTGAAACGTCAACACCACTACTGACCCAGCAGTGACAAACCTTCTCACCACAACCGAGATACTGTAACCTAGTTTAAGTTCCACTCATTAAGAAATAGCTCCTGTACATCCCTTTCCAGAATGAACTGAAGTTTGATTCATTTGCACAAGATTGTACCATGTTACAACCAAATAAGCTTTACCATGTCAGATGCAGCAAGCCCAGTCTGTTAAATGTTGAGATAGTAATCCTTCTTAGAAACTAACTGAATGCCCCAAATACAATGAAAAAAGGAATTTAAGACTCAGGGTTTTAGATGAAGTTAGAATGGAAATGGGCTTATTACATGTATGTATAGCAAGCTCAGAATGAAACATTAAGGGCAAAATGGCACTGCTAATAAAGCGAAGGTATTTCCCTGTAGCAGCTGTTCTCAGAGGACAGTAGGCTTTATATTCTCACAAGTGGGTAACGCGGCACTGCGCTGCCCGGTCTGGAGTGTCTAACAAGCTCAAAACAGAGCTTCGTGGAGAGAAAGACACTCCACCACGCATACATGAGTGCCTTCCTACCTGCCTTGAGGGTGCAGTTCTTGCAGTTAGATTCAACAAAAATAAAAATGTAAATAGGAGTCAACTCCAAGGGGAGGTGGGCGGGTTTGTGAGAATATAAGGCACACTGGTCTGAGGTTACAAGGGACCACAACTCTGCCTTCCTCCTATTGGTAGGTCATCCGGGACAGTTACTTTTACTGTGGCTATAGCTTGGCTGGAGCCAGTCAAAAACTTGTTCCGTTTTGACTGAGGAGCCGGCTAGGCCTTGCGTGCACGCTGTTGATGACAACAAATGCAATGGGTCTGAGCCTGCTGAGGCTGGCAAGGATCGTACTTATACCTCTGACTAGAAAAGACCCCTTTTTGATTTGCCCAAAAACCTCCTGGATGAGGAGGAGGAGGGTGCAGAAGGAGCCCAGGGGGAGATTAACAATGGTGTCAGTCTGTTTCTTAATGTGGTCAGTGAGCTCCATCTTCTCTCCAAAAAAGGTTACTCTCCCCCCCTCCCCCCAAGCACATGGCATCCACTAATCTCTGCTGGACCACAGGATCCAAGTCAGACACGCAGTCATGAGAGTCTGTCACTATACTTTGGGCAGAGATGCGGCACGCCACATTGAAGGTATCATAAACACCCCTGGCCGAGAACTTACAAAACACCTTCTGCTGCTTGACCTGATTCAGCCTGCTTTGGTGGGAGATAAATCTACCAAATCAGACAGATATATTAAGCACTAAGTTCCGCAAGTACAGGCTCATGTAGAGCTGGTAAGATTATGCTCATCTCCCACATACAGAGGCTTGATACATATTCTGCCCAAAAGAATCCAGGGTTCGACAGGTACACCGAAGCATAGTGCTTAGAACTCCTGGCTCTTTTGAGCATGGACTCCACCATAGATTCTACCACCTGGGAATGAGGAGGCAATCAAGGCCTGTCAAACCCTGGAGTACTTTGGATCCTATACATAGTGTTGATCCTTTTAGGCAGGACAGGGACCGACAGAGGGGGCTCCCAGTTCTTCACCTGAAGATCTTTCAGGATCCGGTGAAGAACCACCATCACAGTCTCTCGAGAAGAGTCTCAGTCCAGGACATCTCAGCCCCGGGCTCATCTTCTGTCTCCAAATTGGAAGGCAGCCACCACTTCCCTTACAAAGCTTGGGAAGGAAAGGCATGTTAAGAATTCCTCCTTAAGAAAGGGGTCAGATGGAATCCCATAGGAATTCTCCTCTGAAGTTCATGAATATTCCTCTTCAGTGTCAGCAAAATATTCCTCATGGCTCCTCATGGAAGGGCTTAGACTGAGCTTGCCTTGAGAGAGGGGAACTACGTCCTTGTCTAGAGGGGCATCGAGGTTCAGGCTTTACCCTCAACTCCAGCAAAGCTTCCTCTACCAGCATGGGCAGCTATCAAGACTCGTTCTGCACACATCACAGGGGTTGGAGACTTCACCACAGGTTGAGGGGCCTTGTGGGTCAGCAGGTAGAGGCATGACTGGTGCAAGCACCCCAGACACCTATGCACTCGATGCAGTCTGCTAAAGGATCCCCACCAAAGGCTCATGGAGCATGGCCTGGATGCACTCAGAGGGCCGCTAATGGGAAAGACCAGGGCACTGGTTGAGAAGCATCCTGCTGAATCATCAGAGTCAGTGTGGGTGCTGGTCCTGCCTGCATGGAAACCAACGCGTTAGTACCTCCACAATAGAGGGACAGATGTCCTAATGGTGCTGACGCTTCTTGGGGACTGGATCCCTCTGTACCCTGGTACTCTTGGCACCATGCATAGAGGGGGATTGATGCAAATGCTTCTAGGCCTTTGCCCGATGCCAAGCATTGATGCTCCTCTGTGCCAACAAGGATGGCATCAGATCCCCATGCTTCCTCAGTGTCAGGTCTGATGCTGACTGGTTCCAAGGACCCTCAACAGCGGTAGACAATGAGGCAGGTGGAGACCTGCTCAATGCATGACCACTTTGTTAAGGGCCTAGCAAACACAGGGATTGATGCACCTGATGCAAGGATCAACACTGACACCAATGCAGACGTCAATTTTCAGACTGGGCTCCAAAAATGTTTCTCTGAGCCTCTCTGGCCAGCTGAGTTCTTTTCCTCATATGAAGACAAATAACACAGCTGGAAGGGGTATGTTCAGGCCCCAAACACCAGAGACACCAAGAATGGGTATCCTTACCAGAGATAGTCCTATTGCACCAGGCACAGCGCTAAAAGCCACTGGGAACCTTCAATAACATGGTTGGGAAAACAGCCGTGGCCAAATCAAACAACTTGAAGGGGATCCTAAAAAGGGGCAAATCACCACGAGAAACCAAGGACAGAACCCTACCGGAGCTCAGGACTAAGAGAGCCTAATGAACTTGGTAAGACAGAAAACTTAAGTGGGGAAAAATAAACTAAACCTATATGGGGGGGGGGGGGGGGGAATTCCCCAAAAGAGGGAAAAGAAGGCATGAGAGTAAAAATCCCCCGAGAAGGCACAAAAAAGCTCAAATGAAAAGCCACACCAGACGCAGTGAGGGAGCTGTGAAACAATGCTTCTTCTCACAGAGGATGAGAGAAGACTGCTGGTCCTGCACTTTCTGGCAGGTAGGAAGGCACTCACACATGCACGGTGGGGAAGCTGGCGTGTCTCTTAAAGCTATTACACTTTTTAGTGTTCCGCACTGAGCAATGTGGATGACATTGTGCAAACATAAGAGTATGGCCTGCTTGTGAATGATGAGGTAATTCACTCCTTTCAAGAGCCTGGACAACATCCAGTTGTGCCAAAGATGAATTTTGCAGATGGCCTCAAACACATCAAAGCCGCTACCTGAACTTCCAGAGAACCCAGGGCCAATCCCTTCTGAAGGTCACAATGAAGAAACACCAAGGTGCTAGCAACTGAAGAGGACAAGGCCGAAATGGTCTTCTCTGCACACCAACCTTCAAATGTGCTTCATACTCTGGCACTTTCAAGCTTGGAGTAAGGTAGCAATGAGACTCCAAATGTCCTTTGCATCTTAACTTTGATCTCTCAACAACCAAGCTGCAAGACTAAAGGGAAAGAGGTCCTGACAAACCCTGATCTTGAGGGCAGTTGAGAAAAATCCCCCGATGTCCCCTCACCAGTGCTAACCAATGTGTCCCGGTACTTTACGCACTGCATTTATCTAACATATGGTAGATGCCACAAACACCATTTCACTGCCTCAGACAGCAGCCATGCACCAGGGCCCTAGAGGAAACCACTGCTGCAGACAAGCCGCACAACTTCTGAATATAAAATTGAAGAGTCAGACTTGTCACTGCTGTTTGCCCCCCTCTCCCATGCTGCTTTCTCCACAGAAGCCTACTACTGTCACAGCTCAGCTAAAAGAGGTTTTGTTTGGGTTTTTTTTTTTTTTTTTTAAAGATGGTCACTCTGTTTTCAGGGGAGGGAGGGGCAGCAGGGCAATAGAGACAGGGATCTAGAGACCTTATATGACTCCCCTGCTATGCTCTACTACACTGGCTCTCATCCCTGTCCTTAGGGCACACACCTAGTCAGTTAGGTTTTCAGGATATCGACATCGCATGTGCATTAAGTTTACATACCAAGGAGGCAGTGCATGCAAATTTCTCTCTAATGCACAAGCATTGTGGATATCCTGAAAACCTAACTGACCCCAAGAATTAGGTTGAGAAGCACAACTACTGGAAGCCAGTTAATCAGAACTTGAGGTTGTGAAGTATGTTCATCCATCTGCTGGAGAAAGAAAATACTGAATGGCTGGAGTTGCTCACAGGGCTTTTATAGCGCAACAAGTTTGTACTCTCTCTCCCACCTACTGGTCAAGAGACATAACTATTACCACAAGTTCTGGATAGTGGGAAGGATGAAAAGGAAGCATATTTTTTTTCCAAGCTTCTACAGTAATATATGGAAACTAGTAAAAAAAGGCCCGTTTCTGACACAAATGAAACGGGCGCTAGCAAGGTTTTCCTCGGAGTGTGTATATTTGAGAGAGTGTATGTGACACTGACTGTGTGTGAGAGAGAGAGTGAATGTGCAAGTGTGTGTGTGTGAGAGAGAGAGAATGAGTCTGTGTGCGAGTGTGTCTGTGAGAATGCGAGTGTGTGCAAGTGCGTATGCGAGACACAGTGTGAAAGAGTGTGTTTCACACAGATAGTGTGTGTGAGAGAGAGAGAGTATGTGTGAGACACAGACTCTCTGAGACTGAGTGTATGAGACCAAGAGAGTGTGTAAGTGACTGTGTGACACATAGAGAGTGAATGTGATACAGTGTGAGACAGAGTGTGTGAGAGACAGCGTGTGAGAGTGAGAGAGAGAGTGTGTGAGAGATACCTCCCCCCCTCCCTCACTCTCTCTGGTGTCAGGCCCCCCCCTCCCTCCCTCTCTCTGGTGTCAGGCCCCCCTCCCTTCCTCTCTGGTGTCTGAGCGTTACTGTGCAGGACGCTGAGCTCTGGCTGTGCTTCAAGGAACTGACCAATCCTATTTAATAGAATGCACCTCCAACATTCTGAAGCCGAGAAACCTCGTGTGGTTGGTCACTTCTGCTTGTGACAAACACGGAACTACGTGATGTCAATTCAGGAGATGGATTACAGAGAGCAGGAATGCCTATCTCAGCCACTTCACTTTTAGAACGTTGGGAAAGTGAGGCTTCATTAGAACGTTGGAGGTGCGTTTTATATAGAGAGATGAGAGCAACCTATCGAATCCCTCCAAACCAAACTGTCCAGTTTCTACAATCCCTTTTCTTCCTCAGATCTTCAATGTATAGAAAATTCAAACCCAATACTGCCCGTCTCCACCACCTTCTACCCTTTCTGTAGAGAAATATTTCTTTAGATTACTGGAAAGTCTACTCCCTTTAAGTGTCATCCCGTGACTGTCCTGGATCTCTTTCCATTGAAAAGGGCCCCACTCCTCTTTTATACCTTGGAGACATTTAGAAGCCCCTATCTTCCCTTTCCTGCCTCTCCTTAAGGATATTCTTGTTTTTAGACTTTAGTCTGTTTTCATACATTTTTATGACACTGACCATTTTAGTAGTCGCCCTCTTGACTGACTCCATCCTGTATCTTTTGATTTTATATACCACCTTTTACCAAAGTGTAAAAGTGGTTCACAATAAAAAAAAATTAACATGGTATAACAAAATACCACTTGAAAGAAAAACAAAATTTAAAAATCCAGATAGAAAAGTATACTATTAAAAAATGGCATATTACTTTTTGCAAAATTGCAGGTTAAAAAGATACACTGCTGAAAAAGCTGTTTTTACAAGTTTATGAAAATCCAGATAAGAAGCACCACAATCAGGCAATGAGTTCCAGAAGGAATTTTGGTGACTAAAGATTCAGTCATCAAAATTACATAGCAGTCTGAAGTTTCAGACTTCACAGCCAGGAAGACCCACACATCTGGCAGATTTAACACACCTAGTGATAGTATTTAGTTTTTATTTAAATATTGGGATTTATTAACTGCTTTTATGAAGAGATTCACCCAAAGCGGTGTACAGCAGGTACAGTTTAACGTTAAAAGTTTTTTAGCAGCACAATAGTAAAATCACCAAGAACAAATACAATAAATGAAAACAGAATCAGTAATATACACATTTAACCACACTGGAATTCAAATACCAGAGGTATAATACAATGTTAGAATACTAATGATGCACCTAATAAGCATACACAAAAAGAAAAAGCTCCACTGAATGAAAACATTTGGCAGGAAACCGTAGATTAAACTCTCGCAGATGGTGACCAGAAAAAAAAACTTTAACAGTCTTCAATAATAAAGGGGACCCCTTTATTATTGAAGACTTAATCAAATTTTTCCTGGACACCATCTGCGAGAGTTTCATCTACTTTCCTCTACTGTTTGCAGCCTAGTGTTCACACCTAATAAACATGCGTTAGAACATTTAACAGATATGCTAAAGTTTTTCTACAATATGGCTTACCATATAGCTGAGGGACTAAGGGGCCAAGAGCAGATATATGATGGGAACAAGGTGCATGGCACAGAGTCAGTTTGGATAACTTGGTTAACTAAACTCAAGGCACATTCTTTGTATAGTTAAGCAAGAGATAAGGAACTGATATAAATCACGGTGTGTGTAGCAAGCTAGTCCAGGTGCAGAAGTGTATAGTCACTCACCCTATAAAAGCATGGGAGAAGAGCCAGGCTTTCACCTGCTTCCTGAAGTAAAGGGAGTCTCGAGTTATATATATAGCCCCTCTGGGAGTAAATTCCAGAGTATGGGGGCTACTCTTGAGAAGGTGGGTATCACATCATACAATTTCTTTTGATCAGGGTACAGATAGTGATGATCCTTGAAAGGACCTTAGAGGTCTTAAAAGGTGTGCAAAGGGCTAACATTCTTTAAGTACTATGGCAATTTTCTGCATATTCGATTAAATCTAGTATTTATAAGTAAGGAGATTCTGTATTACCTGCAGGGAAGCCTGATGAAGCAGCTAGTAAGAACACACACAGGAGGCAATGTAGACCTGGCACTTATAAACAAGGAGAATGATGTTGTAAGGAAGTGATCATCTGGCAAACTGTGATAACTGGATGGTGTGGTTCAGTATACAGCACAGGTGAAGTTATATATTCAAAAGGACAGAGAGTCCTAGATTGCAGTAAAGCTAAGGTTTTCTTTTGTTTGGGAGTGGGGGGTACTTAAGGAGTCATTGACTACATGAGAAAATTAGAAGTAGCAGAAACATAGAAACATGATGGCAGATTGGCCAGTCTGCCCATCCTCACTAACCACTACGTCTAGTCAAACCCCATTCATCAGAAATGCTGCCTCTTCTTCCAAGATCAACTCAACTTCCACCTTATTACATCCTATGCCTTAACAGCCCTCCTGAGCTGCACAGAATGCTATACCTGAAAGCCCACTTTTCAAATCTGAAGCTTCATTTTGTCTGTACACCTTGACTAGTCTAAGCTTTTCAGAGACTGCATACCTGTACACATGTATAGAAATTCATTCTGCTCCAATACAAAAATTCAAGTCCTAAGTACTCTTTAGAGAAAAAGACTGCAATGTGTGTTTTTTTTTTTTTTTTTGGGGGGGGGGGGGGGCAAAGTTTTTGACTAGAGTAAAAAAAAAAAAGGTTTTAAAAAGCGATACCTACTGGGCATGTGGGTCATTATCTGCCATCCTGTATTATGTTACTATGTGTGTCATGTCATGTGTTCCTGTACAGAGACTGAAAAACCAAGGTAGGCTTTGAAGTCCTAGAAAGCATTTTGCTGAACTGAGTGTCCAGCATAAATGAGGATATCGACTTGTGCTTTTTGGTATCCTGCATAGATAGACTAATGTGGTCTACTGTGGCTTGCCTAAATCCTTGTTACTACGATTACACACTCTTCAGAATTCAGCGGCATGACTTATGTGGGGCACGCAGGTATGATCGTGTCACTCCACTTCTAATCAAGCTCCACTGGCTCCTTATCCATTACCGAGAAATCTTCAAAACCCTTTGTCTTGCCTCACAAAGCTTTTCATCTTCATTCACCTTCATCTCTTTCATCGCTAGTTATTCTGTACTCAACTGTAGTTTGAGGTCTTTAGATGCCAATCAATTGATTATACCCTCACCTTGTGCAGCCCACAAGCACTTCCATTTTTTTTCCTTGCACCTAAACCTTCCACTATCAACAAGATTAAAACCTTTTTTCCAAATTCTTTTGAAAACCCATTTCTTTCAACTAGCTTGGCTCCCTCTGCCTTATAGTTGTAGCCCTAGATTCCATTGTGAACAAGGCTGGAACTATTTGGAATTGCAGGTTCCGTCCTCACTTTTTATGAATGGTTTGTTGTCCTGTAATTAATGGAGTTTTTCATTTTATTTACTTGAGCTTTTTTTTTTTTTTTTTTTGTTAACTGCTTTGACCAACTTATGTTGTATAGATGGTATATCAAATTTAAATAAACTATAAACTGTCAAACTGCAGAATTAACATTACACCATAGTTTATATTTGGGGGTAAGTAGCATGGAATTTTGCATTCTATCCTGCCATGATGCGATCTAGATAGCCATGGTTGGCAACAGGATATACCTCTACTCAGGGAATCTAGTCTGCCCCAACTTGACATTTCGTCCTTTAGATTGTAAGCTCCTTTGAGCAGGTAATATCCTTCTTTGTTAAATTGTACAGCGCTGCGTAACCCTAGTAGCGCTCTAGAAATGTTAAGTAGTAGTAGTAGTACTTAGACCTTTGGTCTGACCTTGTATGGCAATTTTTGTCTTTTAGGACTCTAGACTGTCAAGTATTAACGAACATTCGATGAGAATAGGGATTCATATATCTATATACTCTGTTGAGCTGCACCTCCACTTCAGCCTTTAACAGAATACAGAAAAAGTTCAACACAATATTATGTTCACAGTTTATTGAAGACTGAAAAGTTTACAAACCAGCATCTACACAGTAAGGAAATTGAAGTTCCCCATGACCCTTGAGAAAGGGAGTTTCATATTGTGTTCATCCCATATGCCACAGCTTTAACTCACATAGTGACAAACACACTGCAATGTAACATTTGACCTACTACATTCTACTTAGGCACAACAAAAGCATTAATACAAGACAAGTTAGAAATGTATGAGAACAAAAGTTAAGGAAAAACAACATATAGACTACCACATGATCCTGTGCTTTTTAGCTGAGAGAAAACTAAATCCATTGATTTTCAAATGACTCATTTGGTAAAGACTACAATTCCCCAGCTGTATCCTGAATTCTATATGAACACATAATTCTATTCAAAGATACTAGCAAACCCCATCCGCTTCGTATAATGGCTATTTACAGGTGATGGATGCTATCTGGATGCCCTCCAAACCTGGATTAGGAAGCTTCCTGGAATTCCATTTTTGGTAAAGCCTGGCATAAGCCTCTAACCATCCTATGATGAAACATGCAAGCAGCAATTGATGCTGCCACCATGTCAACTTTTACAGGTTTTAAGATTTCAAATGGTCTCCCTACAGGACACAATGCCTTCAAAAAAAAAAAAAAAAAAAGACACCACCACCTAAAAGTAGCAGTGCCCCTGTGCATGCATACCCCAAGTGTTTGTTTTGAATCTTTGTTTTTTTAATATTGTAAGCTCTTTGGGGCATGAACATACTGTGCCTGAATACTCACCATGGTAGTGCTGCATGCATCCAGTAGCACTATAAAATAAGGACAAGGGGTGTCAAACGAAACCTGGACAGCCACAAACTGGTAGTATTTTCAGGCTACTCTTACATGCATGAGAGATCTGCATACGTGGCTTCATATTGCATGCATATTAGCATATCCTGAAAACTGGTCTGTGATCCCCTATGACTGCAGTTTTACCGCCACCAGTTAGTGATGCAGAACCTAAAAAGCACTGAATCTATTCAACCATGCCCTCCTGTCATATCAAAATTTCTGAAATATGCCTACATTCAGGGCCTGTTTCCCCTTAGTCCAGAGGCCTTGTATAGTAGCTCTGGCAGTTTTAGATTTTTGTGTATTTTTCTTTTTTTAAATATAGGTTGAATAGCTGCCACCAGAAACTAAAATCCTCTTTATGTACTGTAATTCCCATTGGAAAAACCACTGCAGTGTGCCACCAAGGAAAATATGTCAATGTTTCATGGTGTTGGGTATACCTGAATGGATTGAGTTTCTAAATCCTGCAGTGTACAATCTCTGGCAGTATATTCCATATAATTCAATTGGTTGCCTCTCAAATAAGGTTTGCAGGAAAACACCTGAACATTTAAAACTCGGGATTAAATCTAACTGGAGGAATCAATTTCCCAATCTCTCTGCTCCTCTATCTGAAACCTTTAAAAATGTTTCAACTATGTTCAGACTTCAAAGGCAGCATCCTTCACCACGAGTACAGCCACAATCATTTCCATTCATGGGTTTATTAAGCCAACATGAAATTAACAGATTAAAAACACTAGACAAATTCATATGTTGAGTTGTGTGTGTGTATATATACACACAGATAGATAGATAGATAGATAGATAGATAGATAGATAGATAGATAGATAGATAGATAGATAGATAGAGATACACGCATACTTTAGTGTTTGCGAATGAGCAATCTGGACAAGTTTCATGTGGTTAGATGAGCAGAGTGTTGCTCTGGTTTCTCTAGTGCAATCAATTCCCAACCCTCTTCAGGAAGCACTTAGTCAGGTTTTCAGGACTGCCAAAACAGGCAAGAGATTTGTATACATTGGGCCCCCAAAATTCAAAACCTCATGCATACTCATTCATTACTCTACTCAAAAGTTGCCCAAGACATTACGTCATAAATCGTGATTCATGTAAAATACAGAGCCCAAGACTGTGGCAAATTAACTAGGATCAGGCCACACCATTACTCATTTTCATTTGGTTAAGTCACGGTGGCCTTACTTAGCTGTGACCACCACCTATGGCAAGTTAAGTCATAAGGTGATCAAATGCGGTCAACATACCCTTTTTGCTTCCCTCAGATCACAACTTCTATCTGAAAGTTGTGTCAAGTCGCTTTACTGGTACGATTCGTTTTATGGAAACAGTTGCCCCGAGAACTTAATAGTATGAGATATAGTGCTTCCATTAGGAGCTTAAAATTTGACTTTTTGGGATCTCTAACTGATTAAAGATTCACCACCGGTAGGTTCAATTCTGTTTTACCATTCACTTTATAGAAGGTTGCCACTTTTTTCTAAAGACGCTCCCTTTATACTCTGTGATTCATGTTTTGTTGCAGTAATTGTTTTACAGATATATGTGTTTAAGAAATTAAAGTTTTGCCTTTAAGGCCTTGAATAGGTAGGACCCGATATTTAAGATTGATGAATATGGAAACAAGAGTTCCTTTAACATATTTCCACTGGGTATTATGGCTGCCTAGGACACCTGGATGACCCAAGAGACCCTTGTTTTCTGACAAACTTGGGAATCTTAGCTAAAACCTGGTTATTCCAGCAAGCCTATGTTTCCCTCCCCCCCCCCCCCCCCCCCCCCCCCCCCCCCCCCCCCGTTTTTCATGCTTTTTAACTGCACTGATGTTTTTGAACAGTGCTGAGTTAGGATTATATCTAGTTTGTATTTTGGCAGTAATATCTATAGTTAGAACTGACATTAGCAGTAAGACAAGGTTCAAGTTACCAAATTCAACTGTATATAAAAGATGATCAGGGAATGTCATTTTTGGTTCAGATATGCTGTGATGACAGGATTGCCTCACAGAAGGGCCTATGGCTATGCTGCCACATAGCTGGTGGACTTGAACAGGTACTCAAAAAGCTCAGAGCACTTTTATCCTTTATGGTCCTCTGAGCTAATCAAGCTTCCCTTCCTCCCATGTTATATGCTCACATTTAAAAGAGTTGTTTTTCCACATGTCTGACCAAATATTTTGCTTAGTGACACTTATTGATCTGGACTGGTGAACTCTGTAAGCTTTAACCACTAACCCAACTGTGGTATGTCATCAGAACCCAGGTACAACGGCAATACCAGAACAAGAGAGTGCCTGGACTAAGGGTAATATTTTCCAACTTAGTCTTCATCCAAACATCCATGCTGCTTTAAAGCAGTTTTGTCCATCTCTACCCCAGTGGTTCCCTAAACCTGTCCTGGGACCCGTTCAGGTTTTCAGGATATCCACAATGAACCTTCATGAGATTTGCATGCAGTGGAGGAGGTGCATGCAACTCTCATGAATATTCATTGTAGATAACCTGAAAACCTGACTGGCTGAGGGTTTCCCCCAGGACAAGTTTGGGAACCACTGCTCAAAACTGTACCAGAAACACTGGATATCTACATGACCACACCATGACAGGAGTGTGCAACCTCAATCCAGTTGCGTTTTCAGGATTTACCCAATAGGTATGCATGAAATCTATTTTCACACACTGCCTTCACGGTATGCAAATAGATATGCATAATCATTGCGGAAATCCTGAAAACCCGACTTGACGAGGGCCAAGGTTGGACACTCCTGCGCTATGATCATTAAATAACTTTAGCACCCATTCCCATGATGTTACAAGTCAACCATTACCTCCAAAACACCACGCATTGGGAAGGCTTTGAGACACCAATACAGCAGGCTTCTAGTCTGAAGAGGGGAGAAAGCAGATCATTCAGTCTTGCCCTACCAAAGCATCCAGAAGCAGCCAGGGACAGTTGCAGGTGGTACCACAGGATTGCTTATTTTTCAAAGGGTATTCAGTACAGGGGTGGGATTGTGGGGAATCAAACTGCAGTCATGGTGGAGCCAACCCTTAGAAATGCATGTTATTTGAAATTTGATTCTCACAGCCATGATGTAATGGTATAAAGGCATAACAAATTAAAATTAAATTTGAACAAAGTTAATAAAAAAAATTTTGTAACAGCTCAGTTTAAGCACAAGCCAGAAATGTGCCAAAAGGTATCAAGGAAGGTTTCAACAAGTACTGCAGTGTAGAAAGTGAGGAAGAGGCCTTTGCTGAGCTGTCGGCAGAGGGAAAACCGGTAGTGCTACCCTTGACGACTTCTATACGCAAGAGTCCAGGAGGATAAAGCAAAAAGGCTGAGAAATTGTTGAAGGTTTTAGTATTGTAATGATGAGTAGCAAGTGCACTGGTCTTGATATGGTAGTCCCAGTGTTAGGAGGCAAACTCTAGGCGTCTAGGACGAGAGAGAGAAGGGACAAGGAAATGCAGGAAAGGGGAAGGAGACAGAAAAAGGGAGAAGGGCAAAAAGCACACAGGTGGTTAGTAACAGTACATTTAAAGGCAGCAAACACACACACAATAGCGTTAGTTTAATCAAGCTTTCTCTGGAAACTCATTTTTAAAGAGCTGTCAAACAATAGTAAAGAAGCCCAGACAATCAGAAGCAAAACCTGTAGCAAAAGCAAGGTTAGTTGCCAAAACCTGTGGAAAGGAAAGGTCCTACCACCTTTGAAATTAAAATTTTCCTCCTGGTGCAAGCTGGCCATTTGACCTAGCATGACACAGTTGAGTGCAGGGATTGTAATCAAGGCTTTTGCACTCCTCTCCTTCCACAGTATGCTGTTTACCGAGAACAAGCAGGGAAGACTTAGAAAATCTGTGGGCTACAATACATGGTTTCTAAACTTGTGCTTGGGTTTCATCTAGCCTATATCAATCATTTCAAGCACTGCTGGGCCACAAAGAACTGGAAGTGAGGAAATTGAAACAAAGGGCAAAACCAATGATAGAAAATGTATTACATGCCATCCTTGTGCAGAGTACTGTACAACAAATTAGATGCACTTAAGGCAGGGCTGCAAAGTCTGTGCTCCCAGACTGGAAGTTAGGACTCCTCAGCGAGACACAAACGCCAACATAAGCCAGTTGTATAATCAACTGTTGTTACTAGAACTGTGTCTATTACTTTAAGCCTGGCGTACATCCTAAACCCAGAAGATACCACCACATAGTGCTGCCAAAAAAAGATTCCACAGGTGCAAAGTGTACTCTGGACTCAGATTACACATACACAAGCTATGCAAAGAAAATATACATTAAAAGAAATCATGGGCAATAGGCTAGGCCCACTAAAATAATCAAATATGCTGGTTATCTGAGGATCCTCTGTTTCCTAATCCAGAAGTAGCAGAAACAAGGAGCTTGATGGAGTGGCTGAAAATGTTTTTTTGATTTTGTTGCCACAGCCAATTTTCATGTGTTGCCTAAATAGTTAAAAGGAGAACATGAAATACCCAGATTTTGGCTACTTTGTAAAATAGGGATCACACGTATATTTCCAGTTATACCCCAGGGAATTATATTATGCATGAGAGTAATTTCTCACATAATGAGGGTGTGTATAAACAAAAACTCCGTATAAATATAGCTTGGGGGAAAAAAAAAAACAACAACTTTCCTGGTGGCCCAACGGGGCCCCAGACACCTGCTGAACCCTCCCCCACCCCCCACCCCAAATATCTGAATTATATCTGGTCTAATGAGAAATTGAAGTGGCATTCTCTCTCACTGCTGCCACCTTTCAAAATGGTGATAGCAGCTAGCAAGGCATTAAAATGCACCACTTGGTGTCAGGCACCATTTTGAAAGCTGACTGCAATGGAGACAGATGCGACTTGACACTGCTCCGGCCTTTGTGGGGGGGGGGGGCCTAGATGTGCAAGAGGGCCACCACAGCATTTCTGTAGGGGTGAAGTACAAAAGGAGCCCACTGGTCCACCATGAACTGGAAAGGCAGAGGGAGGGAGTCAAGGATGAGAAGTGCCAAGAGACCACCATGGTTTTTTAGGTTGGGAGTCAAGATTATTCTGCTCTAAGGGATAGGAGCACACCATTATGTATATCCCAGGGAATTATGCATTGTTTGAATTTTGACAGTTCCCTGGGGTGTACATAGCAGTTACTCTGCTTTGAACTAACTCAAGAGTGTTGGTCAAAGTACAAATAAAAAAAAAAAAAAAAAGTGTAAGTATAGTGAAACACACATTAAAACATTAAAGAAAAGAATTACTTAATACTTTGAGGAAAAAGTAAAATGCAACTATTGTTAATGTTTTTATCCTAAAACTATTGCTCTACAATTCAATCCACTTTGCTTTTAGTAAAACTTTAAATTTTGAAAGTGATTCGCTCATGAAAGTGTGCTTGTGAGTTATTAACCAGCAGTTAAAAAGATTTTGAACTGCACTAGCAGGAAGTGGATTGCTCAGTCTGATTTAAAAGTTTCTTCAAATCAGGCCAGCTGCAGTATTAAGTCTTGACTAGATCCGCAGATATTGATCAAGAGAATCTGTCTGAAACACGACGTCAGTATGGCAAACAATCATTGTCACTATTTACATTAAATCTAATTCATCACTTGCATCTTTACCATCACAGTCATGCTGTCCAGTTAGAGAGGCAGCTTTCACAAAGTTGGAATCATCTGTTCTAACAATTTTTCATCTGATGGCACACTGTTTGAATATCTTTGAGAACTGATGCAAGTCAAATATGTTGGAACCATTCATTCAGTCTTAGGGCTAGAGAAGCAGACTTCCTCTTGAAAGACTGAATATCAATCTAGTGGGCAGTCACCCCAATGTAAAATTTTCCATCTGATGACCAGTCTGTTGTGGTAGACATCGGTTCACCAAGAATTGCAAACAGGTTCAGCTTTATCTCTGCTTCAAACCAGCCCAACTCATAACTATTCTGTTAAGCTGGAGACCAGTAACTAGTTCAACACAGGCAACTCATAAGTACATAAGTAATGCCACACTGGGAAAAGACCAAGGGTCCATCAAGCCCAGCATCCTGTCCACGACAGCGGCCAATCCAGGCCAAGGACATCTGGCAAGCTTCCCAAACGTACAAACATTCTATACATGTTATTCCCGGAATTGTGGATTTTTCCCAAGTCCATTTAGTAGCGGTTTATGGACTTGTCCTTTAGGAAACCGTCTAACCCCCTTTTAAACTCTGCCAAGCTAACCACCTTCACCACGTACTCCGGCAACGAATTCCAGAGTTTAATTATGCGTTGGTTGAAGAAAAACTTTCTCCGATTTGTTTTAAATTTACTACACTGTAGTTTCATACCATGCCCCCTAGTCCTAGTATTTTTGGAAAGCGTGAACAGATGCTTCACATCCATTGTTTCATAAGATGTATTCCCTAAATAGCAAAACTTATGATCCACTGTTTGCAACAGCTAAAAGCAGCATCAGAAAGGTGGGCTTTTAGACTAGATTTGAATACGGCCAGAGATGGAGCTTGATGGACCGGCTCAGGAAGTTTATTTCTGTGGATAACATTCTCATCCTCCCTGTCTCATCAGCATGTAACCTTGGGGTCATCTTCGACTCCTCTCTCTCTCCTTCTCTGCACATATTCAGCAGACTGCTAAAACCTGTCATTTCTTTCTCTCTCTACAACATCAGCAAAATTCGCCCTTTACTTTCTGAGCACACTACCAGAACCCTTATCCACACTCCTTTATCACCACTCACTTAGACTATTGCAACTTGCTTCTCACAGTTCTCCCACTTAGCCATCTCTCCCCTCTACAATCTGTTCAAAATTCTGCCACACGACTTATATTCTGCCAGTGTCGCTATGCTCATATTAGCCCTCTCCTCAAGTCACTTCACTGGCTTCCTATCCATTTCCGCATACAGTTCAAACTCCTCTTATTGACTTATAAGTGCATTCACTCTGCAGCTCCTCAGTACCTCTCCACTCTCATTTCTCCCTACACTCCTCCCTGGGAACTCCATTCACTGGGTAAATCTCTCTTATCTGCACCCTTCTCCTCCACTGCTAACTCCAGCCTCCGTTCCTTTTAACTTGCCGCACCATATGCCTGGAATAGAGAATTGGGGAAGAGGAGAGGTTGCTTTAGGGGGAAGATGAGAACCTCAACTCTGGTCGCCGTATCTCAAGAAAGATATAGTAGAATTGGAAAAGGTGCAACGAAGGGTGACTAAAATGATAGCGGGGATGGGACGACTTCACTATGAAGAAAGACTAAGGAGGCTAGGGCTTTTCCGCTTGGAGAAGAGACGGCTGAGGGGAGACATGATAGAGGTATATAAAATGAGTGGAGTGGAACAGGTGGATGTGAAGCGTCTGTTCACGCTTTCCAAAAATACTAGGACTAGGGGGCATGAGCTGAAACTACAGTGTAGTAAATTTAAAACAAATCGGAGAAAATGTTTCTTCATCCAACGCATAATTAAACTTGAATTCGTTGCTGAAGAACGTGGTGAAGGCGGTTAGCTTAGCAGAGTTTAAAAAGGGGTTAGATGGTTTCCTAAAGAACAAGTCCATAAACCACTACTAAATGGACTTGGGAAAAATCCACAATTCCAGGAATAACGTATAGAATGTCTGTACGTTTGGGAAGCTCGTCAGGTGCCCTTGGCCTGGATTGGCCAGGATGGATGCTGGACAGGATGCTGGGCTCGATGGACCCTTAGTCTTTTCCCAGTGTGGCATTATGTACAACATGCTTTTCCATATATTCTTAGAAGAAACTGGCTTCAGTACAGAGCACAGAAGACATGAGCCATAGCCACCAGCTGCTGCAATGCAGGCTCGGTGCTCCACAATTCACACTTTAAGAGCACCCAGCCAAACTTTCAAGCTGCTATGTTTCATATGCTAGGTCATTCATGACAGCTTTCAGTTTAAACGGTACACTTACAGCCCTTTACATAGCAAGCACACAAGGTTAATATTCTTAGGCGTATACAGATATAAGCCATTCCTATCTTACTTCCAACTAAATGGTGCCTTTCTTGCCCATCATAACCTAGGCTTGAGACCAATGACCACCACTTTGGTAATGGCGATTATGTACAGGGATCAGAAAGTCTAATTGGGAGTTTCAACTAGTTCTGCTGAAAACACACAGCAGTGAACCATACTATGTAGTACAAAGGTTTCCTATACACCGAATATTTACACCCAAAACCCCCAAACCCCCCCCCCCCCCAAAAGACGCACATTTTACTGTTTTGATGAGAATTTGTCTCTATGCTTAGGACAGTACTTGTCAATCTTTGTCTCGGAGTCCACAATTACAGCCATATAAAAACTGTGAGCCTTTGGTGTTGCAGAATACAATGATGCAACTATGGAGAGAAAGTCTAGGTTGTGACCCCCAAAACGTAGGTTCTGTGACACCATTTGGGAAGCTCTGGCTTAGGATGTTCCCCAATGACCCTGTTAAACCACTTTGGGTAATCAGGTTGGGGAAGTGGCATATTAAATTAGTAAATAAAGTCCCTCCCTTTAACCACCACATCTGATTCATAACTATATACAGTGGAGCTGCAATATCCCATGGATGATAAATTATTAGTATGAAAACTGAGGTACCGCATGCAAGTACATTGCAAGTCAAAAACATTTTCATAGTACCCTGTGCACTGGTCACACAGCACACGTGACCTGCTCAGAAATTCATCAACATTTAACAGTGCGTTTCGATCATCCTCCAAATCACTTAATCTTAATTCAGTGGGGACAATATCCAATGTAAAAGAATGCCTGATATTTTGATGCCGATCAGGGGCACTACAGGCCATTAGCGCCAGTGCCTGCGTCTACCAGCGCACAATATTCAGAGTTGGCAAGCGCATAAAATGAACTTTCCAGTTCTGAGTGGAAGTAAAATGCAAATGCATGCTAAACAGGAGAATTAATATTCCTCCCCACTGCTCAGTGGGCAGCGAACCAGACAAGGGCACTGCTCCCATGGCATTAGGGATTGCTAGGGCATTGAGGAGGAATGGGGGGACCCTCTCCAGAATGCATTTGCATGCTTCCAGGCCCCCCACTCACCCCAAAAACAAGGGCCTGTAGGTACATTGGACTCGAGACCTCCCTACCTCCCCAAGCACAGGGGCCTGGAGGTGCGGTGGACATCCAGATCTCTCTACCCCAACAAAACCTCACCACCACATTTCCAAATGATCTGGTGGTCCAGTGGAACCATTAGCAGACCCCGCTCACCTGAGGGCTAGCCAAGTCCTCCATACCTCAAACAGGGAGGGAGGGACTAGTGCCCCCTTCCTTCCTCCTGTAGGTGGCGCACTGCCTGGTGCATCCTGGGATGCACTGGGCAGGGCTTAAGTTCCTTATAATCTCCCTTATATGGAACTTAAGCCCCGCCCAGTATATGCCAGTATGCATGGGGCAGGGCGCTGCCCATAGGAGGAAGGAGGAGCACTAGCCCCTCCCTTCTCCCTCCCTGTTCAAGGTATGGGGGGGCTTGACTAGCCCTCGGGTGGATGTGGGGCTGTTAAGGATCCCACTGCACCCCCAGGGGGTTTAGAATTGTGGTGGAGAGCTTATATATTTTTGAGGGTAGGGGGTCCAGAGGTCCACTGGACCACCAGGCTCAGGTTTGCCAGGTCCGGGCTTTTTTGACCGCCCAAACTGGTCAAATTTCTTTTGTGGGAGAATTGTGACTGAGCACATGCTCAGGGACAATACTTCCCGCAGAAGTCCCCCTATGATAAGCACTAATAATGCACATACTTTGGCATGTTATTAGTGCTGATCATTGGGAAGTTAGTTCCCCACGCTGTTCCGATGTATTTTTCCCTCGCGCTATTCGAACAGCATGGAGAACTGATCGGCACATCAGTGTCAGATTCTTTTGAATTTTTTTTTTTTTTACAGATCAGCATCAGTTCTAGCCTGAACATGGAGGCTGCATACCTCTGTGCAGTTCAGAGTCCATCCCTGCCGACAGCAGCGGAAGACAGTTTACTGTAAAAACAAGTTCTAAAAACCTACACACTCTCCAGCCATTACAGACCCTGGGGGCAGAAGAGGGAGTCCAATATCATGCACCAGCACTACTTAAATTTACAGCCCTTGAAATGTAAGGGACCAAGCACCTCAGTTGGAGGGAAGCAAACCAGATTTTTTTTTTTTTTTTTTTGGGGGGGGGGGGGGGGGGAAGAAATCCTTGGGTAGTTTTTTTTTTTTTTGTTAAATTTATACTCCGCGCTTTCCCACTCATGGCAGGCTCAATGCGGCTTACATATTATATACAGGTACTTATTTGCACCTGGGGCAATGGAGGGTTAAGTGACTTGCCCAGAGTCACAAGGAGCTGCCTGTGCCTGAAGTGGGAATTGAACTCAGTTCCTCAGGACCAGAGTCCACCACCCTAACCACTAGGCCACTCCTCCACTCTGATAGTTGTAAAAGAAGGTACAGGACACTTAAATTCGCCTCTTAACCATTTAATTCACTCATTTAATTCACTGTATAACTCATGTACTTTGAATCAATTATTTCTCATACCGGAAGTGGCGTATGCCACCAAGGTACTATGTAAGCCACATTGAGCCAGCAAATAGGTGGGAAAATGTGGGATACAAATGCAACAAATAAAAATAAATGACACCTGGCTCTGAACATGCTGAAACCTAAAGGAAGGAGATTTGATTTTAACACTACTCTACATAGCACTTAGTGCTGGGAATATTAAAGCAGTTTACAAATTTGTATTTCGCTCATCTTTTTCAGTGTTAGCCCAAAGGTACAGTAACATAACATACATAGTAACATAGTAGATGACGGCACAAAAATACCTACACAGTCCATCTAGTCTGCCCAACAATTTAAACTCATATGTGTTACTTTATGTGTATACCTGACCTTGATTTGTTTCTGCCATTTTCAGAGGTAACTTTCTGGTCTCTAGAGGACTTGCAACCCAAATTTGTACCCAAGGTATTGGAGGATTAAGTGACTTTCTCAAAATCACAAGAGTAAAAAAGGACAGAAGCAAAGTGCTGTATCATCTGCCAAGCAAAACTAGCTAGAGAGCAATGTATTACTGCATACATGTGCTGCACATCTTGAAAGCTGGTGCTAGTTTATCATCAAGGCAAGTATACCATCTACACTTTCAAGTGCAAAACAATTCATTTTCTAGTTTGGGTTCATGTCTCTTGGGCCTGAACAAAACCAAAAGCAATTATGTCACAGCATTCACAAAAGTTACTGGAAAGGGGATGGGATTTGATATCCTGCCTTTCTGTGCAATTCGCATATTACATACAGGTACTTATTCTCTACCTGAGGCAATGGAGGGTTAAGTGACTCCCCGGAGTCACAAGACAGCCAAAACAGTTTTGAATAGTGCATATGTAACAAAATGCCTAGCCACCTGCCTGGGATTATCCCGAGGCTACTTAGCGGGTCTATCCCCAGCACAGCTCCGGGCCGCCTGCACCTGCCACTTATGCTCTACACAAGTGCCCTCCTCCCACCGACAGTCACAACCGCCTCTGGGCTTTTGCTTCCCAATTACCTGTGTTGTCACAACCTCAGCTAAGATTCCGTGTAGCCATTCCTTCTAAACAGGATTCCTTTGTGTTTATCCCACGCATGTTTGAATTCCATTACTGTTTTCATCTCCACCACCACCTCCCGTGGGAGGGCATTCTATGTATCCACCACCCTCTCCGTGAAAAAAAAATACTTCCTGACATTACACTCCTGAGTCTGCCACCCTTCAACCTCAATTCATGTCCTCTAGTTCTACCACCTTCCCATCTCCGGAAAAGGTTTGTTTGTGGATTCATACCTTTCAAATATTTGAATGTCTGTATCATGTCACCCCTGTTTCTCCTTTCCTCCAAGGTATGCATGTTCAGGTCGGCAAGTCTCTCCTTGTACAGTTTGCAACACAAATCTCATACCATTTTCGTAGCTTTTCTTTGCACCACTTCCAGTCTTCTTACATCTTCAGCAAGATACGGCCTCCAAAACTGAACATAATACTCCAAGTGAGGACTCACCAACGACTTAACACCTCCTTTCTTCTGCTGGTTATACTCTTCTCTATGCAACCTAGAATCCTTCTGGAGACCCTTGTAAAATGAAAAATTATAAATAAACTAGTAAAAGAGGCCCGTTTCTGGAGCAAATGAAACAGGCGCTAGCAAGGTTTTCCTCCCCAACCCCCCTCCTTCTCCCTCCCTCCCTATCTACCTACCGACCCCTTCGTCGTTCTGATGCCATTGCTCCGCACCTACTGAACGCACCGTATGCCATTGCTCCGCCCTCGGTGTGTGATGCCATTGCTCCGCCCTCAACGTCATCACGTTTGACACGAGGGCAGGGCCCAGAGACTTGGCGATTTTGGTGGCTTCACCACCATGAACCCTTCGAACCCTGAAGGATGTGACGGAAGTGACGTCAGTGTCTTCAGAACGTTGAGGGTGAGTTTTATTATATAAGATGATTTTTTTTAAAAAAAATCCTTCTGGCCACTGCCACCACCTTGTCGCACTGTTTCTTCACCTTCAGATCCTCAGACACCATCACCCCAAGGTCTCTCTCCTGAGTCGAACTTACTAATCTCTCCCCTCCTATCCGGTATGTCTTTTGGGTTTCTGCACCCCAAGTGCATCATTCTGCACTTGGCATTAAAAATTTTAACTGCCAGACCCTTGATCATTGTTCTAACTTTCGGAGATCCCTTCTCATTGTTTCTACTCCTTCCAGATTATCCACTCTATTGGCTATCTTATCTGCAAAAAGGCAAACCTTTTCCTTCCAACCCTTCAGCAATATCTCTCATAAATATATTAAACAGAATCGGCCCCAGCACAGACCCCTGAGAAACTCCACTGCTCACCGTCCTTCCCGATGCGGAATCTGCTTACCACTACACACTGCCACCTGTCGGTCAACCAGTTCACCACTTTTGGTCCTAAGTTCAGCCCTCTCAGCTTAGTCTTCTGTGGGGGACCATATCAAAGGCTTTGCTGAAATCCAAGTAGATTACCTCTAGTGCACGTCCTTCATCCAGTTCTTTGGTCACCCTGTCAAAGAAGTCAATAAGATTCGTTTGACAGGATTTTCCTTTGGTGAAGCCATGTTGCCTCAGATCCTGTAACCCACTGGCATCTAGAAAGTTAACTATCCTTTCTTTCACCAGCGACTCCATTACTTTTCCTACCACCGATGTGAGACTTACTGGTCTGTAGTTTCCCACTTCTTCCATCTCCACTTTCATGAAAAGGGACCATATCCACTCGTCTTCAATCCCGCGGAGCCTCTCCTGTCTCTAAAGATCTATTAAATAAATCTTTAAGAGGTCCCGCCAGGACCTCTGAGAGCTCCCTCAGCATCCTGGGATGTATCCCATCTGACCTCATAACTTTGTCCACCTTCAGATTCTCAAGCTGTTTATAAACATTTTCTTCCATAAATGGTCAAAAAAATTTTAAAACTGCCAAGAGTGCAATAATATATCTCAAAATCACTAAGTATCACTCCTAGTATACAGTCTATAGGTGAGCGCAAGACCTTGATCTAACATAAGAAATTTATATGAATAAAATAGCCTCAACAGCCCAGGGAACCTAGCATTAGGACTCCACTGATATGGCCAACATCATGGGCTCCTACTGCCTTCCGAAAAAACTCACAATCATCAAAAAAAACTCCCACACTTGGGGAGAAAAAGATTCTGTGAACAAAAAACGGAAAACAGGGTATCTTCAATTATCAACAAATTATCAAAGTGTATACACCCCTCTACAGAGAGTACTAATGGATGTAAGAAACTATAGTATCCATTCCTAGGCCTCTCTAGGAATGGATTGAAAAGAAAAGAAAAAACATTTTTTTGTTTTGGATATTTCTCCTGATGAAGGTTGCGAAACAGTGGGGTCCCTTGCTGTCGGGAAAGTTTGTAAGACATTGCGAGTGTGGAGGATTATATATTAATACCCACTTTAAAAATTGAACAAGAACAAATTGTATTCAACTTCATGACCGTTGTAAAAGTATGACTGGAAGAAATGAATTAGCTATTTGAAACACTTTCATTATTGTCACTTGGGAATCAGGACGTAAAGACTTTGGAAGAGGATAAATCAGCACTTTAAGCTAAGTCATTGACTTTTTGAATGTTTTGCTGCTGATATATACTGAACAGTAAACATTGCAATTGTGTTTCATTTGTTAACACTTTCCAGTTCTCATCTAGAGAGGTCTAGGAATGGATACTATAGTTTCTTACATCCATTAGTACTCTCTGTAGAGGGGTGTATAGACTTTGATCATTTGTTGATAATTGAAGATACCCTGTTTTCCGTTTTTTTCTTCCATAAATGGTGCAATATCCACCCTATTCCCAGATATTCCCTTGGCAGCCAACCGCAGTCCTTCACCAGGGTGCCTGTCTCCTAATGTGGGCTAAGAAATATATCACATCACTTCCTCATTTCTGAATTTACACCGGCTTCCTCTCCCTTATTGTACCTGGTTTAAGAAGCTAGTCTTTGCTCACAAAGTCCTACATACTGGGTGTCCAATCTTTCCTCAGTAATTATCCCTTATACTCCAGTTCGTTCCCTCAATGCTCATCACTTGGTTCTCCTATCCCCTAAGCTTGCACATTATAAATCCACTAGATCCTCTGCATTTTTAGTTCCTGGCTCCCAGTCTCTGGAACAACCTTCCTCCTAACATTAGGTCTGAGTTTTCGTTGCCCAAGTCACATCAAAAATCACTTTTTAAAAACTTGCTTTCAACCTAGCAACAGATCAATACTCGAGAGCCAAGCAGAAACACAGTACATACCTATGGATAATTATTTAATGTGCACATGTGTGTCTTTAATGCTAATTTTAGTATGTCGGTCGATTGTGTTCTGTCCTTTTTTTTTTTTAGTTTATTAACTGGGGTATATCTGCTTTGGGAAATGTGCATCATAGATGTCTTTGTACTATGTTCAATACAAAAAGGACATTTTTCCTTAGTTTTCCAATGTTGCAGTACATGGCAAGTTTGAAAACTTGGGGTTCCCAGTTCAATTTCTGTTTTCATATTTTTTATTTCTAAATTGTGAAATCTTGTTCTGTACTTAGGGAGTAATTTGTTGGGTGTTTTGCATGCGACCATGGCGCAGTGTCCTGTTTGTGTGTAGTTTATGTAGAAATCGGTAGGGGTCCTACTTGTTCCATTTTACCAGTAGGTGTATTGGTGTACTAGGGTCCAGTATAATAAAATTTGTTTTATGGAGGTTTTTTTCTGGCAGATCATGAATGCCATGTCTGTGACAGTACTTGAAAGTTTTGACATTGGTCAGTGAGTATGACAGACCTTTGAGGCCTTTTTCCTCCATATTTAAGTAGAGAGGTGTGGTAGCCGTGTTAGTCCACTCTTAAAGGTTATCAATAGAAATCAAACAAAATAAAACATGGAAAAGAAAATAAGATGATACCTTTTTTATTGGACATAACTTAATACATTTCTTGATTAGCTTTCGAAGGTTGCCCTTCTTCGTCAGATCGGAAATAAGCAAATGTGCTAGCTGACAGTGTATATAAGTGAAAACATTCAAGCATTACTATGACAGTAAAATAGATGCTATTGGAGATTCTACATGGAATGTTGCTACTATTGGAGATTCTACATGGAATGTTGCTATTCCACTAGCAACATTCCATGTAGAAGGCTGCGCAGGCTTCTGTTTCTGTGAGTCTGACGTCCTGCACGTACGTGCAGGACGTCAGACTCACAGAAGCAGAAGCCTGCGCGGCCACATTGGTGATCCGCAAGGGCCGACTTCTACATGGAATGTTGCTAGTGGAATAGCAACATTCCATGTAGAATCTATAGAAATCAAACAAAATAAAACATGGAAAAGAAAATAAGATGACACCTTTTTTATTGGACATAACTTAATACATTTCTTGATTAGCTTTCGAAGGTTGCCCTTCTTCCTCAGATCGGAAATAAGCAAATGTGCTAGCTGACAGTGTATATAAGTGAAAACATTCAAGCATTACTATGACAGTAAAATAGATACCATTGGAGATTCTACATGGAATGTTGCTACTATTGGAGATTCTACATGGAATGTTGCTACTATTGGAGATTCTACGTGGAATGTTGCTATTCCACTAGCAACATTCCATGTAGAAGGCTGCGCAGGCTTCTGTTTCTGTGAGTCTGATGTCCTGCACGAAGCAGAAGCCTGCGCGGCCACATTGGTGATCCGCAAGGGCCGACTTCTACATGGAATGTTGCTAGTGGAATAGCAACATTCCATGTAGAATCTATAGAAATCAAACAAAATAAAACATGGAAAAGAAAATAAGATGACACCTTTTTTATTGGACATAACTTAATACATTTCTTGATTAGCTTTCGAAGGTTGCCCTTCTTCCTCAGATCGGAAATAAGCAAATCCTCCATATTTGAATTTTCTTGTGGTTAGCAAGAAAAAAGAAAAGAAATTTACTCCACAGTACAGATTGGTAGATTGCAAAAAAATTTTAGGCGTACCAAAAACGGTTTTTTTTTTCAGTACAAACTGAAGTAGCCTTATAATAAACATAGTAGATATCCCGAATCAGCACAACATGTTTTAGCCTGTTTATTAGTGCAATTGCATATCTTTGTGTAAAGGAAAGCCACCAACCACACTGACGAGGGAATAAATCATTCTAATATTCTTAGAGTGGTTCCTGTATATAACAGCAAGTCACCGCTGCCAATGCCAAAGGTTTAAGAAAAAAAATGAACTCTGATAAGGGTTCAAACACTGATAGAGGGTTAAACACTATTAAGCTGAATTCTGATATTACTGTTGTCATTAAGCATCACATGAGGGAAGTCTGTAGAAGAGGATACAAAAGGACATAGGAAGGTTCAGTCTAGAGGTACATCTCAGTACCATGACTATGGCAGCAATTGAATGCACAAGAGCAAAGAAATTCAGTAAAGATGCTGAGATGCATAAGGGATCTGTGTGCACTAGCAGACATGCACCTCAACCATCAGGTAGTAAGAGCTTGAAGCTCAATGAAATACTGCAAATGGTGTTGCAATGCTCACTACCCAAGAGGTAGAGCAGCACCTCAAAGAACAGTCCATGACCTTATAGCCCAAGTAGAACAGGGATGCCACTGTGCCAGTATCAAGTTCAGAGCTTTCTAAACATCAGCAACCAAGAATGCAAGCAATGATATGCTTAGGCACAAAGGAAAAACACACCACAGAAAACCAAACAGTTCGAGCATGCTCAGAGAACCATTCATATGAGCATTAGTCAATACTCCAGACACCAGCGTCAAGAGGTCATGTGATGGTCTGTACAGAGGCACACTGCATCAGGGCCAAAGTATTACTGACAAAAGTAACATCTTGTATTAAGAGGTAAAACAACACTTCCAAAGGCAGGCTTGAAAGACAAGGGCTCTTTACTTGGAGAAAGAAAGGACATGATAGTCCTAGTACTACTACAGTAACCATGCCCTGACACCATGAAGGTAGTAACAGATGTTAAAACTTTTTTACTTAACACAATTTATCTACGTAACATATTGACAGGAAATGCATTCAAGGTTATAGCAGAGTTTGAAACAGCGGGATGTGTTTCTGGAGGATAAGAGAACATCCGAGTGATATGGTTCTCCAAGTGACCCAAAGTAGCAGCCACAGTCGCAATGCAGGCTTGGACTTCTGGTCGGATGCATTCTAAATAACCACTCAGTTTACCACTTGATAACACGATGCTGAGAAAATTAGGGAAAAAGGCTCCAAGACTAGGACCTGATTAGACTACATAGATTTGGATGTAAACTGCCAAAGGCTCAAGCTAGCCTGTATATGACTGTCCTTTAACATTAAGGACAGGCGATATTTGCACCACCACATATCATATAAGCGAATCAGGTAATGGGATAAATTCTCGATTATGCAAAAAGATGACACCTTAAAAGTTCAGTGGAAATCCAGCTTGATAAACAAGAACAGGAGAACTCTTTAAACAGTCCATAGGGAAGGAATTCCACGCTAAAATTCCATGTTAGTATGTTTGTGAAAGGAAGCTCCAGCTGGAATGAGCTGGGGAAGTCACTTCTACTGCAGTTACTGTTCTCATGGCATGGGGAAAAGATCCAAACAAAGATGAAGCTCTTCTCCCTGATGTAGGGTCCCCTTTCACTAAGCCATGTTAAGCACCAACACATACTTAATATTTTTTTTATTTTTATTTTATTTTTGTTACATTTGTACCCCGCGCTTTCCCACTCATGGCAGGCTCAATGCGGCTTACATGGGGCGATGGAGGGTTAAGTGACTTGCCCAGAGTCACAAGGAGCTGCCTGTGCCTGAAGTGGGAATTGAACTCAGTTCCCCAGGACCAAAGTCCACCACTCTAACCACTAGGCCACTCCTCCACTGTTGCTACTATCTGAGATTCTACATGGAATGTTGCTATTCCAACATTCCATATAGAAGTCGGCCCTTGCAGATTACCAATGTGGCCGCGCAGGCTTCTGTTTCTGTGAGTCTGACGTCCTGCACATACGTGCAGGACGTCAGACTCACAGAAGCAGAAGCCTGCGCAGCCTTCTACATGGAATGTTGCTAGTGGAATAGCAACATTCCATGTAGAATCTCCAATAGTATCTATTTTATTACATTTGTACCCCGCGCTTTCCCACTCATGGCAGGCTCAATGCGGCTTACATGGGGCAATGGAGGGTTAAGTGACTTGGCCAGAGTCACAAGGAGCTGCCTGTGCCTGAAGTGGGAATCGAACTCAGTTCCTCAGTTCCCCAGGACCAAAGTCCACCACCCTAACCACTAGGCCACTCCTCCACTCCTTGTATGGGGAAAAGGTCTGTTGCATTAAACATTTTAGTGTTTTGCAGTAGTTTGTATCTTAGCATATGCTAATTGCATGCTTCTTTATTTATTTTTAATATTTTTTTTTTTTGGTGGGGGGGAGGAGCGGAATGGCATGGGCAGGGAATGGACATGGCAGCATTTTCTAGCTAGCGTGCTCCAAATAGCACACTAACTGGATAATGCATTATTATTTTTTTTTTTAATGTTTAAAAGCAGGAGCAGTTAGCATCCCCCTGAATGGGAACATTAGTGCACAATCTGCACAATAAAAGCTTTTAAAAAACAGGCTACAGTAAATCTGGGCTTAGTGTGCAGAAGAGTCCCACATTTGCACACGCTAAGCCCAGATTTTGCTGTGGCTTAGCGTAAGTATCCAACTATGGGGCCCTTTAACACAAGTTCTGAAGTTAAGCACATAAAGCCTCTGATGCCCCAACAACATTATGTAGGAGTTTTGATTCTTGGGTATCGTTGCCTCCAGTCCATACAAAGATGTTTGCTGGCTTGGCTCAGGGTGAAGACAATGTTCTAAAGGAAATCAGCCTGACCCTTCCTCACAGATTTGTATTACAACTGCTAGCAGGAGCAGATAGACTGATCTAGACCCCCAGGCAATGAGGATCATTTGGCCACTTCCCAGGACCCGTTGCCTCCCCCCTCCCCATTTTTAAGATGCAAGTGCCACTGACCTTTTTCTTTAGTCCGGCTGCTAACACCGGAACTTCTCTCTGCCATAGTCTGCGGTGCACTTATAGAATAAGGAAGTTACATCGGGGGGGGGGGGCTGGGGGCTGGCAGAGAGAAGTTCGTGTCAGATGGCCAGTGTAGCTGCTGGTGCCCCTGCCTACACAGAGAAAAAGGGGGGGGGAGTTCAGAGGCACAGGAGGTGGGAGAGGGGGTGTCCCGGACCTGGACGCAGAATGTTGGGCACATGGAAGGGAAGTAATGGGACCTTGGGCACTGCCCGGTTGCCTGTATGGTCAGTCCGCTCCTGACTGCTAATCTATTTTTCCTCTTTGTACACTCTACTAATATATTCCAAAACATGTAAAGTCCGAATACAGGAAAAAGAACCAAAAGATGGTAAGTTGGCCTGTTGCATAGGTTTGGATGTTTCACATGATTACATACTCATGTGGGAAGTGATTTAGGACACTGGATCACAAGAACTCATCTAGACCCTCTGGCATACACTTCAAATGATGCTTTACCGCCATCCTGTTCAGTTAAAAATGAGAATTCCTACCTGTGGTGTCATTCTCCCCGATTTCATGGTCACCATTCTCTAGCACTGCTCGTTGACCTTCTGCCATACCTGCAACAACCATATAAAAAAGGTCAAGACGTTACTGCAACAGTGTTTCAGAATTAAAGCTATTGAACAGTCCATGAATTTGATGACGGCTTGGTCCAGTTGTGAAGCATTTAATAGAACACTGCATCTATTCTATTCAACCCACTCTTCAAACCTACAAGTAAATCCACAGCAGCCCAAATGTAGCGCAAAACAGATACAGTAAAATGACTTGGCCAAGGTCAAACTGTCGGCAGTGGATCCAGGCTTCAATCCAAGCAAGTGACCATAGAACAATGTCTGGACCACAATATTCCTTGGAAGGGGGGTGTATCTTACAGTAAGAATGGGAGAAGCACCGTATGCTATTATGCCACCCAAACCTTTAGAAGAGATCAGCAAAAGCAAGCTCTGGAAGCCTGTTAAAAAAAAACTCAGCCATTCCTGAAATTGGAGGTTACACACTGGTATTAGGGCCCCTTGTTTCACATGACGCAACTGGAAGGGATCCAATGTGGGGCTGGCAAGAATCAAGAGGTAGTGTTGTGGAGAATGACTGGAGATTGAGGCAGCAAGAGGGGATCACGGGAACTCAGGGGATCTCTCCTCTCCTTTACCCAGTCCCTGCAACTTTCTCTGATTCAATTTTCCTTATTCTTCCTCCCCCTCTAAACACATGCCACCTTCCACTGCCTGAGATCCTCATTTACCTCCTCAGATGCCTTCATCTCCAATCCCTTCTCCTGCTTGTCCCCTTCCTTCCTCAAAAGCAACCACTAATCTTACCCCAAATTCAGCACACAAATGCCAAAAATATATAGATCTATGCAAAATTTATAAAAGTGCTACATGATTGCCATAACGTTTTTTTAAAATTATCCCTCACAATTTTTACACTTCCTACAGAAAATCTTGAAATCTGCCACAGAAAACTGGAAGACAGACTGTAATACACCTCTGCAAGAGACCCCCTCCCCAATATAGTAGATACAAAAACTGAAGCACTTTCAGAGCACAGCAGCTAGACTGCTCAGGAGTGATGGCGATATAATATTAAGCAGTGTTAAGAAGGCACCAATTCAATAGTGATGGACAAGACCAAGGAGGTTTAAATCGACAGGAGATACCAGGAGCGTGCATGGCCCACTATCTGGCCTAAAGCCAGTAGGCAGAGATTGCCATCACACAAAGTAATGCATTTTGAGTGTATCAAGATGGTGGCTGCTTTACAGTGAAGCAAATCTCCTTGGGTGTAGACTGCTTCAGCCTTGTCACGTGACGCCATCTCCTGTCAGTTATAATGTAAGCACCTCCCCTGCTGGGGAATAAGAGGTACAGGGAGGCCTGGCCTTGGAGTGGACAGCTTTAAAAAAAAAAAAAAAAAATACATTCCAAATATGGATTGTGAACTTCATAGAGATAGGGCAGAGCGTGACAGAAACGAAAGTTACAGTATATGTACACATGTCCCATTTAGGTGATAAATAGAAATAAAAACAAAAAAAAATACCACCACATTTTTTATTGGACTAACTTGATACATTTTTTTGAAGAGCTTTCGAAGGTAACCTTTCATATCAGAAATTCAGAGATGAGCAAATTTGGATTTTCAAAAGGCATTTGACAAAGAACTTCATGAAAGAATCCGGAGGAAATTAGAAAGTCATAGGATAGGAGGTAGTGTCTTACTGTGAATTAAAAACTGGTTAAACGATAGAAAATAGAATAGTGTTAAATGGTCAGTAATCTCAATGGAGAATGGTAAATAGTGGGGTTCCCCAGGGGTCTGTGCTGGGACCGCTGCTTTTTAACATTTATAAATGACCTAGAGAAGGGAATAAATAGTGAAGTAATTAAATTTGCTGATGACACAAAGTTATTCAAAGTTGTTAAATCGCAAGAGGATTGTGAAAAATTGTTAAGAGGACCATGGGAGACTGGGCATCCAAATGGCAGATGACATAATGTGAGCAAGTGCAAAGTGATGCATGTGGAAAAAGAGGAACCCAAACCATACAGTGGGGGAAATAAGTATTTGATCCCTTGCTGATTTTGTAAGTTTGCCCACTGACAAAGACATGAGCAGCCCATAATTGAAGGGTAGGTTATTGGTAACAGTGAGAGATAGCACATCACAAATTAAATCCGGAAAATCACATTGTGGAAAGTATATGAATTTATTTGCATTCTGCAGAGGGAAATAAGTATTTGATCCCCCACCAACCAGTAAGAGATCTGGCCCCTACAGACCAGGTAGATGCTCCAAATCAACTCGTTACCTGCATGACAGACAGCTGTCGGCAATGGTCACCTGTATGAAAGACACCTGTCCACAGACTCAGTGAATCAGTCAGACTCTAACCTCTACAAAATGGCCAAGAGCAAGGAGCTGTCTAAGGATGTCAGGGACAAGATCATACACCTGCACAAGGCTGGAATGGGCTACAAAACCATCAGTAAGACGCTGGGCGAGAAGGAGACAACTGTTGGTGCCATAGTAAGAAAATGGAAGAAGTACAAAATGACTGTCAATCGACAAAGATCTGGGGCTCCACGCAAAATCTCACCTCGTGGGGTATCCTTGATCATGAGGAAGGTTAGAAATCAGCCTACAACTACAAGGGGGGAACTTGTCAATGATCTCAAGGCAGCTGGGACCACTGTCACCACGAAAACCATTGGTAACACATTACGACATAACGGATTGCAATCCTGCAGTGCCGCAAGGTCCCCCTGCTCCGGAAGGCACATGTGACGGCCCGTCTGAAGTTTGCCAGTGAACACCTGGATGATGCCGAGAGTGATTGGGAGAAGGTGCTGTGGTCAGATGAGACAAAAATTGAGCTCTTTGGCATGAACTCAACTCGCCGTGTTTGGAGGAAGAGAAATGCTGCCTATGACCCAAAGAACACTGTCCCCACTGTCAAGCATGGAGGTGGACATGTTATGTTTTGGGGGTGTTTCTCTGCTAAGGGCACAGGACTACTTCACCGCATCAATGGGAGAATGGATGGGGCCATGTACCGTACAATTCTGAGTGACAACCTCCTTCCCTCCGCCAGGGCCTTAAAAATGGGTCGTGGCTGGGTCTTCCAGCACGACAATGACCCAAAACATACAGCCAAGGCAACAAAGGAGTGGCTCAGGAAGAAGCACATTAGGGTCATGGAGTGGCCTAGCCAGTCACCAGACCTTAATCCCATTGAAAACTTATGGAGGGAGCTGAAGCTGCGAGTTGCCAAGCGACAGCCCAGAACTCTTAATGATTTAGAGATGATCTGCAAAGAGGAGTGGACCAAAATTCCTCCTGACATGTGTGCAAACCTCATCATCAACTACAGAAGACGTCTGACCGCTGTGCTTGCCAACAAGGGTTTTGCCACCAAGTATTAGGTCTTGTTTGCCAGAGGGATTAAATACTTATTTCCCTCTGCAGAATGCAAATAAATTCATATACTTTCCACAATGTGATTTTCCGGATTTAATTTGTGATGTGCTATCTCTCACTGTTACCAATAACCTACCCTTCAATTATGGGCTGCTCATGTCTTTGTCAGTGGGCAAACTTACAAAATCAGCAAGGGATCAAATACTTATTTCCCCCACTGTAGCTGCGTGATGCAAGGTTCCACATTAGGAATAACCACCAAGGAAAAGGATCTAGGTGTCATCGTTGATGATATGTTGAAACCCTCTGCTCAATGTGCAACAGTGGTCAAGAAAGAAAATAGAATATTAGGTATTATTAGGAAAGGAATGGAAAACAAAAGTGAGAATGTTATGTCTTTGTATCGCTCCACAGTGCAACCGCACCTCAAAACCTGTGTGCAAATCTGGTCGTCTTTTTTTTTTTTTTTGAGATGAGATCTAGCTGATTTTGAAAAGGTACAGAGAAAGGCAACAAAAATGATAAAAGCGATGGGATGACATACCTATGAGGAAAAGCTAAAGTGCCTAGGGCTCTTCAGCTTGGAGAAGAGACAGCTTTCATGCTTATAAGAAAATATTTCTTCACCCAACGTGTAATTAAAGTCTAGAATTCATTGCCAGAGAATGTTAATAGTTAGCTTTAGCTTAGCAGGGTTTAAAAAAAAAAAGATTTAAATACTAAGCCATTAAGATGGACTTGGGGAAAATCCACTGCTTATTTCTAGGATAGGCAGAATAAAATTAGTTTTATTCTTTTGGGATCTTGTCAGATACTTCTGGCACTTGAGTGGAGTAACCGCCTAGTGGTTAATGCAGCAGACTTTAATCCTGGGGACCCGGGTTTGATTCCCACAGAGGCTCCTTGCAACTCTGGGCAAGTCACTCTCCATTGCCCCAGGTACAAATAAGTACCTATATATACTATGTAAACCACTTTGAATGTAGTTGCAAAAGCCACAGAAAGGTGGTATATCAAGTCCCATTCCCATGACCTGGATTGGCCACACTTGAAAACAGGATACTGGGCTTGATGTTCCTTTGGCCTGTCACATTATGGCAACACTTAGTTTTACTTTCTTTTAAAAATTACTACATACACTTGACTACAAGTCAATCTACAAGTCAGGGGCAGTTTTAGAACTAAAAACGGAGAAAAATGCTGTAACCCATATACAAGTTGAGACTCCACTCCAGCCCTTCCTCCCTTCCACCCCCATGGGCCAAAAACTTCTTTTCTCTCCCTCTCCTACCTCCACCAGTCCACAGATTCAGCATCTCAATCCCCAACACCCTTCACTGTGTATCTCGACATACCTTCTATAGAGCAGCAGTAGTGCAGTGACACTCCGACACTGCCTGTGACCTGCTCTGGAACACTCCCTTTGAATTGTCCCACCCCTGCAGAAACAGAATGCCGAGTCTGAGTGGGTGGGATGGATCAAAGTGCTTCGGCAACGTAGGAGTATCGCTGCACTGCCGCTGATCTATAGAAGATATGTTTAAAGGTACGCAGTGGAGGTGCGGGAAGGGACTGAGATGCTATGAACAGGCTGGCGGAGAAGAGATGCAGGGTGATCAATTTTTTCAGCCAGTATGGGGAAGCAACTGATAAGAAAACTTTTTAATAGGCATTTTTTAGTCAAAATTCCTTGATTTATAGTTGAGTCTATATGGTATATACTCAGTGCAATTTTTCTAGCAAAAAAGGTGTTGGTACTCAAATGCCAGGCACTGAGGGACTCACCCCACAATAGCCAGGCCCCCTGCAACTAGTCACAGAATCTATGACAAGGCAGGATTGGTGTGTAGAGCCTCTTTCATTAAAACTTGGGGACCATGGGTCAATTTTAGCAGACAATGGAAAAAGTGCCGGTACTCAGTACCCCCAAGTACCCCCTCAAAAAAAGCCCTGTATATACTGCTCCTTTTAAATTACAATTTTTTGGCAAGATTTTTTTAGCATTTTGATTTGGCCCACTGTACTCTATGCCCTCCTAGTTTGAAAGTAATTTTTAAGCCATTTCCCCCCCCCCCCTAATGTTTTTAATGGATTTATTGTGATATATGTCCTGCTAGTTTGAGATTTATACATTTAATCCTTAAATTAAGATTTTTTTTTTTGCATGTTTCTATATAGTTTGCAGTTACTAGGCAAGACTGGTACTATAAAGTAGTTTATCCCCAAGTCCTGCCATTCAGTTGCAATATTTATCAGAGAATGGTTTGAGCAAGACCTATAACAGGGTAGGTAGCTCTGAGCCTTCAAGTACCACAAACCATCCAAAATGAATTTGCATAAGGTGCACTTATATATACTACTGCTGTATAAAAAAACCCATCTCATGTGATTCCACTGAAGATCCTGAAAACCTAGACTAGACTAGAGTGCCAGGATAATCCAGCAACAAATGCAATGTAATATTCTGATATGCGACTACTTACTGTAACATAGTATGAACATTTCACTTTCATGCAGTTAATGCCACCAATGTGGTAAAGCAAGTGGGAAAACTACCCTAGCTCTTATCCACCTTCATAGCCTACTAGTAATGAGCACATGAAACAGTAAGCATCAGGGAAAGGGGAGAAGTAGCCATACCAAGAATACACAAGGTCCATACTGTGATACTCCATATCCCCCATACTTTCCATTTGCAAGAGTTTAACAAGGCCTCGTGTTTTTGGTAATAACAGCAAACAGAAAACAACAAAGCCTACACAGCCCATATAGTCTCCCTGTTCCTTATCTCAGGCTTTACTCTCGCATATTAACTTGGGGACTTAACCCCAGGATCTTAAGACACTGCTTCTACTGCCTCCTTCAGAAAACCATGCCTCTACCCCGTTCTCTGTGAAGAATGGGTTATGCTTACTACTCAGTCTTGTACATGATGAGAACAGCTGCAACCACTACTCTGGGGATCTGTCAGCTGTGTTTGACAACTTAAAATTAGCTCAGCCAAAATGGTTATTTATGGAGAGGCTTCCAGCTGAGCAACAAGAGGCTTTTTTGGTATGTGACACCGAATGCCATGCTACAGTGTTCCAACCTTGACCATCAACTATTCTCTAAATATTTGTTGGAATAAGTACCACTGGTATGGCAGAAGGTGAACTTGGCAAGAGGATACTTGCGCCCTGGATGTGAACGGCCGAGTCCAGAGGTGGCATATAGGGGGCCAGGAACATTGCACTGACTAGTCCCAGCAGGAAACAATGAACAGTTTTTACTCTATTCACATGCTATAAGTTTTACACCTTTTACTTTTTTTTTTTAATTTTTTATTTGTAACCACTTAAATTTTTACAAGCGATAAAACAACTTGCTGGAAATACAGGGAAAGTAATATGAGGAATTATTTCAGGCAGGTAATTCTATTCTCTTCCTTAGACCACTAAATAGGGAGAGTGAAACAAGATAAGGAGATAAATTAAACAGTAAACAGACAAACAAAACGTGGTATTAACCTGATTATCCCCAGATATTACTTGTCTAATTCATTATTCCACATTGATCATCTGGTTGGCTTCTTCAAGGCCAATACGGTGTAAAGTCAAATCATTTCATTGAAAACATACTTTTTGTCCAATATTAGTTAGAAATAATACATCTGATTACATTCTCTCTCTTCTAAAAACCAGAAGTTATTTAACAATACATATACTAAGTCTCTAATTCAAATCCCACTGATTAAAGTAATCCCAGTTTTCACAGGCTTCACTCCTTTTAAAGTAATAATTTGAGGAAATAGTTCTGAGGAAAACTTGTTTTACACCTTTTACTATGGGTCAGAAACAACAGATGGAGAAAAAGAACAAAATGAAGAAGAATGCAAATAATTTTAGGTATTACCATTGGAAGGAGTGAAAGAAAGCTGGGACAGAAGAGACTGCAGGGAACAGTTTGAACATAACAGAATGGGCAGAGGGGTAGAATTATTCATTAAGGAGGGCCTTGAATTGAATAAAGACAACACATCTTGGAATCCCTATGGATAGAAATTCCATGTGTAAAGGAGAAAAGGATAGTGATACTTTACTACCGTCCACCTAGGACGGACAGATGCAGAAATGTTATCAGATACTAGGAAGAATAAGTTCCTTGATGAGCTCAAGGGCTGCTTTATGGAGCGGCTGGTTCAGGAACTAACAAGCGCGAACAATTCTAGATCTAGTCCTTAGTGGAGCAGATGATCTGGTGCAGGAGATAATGATGCTGAGGCCACTTGATAATGATGATCATAACATGATCAGATTTGATATAATCTCTGAAGTACACACAGGAAATCCAATACATTAGCATTTAACTTTCAAAAAGGAAACACAAACTGAGAATGGTCAAAAGACAGAAGCAGTTGCAAAGGTGAAAAAAATCACATCAGGCGTGGATGCTATTCGAAAATATCATGGAAGCCCAGATCAGATAAATTCCATGCATTTAAAAAGCAAGAAGGCCTAACGACAGCCAGCATGGTTAAAAAGTTAGGTGAAGGAAGCTATTACAGCTAAAAGAAAATCCTTCAGAAAATGGAAGGATCTGACTGAAATAGGAAACACAATTCAAATGCAAAGTGCTGACAAGGAAGTCAAAGACATTGAAAAGATTGCATTGGAGATAAAGACACATAGTAAAGATTTTATTAGAAGAACAAAGTCAGTAAAACGAATCAGTTGGACCGCAAGATGATCAAGGTATAAAAGGCCATAGCGGAGAGATTAAATTAATTCTTTGCTTCAGTTACAACAACGAAGATGTGAGAGAGATACCAGTGACAGTGGTATTCAATGCTGATGAGTCAGAAAAAATCTGTAAATCTGGATGATGTAATGGAACAACCGGATAAATGAAAGAGTAGTAAATTGCCTAGACCGGATGGTATACATCCCAGAGTACCGAGAATTGAAAAATTAACTTGCAGAACTATTGGTAGTAATATGTCATTTTCTTTTTTTTTTTTTTTAAAGCATGGTATCAGAAGATTGTAGTGTGGTCATTGTAACACTAATTTTTTTCCAAGGTGATCTGGGGAATTACAGACCGATGAGCCTGACTACAGTGCCAGGCAAAATGGTAGAGACTAAAGAACAAAATTATACGGCATATACATAAGCATGGATTAACGAGACAAAGCCAACATGGATTTAGATAAGGAAAATCTTGCCTCAATCTACTACACTTCTTTGAAGGGGTAAACAAACATGTGGATAAGGATGAGTCA
This sequence comes from Microcaecilia unicolor, assembly GCF_901765095.1. Taxonomy (NCBI): domain Eukaryota; kingdom Metazoa; phylum Chordata; class Amphibia; order Gymnophiona; family Siphonopidae; genus Microcaecilia; species Microcaecilia unicolor. Next base: position 43,248,774 of record NC_044031.1, on the reverse strand, counting down.
GTCTATATTATGTACCTGAATTTTCAAAAGGCATCTGACAATGTCCTACTGTGGATTAAAAAGTGGTTAAAAGATAGAAAATAGTAGAGTTAAATGGATAAGTAGATAGTGGAGTTCCTCAGGGGTTTGTGCTAAAACTGCTGCTTTTTTTTCTTACTTTATTGATTTTAAAGCAACATAATATTTATAAAAACATAACAGCATATAATATGGAACAATGAAGAAAAAAAAATCATACAGGCCAGTGAGCTGATAAAAATAAAACAGGACAGTACGCGCAACATGTTTTAGAGAGCTAATTCCCTTCACAAGTCACATAGTTGTCTAGCAGCGACCATGCTCTATGGAAAGAGGAGATGCAAGCAAATCTTATGGCAGCCAGTTCCTCATATCGCCTATAAGAACACAGCAGATTCCACCATTCGTGATATGAAACAAGCTGATTATTCTTCCAATGCAATGCAATCATATGAAGAGCAAGAGAAATCATTAAGTTAAACAGTTTGGAATATTTAGGAGGAAGTGACAAGTCAGGAGTCGAAGCCTTGAGGATTTGCATTTTAAAAGATAGAGCATCTTGGATAGTAAATATTTTCTGAGTGGTGCCCCAAACCGACCTCCAGTACAACTGAAGATTACAACAAGAGAAAAGCAAAGGTTCTAGGGAACACACCACAGACTGACATGACCAACATAGATTTGAAACACTTGGGTGTACTTTGGCATGTTTTACAGGCGTCCAGTACGAATTTATGAAGGCTAGGGCTTTTCAGCTTGGAGAAGAGACGGCTGAGGGGAGATATGATAGAAGTGTATAAAATAATGAGTGGAATGGATCGGGTGGATGTGAAGCGACTGTTCACGCTATCCAAAAATACTAGGACTAGAGGGCATGAGTTGAAGCTACAGTGTGGTAAATTTAAAACGAATCGGAGAAAATTTTTCTTCACCCAACGTGTAATTAGACTCTGGAATTCATTACCGGAGAACGTGGTACGGGCGGTTAGCTTGACGGAGTTTAAAAAGGGGTTAGATAGATTCCTAAAGGACAAGTCCATAGACCGCTATTAAATGGACTTGGAAAAATTCCGCATTTTTAGGTATAACTTGTCTGGAATGTTTTTACGTTTGGGGAGCGTGCCAGGTGCCCTTGACCTGGATTGGCCACTGTCGGTGACAGGATGCTGGGCTAGATGGACCTTTGGTCTTTCCCAGTATGGCACTACTTATGTACTTATGTACTTATGTAATATAATAGGTAGACTGTAGAAGGGCAGCTGAAAGGGAGGAATGCATAGTTTTTGTCCAAAAAAGATCCCACTCCTTACTGGACAGCAAGACATTTAATTCATTTTCCCAAGCGAAGGTAAGATCAGAACATACGTTAGGCTTTGACATTTGCATGAGTTTATACAGTTTAGATGCAGATTTTGGACCCATAAGGGATTGACAAACTGCCGAAACTTGAGATTGTGGATTGACGGTCTGATGCAGTAGGATATCAACGCTGAATATTCTGAGTCAGATTTTTCCAAAAAGTGCTATCCGATTGGGGAATGTTATAACAAGTACAAAAATCCTGAAAATGAGTAATAGTGACACCTGACAACAAATGACTTGGCGACCAAACATTTGCTAAATGCCATATTTTGCAAAGATTGAGTGGAGCTTTAAGAGGAAGGTAAAATTATGTATAATCATACCTGATAATTTTCTTTCCATTAATCATAGCTGATCAATCCATAGACTGGTGGGTTGTGTCCATCTACCAGCAGGTGGAGATAGAGAGCAAACTTTTGCCTCCCTATATGTGGTCATGTGCTGCCGGAAACTCCTCAGTATGTCGATATCAAAGCTCCATCCGCAGGACTCAGCACTTAGAGAATTACACCCACGAAGGGACACTCTGCCCAGCTCACCACCGCCGAAACGGGGGAGGGGAATTAACCCAGCTCATCCCCACACAAGTGGGGGAGGGGAATCCGTCCAGCTCATCCCCGCGGAGCGGGGGAGGGACACCACACCCGCCGATGCGGGGGGATCTGGCTTATCCTGCAACCGCAACCGCGGGAGGAGCTGACTGACCCTAACACCGCCGAAGCGGGAGGGGTACAAAGCTGCCCTACAGCCGCACGAAGCGGGAGGGAGTGCCGGCAGAATTTTAAGTCTCAATCCAGCCCCGTAAAACGGAGGGGAGAGGAATGCAGCAGCTCACTGTAACACAAACTCGTCTTAACTCTTGAAGAATCCAAGTGAAAAAACTTGAACACGAAGTCTTTCTGAAGTAACTGAAGACTAAACTTGAACCTGAAATGCAACCAGAATAAAAACAGTACAGATATCTGGGAGGGGCTATGGATTGATCAGCTATGATTAATGGAAAGAAAATTATCAGGTATGATTATACATAATTTTACCTTCCATATCATCAAGCTGATCAATCCATAGACTGGTGGGATGTACCGAAGCAGTACTCACCCAGGGCGGGACATTGAAATCCCTGACCTCAACACTGAAGCTCCAAACCGGGCCTCCGCCCGTGCAGCCACAGTCAAACGGTAATGCTTGGAGAATGTATGAGCCGAAGCCCAAGTTGCCGCCTTGCATATCTCTTCCAAGGAGACGGACCCGGCCTCTGCCATCGAGGCCGCCTGAGCTCTTGTGGAGTGAGCCTTCAGCTGGATAGGCGGCACCTTCCCCGCGGCCACATAAGCCGCTGCAATGGCTTCCTTGACCCATCTTGCCACTGTAGGCTTAGCAGCCTGCAGACCCTTACGAGGACCTGCAAACAGGACAAACAGATGATCCGACTTCCGGAAATCATTGGTCACTTCCAAGTATCTGATGATGACTCGTCTCACGTCCAGATATTTAAGAGCAGAGTACTCCTCTGGGTAGTCCTCCCTACGAAAGGAAGGGAGACATAGCTGCTGATTCACATGGAAGCGAGAAACAATCTTGGGCAGGAAGGAAGGCACTGTGCGAATAGTCACTCCTGCCTCAGTGAACTGCAGAAAAGGCTCTCGACATGAGAGCGCCTGGAGCTCGGAAACTCTTCTGGCTGAAGTGATAGCCACCAAAAAGACTGCTTTCAACGTCAGGTCTTTCAGAGATGCCCTCGACAAGGGTTCAAAAGGCGGCTTCTGCAATGCTCTTAGCACCAGGTTGAGATTCCACGCAGGCACCACTGAGTGTAGAGGAGGGCGCAGTTGATTAACTCCCTTGAGAAAGCGCACCACATCTGGCTGCGAAGCCAGGGAAGCACCCTTCAGGCGGCCCCTGAAGCAAGCCAGAGCCGCTACCTGGACTTTAAGGGAACTGAGCGACAGGCCTTTCTCCAGACCTTCTTGCAGGAACGCCAACACTGAAGAAATTGGAGCAGTGAAGGGAGAAAGTGAGCCTGCTTCACACCACGCTGCAAAGATACGCCAAACCCTGGCGTAAGCAGTAGAAGTAGAGCGCTTCCTCGCTCTTAGCATAGTGGCGATGACCTTGTCTGAGAAGCCCTTCTTTCTCAGACGCTGCCGCTCAATAGCCAGGCCGTAAGACCAAAGGGGGAGGGATCCTCCATCACCACGGGACCCTGATGCAACACGCCCTGCTCCACTGGCAGCCGCAGAGGATCGTCGACTGAGAGCCTGATCAAGTCCGCATACCAGGGACGTCTGGGCCAATCCGGACCCACCAGGATTACCCTGCCGGGATGCTTTGCCACCCGGTCTAGTACCCTGCCCAACATGGGCCAGGGCGGGAACACATAGAGAAGCTCTTGTGTCGGCCACTGTTGGAGAAGAGCATCTACTCCCAGGGATCGAGGGTCCCGTCCTCTGCTGAAAAAGCGCGGCACTTGGCAATTGGCCGATGACGCCATCAGATCTAGGCTCGGCTGGCCCCAGCGCTTCGTGATGCCCAAGAACGCCTGAGCAGAGAGCTGCCACTCTCCGGGCTCCAAGGTATGGCGACTGAGAAAGTCCGCCTTGACATTCATGACTCCGGCAATGTGGGCCGCTGAAAGCTGCTCCAGGTTCGCTTCCGCCCACTGGCAAAGATTCATAGCCTCCTTGGCTAGAGGGGCGCTCTTGGTACCTCCCTGGCGGTTGACATAGGCCACAGCCGTGGCATTGTCCGACAGGACCCGTACAGGCTTCAGCACCAGTACCGGGATGAACTCCAAAAGCGCCAACCGAATGGCTCTGAGTTCCAGGAGGTTGATAGACCACTTTGCTTCTGCAGGAGACCAGAGCCCCTGCGCTGTCCTTCCCAAGCAGTGGGCTCCCCAGCCCGACAACGAGGCGTCCGTCGTGACGACAATCCACTCTGGGGTCACCAGAGGCATTCCCGCAGACAATTTGACTGTCTGCATCCACCAGCTCAGCGCCTTGCGCACTGCTGGGTCCAAGGGAAGGCGCACAGCATAATCCTCCGACATCGGAGTCCAGCGCTGCAGCAGAGAGTGTTGTAGTGGTCTCATATGAGCCCTGGCCCAGGGCACTACTTCCATCGTGGCCGTCATAGAGCCCAACAGCTGCACATAGTCCCAAGCCCGAAGAGGAGAGGCTACTAGGAACTGGTCCACCTGAGCCTGAAGTTTGACAATCCGATTGTCTGGCAGGAACACTCTGCCCACTTGGGTGTCGAATCGAACTCCCAGATACTCCAGGGACTGAGTCGGGCGCAGCTGGCTCTTCTCCCAGTTGATGATCCATCCCAGGGAGCTCAAAAGAGCAACTACCCGGTCCACAGCTTTGCCGCACTCTGCATAAGAGGGGGCTCGGATCAACCAGTCGCCCAGATAAGGATGGACTTGTACTCCTTCCTTTCGCAGGAAGGCCGCTATGACCACCATTACTTTGGAAAAGGTCCGCGGAGCAGTAGCCAACCCGAACGGGAGGGCTCTGAACTGGAAGTGTCGGCCCAGGACTGCAAAACGCAGAAAGCGTTGATGAGGAGGCCAGATGGGAATATGCAGGTACGCTTCCTTGATGTCCAAGGATGCCAGGTACTCCCCTGCCTTCACTGCCGCTATAACAGAGCGGAGAGTCTCCATGCGAAAGTGCCGCACTTTCAAGGCCCGATTGACCCCTTTGAGGTCGAGGATAGGCCGGACAGAACCTCCTTTCTTTGGCACCACAAAGTAAATGGAGTAACGCCCCTTGCCAAGCTGACTTTCTGGCACCGGAACGACCGCACCCAGGCGGATCAGATTGTCCAAAGTCTGCTGCACTGCCACAGCTTTGACCGGAGACTTGCAGGGAGAGAGTACAAACCCGTCTCTTAAGGGTCGGCAGAACTCTAGCTTGTAGCCGTCTCTGATGACTTCCAGCACCCAAGCGTCTGAAGTTATTGTGGTCCACTCGCCCAGAAACGAGGACAGCCGTCCTCCAATCTGCACTGGGGCGTGGACCAAGACCCCGTCATTGGGTACGAGACCCTGGGGGAGGACCGGAGGGAGCACCTCCGGGACGGCGGTCTCTGCGAAAGGAATGCTGCTTGGGGGAGAAATTCCTCTTAAAGGAAGAGGGGGCAGAAGAACCCGACCTGCCCGGGCGGTACCGACGGGCTTCCTGAAACCGTCCTCTGGAGGTACCGGGACGAGCACTAGCCCGAGCCCTGACCTCTGGTAACTTCTTGCCCTTAGACGTGCCGAGATCGGTCACAATTTTGTCCAGCTCGACCCCAAAGAGCAGCTTGCCTTTAAAAGGCAATCTAGCCAGGCGGGATTTAGAGGCGTGGTCAGCAGACCAATGTTTCAGCCAAAGCCACCGCCGCGCAGAGACTGTCTGAGCCATGCCTTTAGCTGAGGCTCTCAAGACATCATACAGCAAGTCTGCCAAATAGGCTAAGCCCGATTCCAGGGCTGGCCAATCAGCCCTCAAGGAATGATCCGAGGGGGAAGCCCGCTGCACCATAGTCAGGCACGCCCTGGCCACATAGGAGCCGCAAACTGAGGCCTGCAAACTTAAAGCAGCCGCCTCAAAGGACGACCTTAAGGCCGCCTCCAATCTCCTGTCTTGGGCGTCCTTTAGGGCCGTGCCACCTTCCACCGGCAATGCCGTTTTCTTAGTCACCGCAGTGATTAAAGAATCCACGGTAGGCCACAGATAGGCCTCACGTTCACTCACAGCCAAAGGATAGAGGCGGGACATAGCCCTAGCCACTTTAAGGCTCGCTTCTGGGACATCCCATTGAGCCGAAATTAAGGTGTGCATGGCATCATGCACGTGGAAGGTTCTAGGCGGGCGCTTCGTCCCCAGCATAATGGCAGAGCCAACAGGGGCTGAGGGAGAGACGTCCTCCGGAGAGGATATCTTCAAAGTGTCCATGGCCTGTAACAACAGGTTGGGCAAATCCTCTGGGCGAAAAAAGCCGCGCTGCAGAGGGGTCATCCGCTCCATCCGAGCGGGGATCCGTCTCCTCCAAGGAATCCGCAAAGGACCGTTGGGAGACCTCAGACACGCTGCCCTCATCTACATCGGAGGAGACAAATTCCTCCAAGGCCTGGGAATCAACCCGAGGGCGTTTACCTCTGGGAACCTCAACCTCTTTACCAGACGAGGGAGCGGGGGCAGCGTTGTGCATGAGGAAGGCCTGATGCAGCAGCAAAACAAACTCGGGGAGAAACCCCCCAGACTGTGCACTTCCGCAGCCTGGGCAACAGCCCTAGGCGCGCTCTCAACCGGCGCTCGCAACAGCGGGGGAGAGACATGCTGCGCATCCAAAATGGCGTCCGGCGCGAAACTCCGCGAAGGAGCCGCGCGGGAAGAACGGCTCTTAACTTTAGCCGCTTCTGTGCCGTCGCCCAAATTAAGGGCGTTCATGGCATTAATGTCTCCAACCTCAAGGGCGGCCCAAGAAGAAGCCGTCCGAGCCGCGTGGCCGGCCAAGATGGCGGAGGCGAGGAGCGGGGGATGGGCGTTTATGGCGGGAAAAACCGCCACGCCGGAGGAAGGACCGGGACATTCATCGGTCACGAAACTGTCACCCAACAAGGGCGAATCAGGCTTTAAGACCCCCGCATCCCCTCTAGAAGCGCTCAAGCGACCCGGGGAGCGACCCTTTGCGCCCTCGCCCTCCGACGCCATGTGCCACGAGGAGAAGAATCGGGGAACCCCCGCCCGCTATAAAAAGGTAAAATTACCTGCTGTCCGCTCCGAGTTGTAACGACCTGGTGTCCCAGTGAGTAGCTGCAATAGACGCTTAACTAAACGTCGAAATAAACGCCTTTAAAGACGTTTAAAATTTTTTTTTTTTTTTTTTTTTTTTTAACGGAGCCAGCGGGAGGGGGGAGAAAAGGAGGGACCTGGCACCACCAGGTTTGCACTTGCTCAAAAGAGCCCTCAACCCCAGGCACTCAACAAAACCTAAAAATTAGGCTTGGAGGCCTAGCCAGAGCTGCTGCTGTGTGTGACCACCACCTGCTGAGATAGAGAACATACTGAGGAGTTTCCGGCAGCACATGACCACATATAGGGAGGCAAAAGTTTGCTCTCTATCTCCACCTGCTGGTAGATGGACACAACCCACCAGTCTATGGATTGATCAGCTTGATGATATGGAAAAGTAGAATTATACCAAATAGACACATCAACAGAGCTTGACCATTTGAACTGTAAGAGAGAACATACAAAATTTATTGAGTGTGCTGAATATTTAAGTCACCTGATGTGAGGCATAGCAGAATCTATTCATGGTTGGAAGTAAATTCAATGGTAGAGGAAATATTTGTTCTCTTTTGAAGAGTTCCCATCTGGGGGTTTCAGTTGAAAAAGAGGAGTACCATTGTTTGGCCTGGGACACCTGAAAGGCCAAATGATATAGCTTAAAATCTAGTACGATTAAACCCCCAAGACTTTTGGGCAGCTGAAGTTTTTTTTAAGAAAGATTCGAGGCACAGAAGACTTCCAAAGAAATTTAGTAATTAATACATGAAGCTTTTTGTAGAGTACATCTTTGAATAGGATTAGAACCATACTGAAAATGTAGTTAAGTTTCGGTGCTAGCACCATTTTTACAGCTTCGATTTTACCCCACCAAGACAAGAACATTAGCGATTTGCAGGATGTTAGATTCATTCATTTTTAAAGTATCCTCCAGAGTGGTGCAGTAGTTTATGCCTAGATACTTCAAACTACTGGGCTCCCAAATAAACGGGTTCAGAGCAACAGTGGATCTCAAAACGAACTTAGAAAGTGGCACAGCAGCAGACTTAGACCAGTTAACTTTATAACCTGAGATACTGGAAAAAGCATCAATGCTTTTAAGTATATAGGTGATACAGGCAGTGGATACATACATTAATATGTCAACTGCGTAGATGGATAACTTAAATGATTCCTCACGTATCTTAACTCCCGATATATCAGGATTGGCCAGTATGGAAAGTGCAAGGGGCTCTAGGGCTAGATTAAACAGTAGTGGAGAGAGGGGACAACCTTGCTTAGTTCCCCTTTCTAGAGTGAACTTTGATGAAGAAATGCCATTGACATGGACAAATACTTGAGAGAGGTATAGCGCAAACTAATCATGTTTATAAAAGGCTCATTAAAGCCGAACCAGGTGAGAGTTTTAAAAAGATAGGCCCATTCAATGCAATCAAAGGCTTTTTCAGCATCCAAGGATAATGCAATTATTGGGGAATCAGAGTGCACCAGTATATTCCAAAATAATCTAGAATTAAAATTAGAATTGAGCTGCTTTTTAACATATTTATAAATGGTCTAAAGACAGGAACTAGAGAAGGAATTAAATTTGCTGTTGACAGTTATTCAACATTGTTAAATCACAAGAGGATTATGAAAAATTGCAAAAGAACCTTACGAGTCTGGGCATCCAAATGACAGATGACATTTAATGTGAGCAAGTGCAAAATGATGCATATGGGAAAGAGAAAACCAATCGACAAACAGAAAAACAGGAACCCTCCAATCACACAAATATGTCAAACAGCAAAAAAGGCAAAAAAGTGGAAGCTAGACGATGTCCAAAAACAGTGTATTAAAATGTCCAATGACTTATTAAAACATCCAATCACTCAACATGAGCCATGTTTCGGCTACAAAGGTCTCCTTCAGAAATGTAAAAACAAAAAACTGATACCAGAAAAAGAAATTCACCCACGCTTACGACCTGAAAGTGGACTGGATATCCAAGTTTCCAGTAACCAGCGATAGTCGGATTAGACCCCTGAAGATGCTCTGTATGAGCGAAACGCGCGTGTAGGGTCATGCTGTTTTTATCTATCTTACTCACGCTGAAGACACAGAGGATTTTGAAATCAATGCATATTGAAAAAATAAATGGTTGAAATGTGGAGTTTTTTCAAGTGGGAAAATTGGAACTAAGAGAGCGGTGAAGACTGTGTTTATCCCCAAGAACTTGTAATTAAAAGCTTGTAAAGATATTAATTGAAGCTCATATCGTTTGGGTGTTACCCATGAAGAAAGAAACTTCCTGATTACCCAATTGCAGTGACTGACAAATAGAACACTGTGCTTTTTGGAATACGACCATTGATCGAAAAAAAAAAATGTATGTGTGAAATATCTTGTTGATAAGGCTTTGGTAATATTTTATGTACATGTGGGTATGAGGGATGAATGTAAGAGAGAGTGAAATGAGAGTGTATGAGGTGAAGTGAGTGTTTGAGTAAAAGAGTGAAATGAGAGTGTATGAGGTGAAGTGAGTGTTTGAGTAAAAGAGTGGTCATGTTAAGTGAATAACTTTGTAATTTTTCTGACAGTAATTTTGAATAAAGATTGTAAAACTAATTGATATGGTTGTTTAAGAAGATGTACTAATGATATTACAACCAATTTAAATATTATAGCCTAGAATTGGAATTTTATATATATAAAGATAGATAGATATATACACACATATACATTATGCATACAAAAGGGATCATACGTCAAGTACAGAATATGTCAAGAAAATCATACATTTAAGTTAAGTAAAAAGAGGCACCCAAACCATAGCTACGTGATTCATAAGTAATGCCACACTGGGAAAAGACCAAGGGTCCATCAAGCCCAGCATCCTGTCCCCGACAGCAGCCAATCCAGGCCAAGGGCACCTGGCAAGCTTCCTAAACATACAAACATTCTATACATGTTATTCCTGGAATTGTGGATTTTTCCCAAGTCCATTTAGTAATGGTTTATGGACTTGTCCTTTAGGAAACCGTCCAACCCCTTTTTAAACTCTGCCAAGCTAACCGCCTACACCACATTCTCTGGCAACGAATTCCAGAGTTTAATTATGCGTTGGGTGAAGAAACATTTTCTCCGATTTGTTTTAAATTTACTACACTGTAGTTTCATCGCATGCCCCCTAGTCCTAGTATTTTTGGAAAGCGTGAACAGATGCTTCACATCCACCTGTTCCACTCCACTCATTATTTTATATACCTCCAACATGTCTCCCCTCAGCCGTCTCTTCTCCAAGCTGAAAAGCCCTAGCCTACTTAGTCTTTCTTCATAGGGAAGTCGTCCCATCCCCGCTATCATTTTAGTCGCCCTTCGCTGCACCTTTTCCAATTCTACTATATCTTTGAGATGCGGCAACCAGAATGGAACACAATACTCAAAGTGTGGTCGCACCATGGAGCGATACAACAGCATTATAACATCCTCACACCTGTTTTCCATACCTTTCCTAATACCCAACATTCTATTCGCTTTCCTAGCTGCAGCAGCACACTGAGCAGGTTTCAGTGTATTATCAACGACGACACCCAGATACCTTTCTTAGTCTGTAACTCCTAACGTGGAACCCTGCATGACGTAGCTATAATTCGTGTCCTTTTTTCCCACATGCATCATCACCTTGCACTTGCTCACATTAAACGTCATCTCCCATTTAGCCGCCCAGTCTCCCACTCGCATAAGGTCCTTCTGTAATTTTTCACAATCCTGTCGCGAGTTATCGACTTTGAATAACTTTGTGTCATCAGCAAATTTAATTACCTCGCTAGTTACTCCCTTCTCTAAATCACTACTACTACTTATTTCTATAGCGCTACTAGACGTACGCAGCGCTGTACACTTGAACATGAAGAGACGGTCCCTGCTCGACAGAGCTTACAATCTAATTAGGACAAACAAACAGGACAAACAACAGATAAGGGAACATTAAAGTGAGGATGATAAAATAAGGGTTCTGAACAAGTGAATAAGGGTTAGGAGTTAAAAGCAGCATCAAAAAGGTGGGCTTTTACTTTAGATTTGAAGACTGTCAGAGATGGAGCTTGACGTACCGGCTCAGGAAGTCTATTCCAGGCATATGGTGCAGCAAGATAAAAGGAACGGAGTCTGGAGTTAGCGGTGGAGGAGAAGGGTGCAGATAAGAGAGATTTACCCAGTGAACAGAGTTCCCGGGGAGGAATGTAGGGAGAGATGAGAGTGGAGAGATACTGAGGAGTTGTAGAGTGAATGCACTTATAGGTCAATAAGAGGAGTTTGAACTGTATGCAGAAACGGATAGGAAGCCAGTGAAGTGACTTCAGGAGAGGGCTAATATGAGCATAACAACACGGGCGGAATATTCACTCTGCAGCTCCTCAGTACTTTTCCACTCTCATCTCTCCCTACATTCCTCTCCAGGAACGCTGTTCACTGGGTAAATCTCTCTTATCTGCACCCTTCTCCATTGCTAACTCCAGACTTCATTCCTTTTACCTTACTGCACCATATGCCTGGAATAGACTTCCTGAGCCGGTACGTCAAGCTCCATCTCTGGCCAGCTTCAAATCTAAGCTAAAAGCCCACCTTTTTGATGCTGCTTTTAACTCCTAACCCTTGTTCACTTGTTCAGAACCCTTATTTTATCATCCTCACCTTAATATTCCTTTATCTCTTGTTTGTCCTGTTTGTCTGTCCTAATGAGATTGTAAGCTCTGTCGAGCAGGGACTGTCTCTTCATGTTCAAGTGTACAGCACTGCATACGTCTAGTGGCGCTTTAGAAATGATAAGTAGTAGTAGTAAGTTTAGAAACCAAACATCTAGCATAGCGGCCTCTGTGCTGCCATGGAGGAGAAAGGTCACCTTGGAGGGAGGGGGGGAAATAAAAAGTATCCTAGTATAGCAGAAGTGATCTGTAGCTAGGACCTGCCCTCTGGCTGACAATATCCTCTTGTGCTGAGGATGGGTCTCCAAAGGGAAGGATAACAGCAGCCATGGTGATTCAGTCAGTCATCGGAGTAGCTAGTTAGATGGTTGGTAGGCATGATTGCTTGCTAACTTGCCTGCCTGCCTGGTGTTATGGTGGCAAACCTCATGTATGACCTAGGTAAAATTTTAGACAGCACTGGGGAGGATTTTGTCAAGGCCCTCTGTTATTGGGTTAAGGGAGTCCCAAATGTCTGTCAAAGTGTGTGCTCCTGGTTAGCTGATTGGAGACTGGATGGAATTGCCAAGTCCTAGCAGAAACAATTTTGTTGACGAAGTATGTAACAAAATCATTGCAGTTGAGTTTTGATTGGGTAGGCTAGTTCTGTTGTGGAGGTTGCTGTAGGCTGTTTACTATGCTGAACAGGTGCTTGGTTGAATTAGCAGCCTTGTCAGAGCATTGAGAAATGTTTTTTGGTTGCTGTTAAGGCTTGGTGGTACTTTGTCATGTGTTTCTTACAGTTTAGCCTGTCCTCATCCAAGTGAGATTTATGCCATCTCCTTTCCAGTGTGTCCTTCACGCATAAGGGTCTGAAGTCTGGAGAAAACTAAGGTGAGCGTTTTAGTGGGGTATAAGACCTTTTTTTAGTGGTGCTGTTTTCTCTAAGGTCTTGGCTAAGCGTGTATTCCAAATATCAACCTGTTCTGACACTGTAGTTGTCTTTTCATCCACATGTGGATAGTTTCAAGACCTCTAGGAAATTCTCAGCAGTCAGTTTTTTTTGTTGTCTCTGATCTCCTTCTAAACTCTGGGAGGTGCCATTTGTTTCAGGTGGTCACTTAGGGGAAAATAAATTAGAAAATGGTCTGTCCATGATAAGGGCGTTATTTCAATACTGCTATCCTAGTATTCTAGGATGTCAACCCCTTTGTATTTATTTTATTTGTTACATTTATATCCCATATTTTCCCACCTCTTTGTAGGCTCAATTTGGCTTACATAGTACTGGAGAGGCGTTACAGACTCCGGTGTAAACAAATACAAAGTGATGTTGTGGTAAAATAAAGTTCATGTGGCACAGCCACACTAGGGAATCGTACAACGGAAGAGTTGTGTTATGTCCATTACGTTCTTTAGTTTTGTTGTGTTGGCATTTATGTTGGATCGGTAGGGTATGCCTTTTTAAACAGGTTAGTTTTTAGTGTTTTCCGGAAGTTTAGGTGGTTGTTCGTAGTTTTCAAGGCTTTTGGTAATGCATTTCACAGTTGTGTGCCTATGTAGGAAAAACTGGACGCACAAGTCGACTTGCAGTTGAATCCTTTGCAGATTTAGGTACGTTCGTGTTGATTTTGATGTGTTTCTAGTTGGTAGGTCGATCAAGTCTGTCATGTATCCCGGAGTCTCATCATAGATAATTTTATATGTATGGTTAATCCTGAGATATTACTTAGCTTATAAATTTGCCCATGATGTGTGTGTGTGTATGTATGTATGTATGTATGTATATATAAAGATAAAGCGAATGCTACATACCTGTAGAAGGTATTCTCCGAGGACAGCAGGCTGATTGTTCTCACTGATGGGTGACGTCCACGGCAGCCCCCTCCAATCGGAAACTTCACTAGCAAAGGTCTTTGCTAGTCCTCGCGCGCCCATGCGCACCGCGCATGCGCGGCCGTCTTCCCGCCCGAACCGGCTCGTGTTCGTCAGTCCCATATGTAGCAAAAACAAAGGCAAGGGAAGACACAACTCCAAAGGGGAGGCGGGCGGGTTTGTGAGAACAATCAGCCTGCTGTCCTCGGAGAATACCTTCTACAGGTATGTAGCATTCGCTTTCTCCGAGGACAAGCAGGCTGCTTGTTCTCACTGATGGGGTATCCCTAGCCCCCAGGCTCACTCAAAACAACAACCATGGTCAATTGGGCCTCGCAACGGCGAGGACATAACTGAGATTGACCTAAAAAATTTACCAACTAACTGAGAGTGTAGCCTGGAACAGAACAAACAGGGCCCTCGGGGGGTGGAGTTGGATCCTAAAGCCCAAACAGGTTCTGAAGAACTGACTGCCCGAACCGACTGTCGCGTCGGGTATCCTGCTGCAGGCAGTAATGAGATGTGAATGTGTGGACAGATGACCACGTCGCAGCTTTGCAAATTTCCTCCATGGTGGCTGACTTCAAGTGGGCTACCGACGCTGCCATGGCTCTAACATTATGAGCCGTGACATGACCCTCAAGAGCCAGCCCAGCCTGGGCGTAAGTGAAGGAAATGCAATCTGCTAGCCAATTGGATATGGTGCGTTTCCCTACAGCCACTCCCCTCTTGTTGGGATCAAAAGAAACAAACAATTGGGCGGACTGTCTGTGGGGCTGTGTCCGCTCCAGATAGAAGGCCAATGCTCTCTTGCAGTCCAATGTGTGCAGCTGACGTTCAGCAGGGCAGGAATGAGGACGGGGAAAGAATGTTGGCAAGACAATTGACTGGTTCAGATGGAACTCCGACACAACCTTTGGCAGGAACTTAGGGTGAGTACGGAGGACTACTCTGTTATGATGAAATTTGGTGTAAGGGGCCTGGGCTACCAGGGCCTGAAGCTCACTGACTCTACGAGCTGAAGTAACTGCCACCAAGAAAATGACCTTCCAGGTCAAGTACTTCAGATGGCAGGAGTTCAGTGGCTCAAAAGGAAGTTTCATCAGCTGGGTGAGAACGACATTGAGATCCCATGACACTGTCGGAGGCTTGACAGGGGGCTTTGACAAAAGCAAACCTCTCATGAAGCGAACAACTAAAGGCTGTCCTGAGATCGGCTTACCTTCCACACGGTAATGGATTGCACTAAGGTGAACCCTTACAGAGTTGGTCTTGAGACCGGACTCAGACAAGTGCAGAAGGTATTCAAGCAGGGTCTGTGTAGGACAAGAGCGAGGATCTAGGGCCTTGCTGTCACACCAGACGGCAAACCTCCTCCATAAAAAGAAGTAACTCCTCTTAGTGGAATCTTTCCTGGAAGCAAGCAAGATGCGGGAGACACCCTCTGACAGACCCAAAGAGGCAAAGTCTACGCTCTCAACATCCAGGCCGTGAGAGCCAGGGACCAGAGGTTGGGATGCAGAAGCGCCCCTTCGTCCTGCGTGATGAGGGTCGGAAAACACTCCAATCTCCACGGTTCTTCGGAGGACAACTCCAGAAGAAGAGGGAACCAGATCTGACGCGGCCAAAAGGGAGCAATCAGAATCATGGTGCCTCGGTCTTGCTTGAGTTTCAACAAAAGTCTTCCCCACCAGAGGTATGGGAGGATAAGCATACAGCAGACCCTCCCCCCAGTCCAGGAGGAAGGCATCCGATGCCAGTCTGCCGTGGCCCTGAAGTCTGGAACAGAACTGAGGGACTTTGTGGTTGGCTCGAGATGCGAAGAGATCTACCAAGGGGGTGCCCCACACCTGGAAGATCTGCCGCACTACACGGGAATTGAGCGACCACTCGTGAGGTTGCATAATCCTGCTCAACCTGTCTGCCAGACTGTTGTTTACGCCTGCCAGATATGTGGCTTGGAGCACCATGCCGTGACAGCGAGCCCAGAGCCACATGCTGACGGCTTCCTGACACAGGGGGCGAGATCCGGTGCCCCCCTGTTTGTTGATGTAATACATGGCAACCTGGTTGTCTGTCTGAATTTGGATAATTTGGTGGGACAGCCGATCTCTGAAAGCCTTCAGAGCGTTCCAGACCGCTCGTAACTCCAGAAGATTGATCTGCAGATCGCGTTCCTGGAGGGACCAGCTTCCTTGGGTGTGAAGCCCATCGACATGAGCTCCCCATCCCAGGAGAGACGCATCCGTGGTCAGCACTTTTAGTGGCTGAGGAATTTGGAAAGGACGTCCCAGAGTCAAATTGGACCAAATCGTCCACCAATACAGGGATTTGAGAAAACTCGTGGACAGGTGGATCACGTCTTCTAGATCCCCAGCAGCCTGAAACCACTGGGAAGCTAGGGTCCATTGAGCAGATCTCATGTGAAGGCGGGCCATGGGAGTCACATGAACTGTGGAGGCCATGTGGCCCAGCAATCTCAACATCTGCCGAGCTGTGATCTGCTGCGACGCTCGCACCCGCGAGACGAGGGACAACAAGTTGTTGGCTCTCGTCTCTGGGAGATAGGCGCGAGCCGTCCGAGAATCCAGCAGAGCTCCTATGAATTCGAGTTTCTGCACTGGTAGAAGATGGGACTTTGGATAATTTATCACAAACCCCAGTAGCTCCAGAAGGCGAATAGTCATCTGCATGGACTGCAGGGCTCCTGCCTCGGATGTGTTCTTCACCAGCCAATCGTCGAGATATGGGAACACGTGCACCCCCAGCTTTCGAAGTGCCGCTGCTACCACAGCCAAGCACTTTGTGAACACCCTGGGCGCAGAGGCGAGCCCAAAGGGTAGCACACAGTACTGGAAGTGACGTGTGCCCAGCTGAAATCGCAGATACTGTCTGTGAGTTGGCAGTATCGGGATGTGTGTGTAGGCATCCTTCAAGTCCAGAGAGCATAGCCAATCGTTTTGCTGAATCATGGGTAGGAGGGTGCCCAGGGAAAGCATCCTGAACTTTTCTTTGACCAGATATTTGTTCAGGGCCCTTAGGTCTAGGATGGGACGCATCCCCCCTGTTTTCTTTTCCACAAGGAAGTACCTGGAATAGAATCCCAGCCCTTCTTGCCCGGATGGCACGGGCTCGACCGCATTGGCGCTGAGAAGGGCGGAGAGTTCCTCTGCAAGCACCTGCTTGTGTTGGAAGCTGTAAGACTGAGCTCCCGGTGGACAATTTGGAGGTTTTGAGGCCAAATTGAGGGCGTATCCTTGCCGGACTATTTGGAGAACCCACTGATCGGAGGTTATGAGAGGCCACCTTTGGTGAAAAGCTTTCAACCTCCCTCAGACTGGCAGGTCGCCCGGCACTGACACTTGGATGGCGGCTATGCTCTGCTGGAGCCAGTCAAAAGCTCGTCCCTTGCTTTTGCTGGGGAGCCGAGGCGCCTGGCTGAGTCGCACGCTGCTGACGAGAGCGAGCGCGCTGGGGCTTAGCCTGGGCCGCAGGCTGTCGAGAAGGAGGATTGTACCTACGCTTACCAGAAGAGTAGGGAACAGTCTTCCTTCCCCCCAAAAATCTTCTACCTGTAGAGGTAGAGGCTGAAGGCTGCCGGCGGGAGAACTTGTCGAATGCGGTGTCCCGCTGGTGGAGGTGCTCTACCACCTGTTCGACTTTCTCTCCAAAAATATTATCCGCACGGCAAGGCGAGTCCGCAATCCGCTGCTGGATTCTATTCTCCAGGTCGGAGGCACGCAGCCATGAGAGTCTGCGCATCACCACACCTTGAGCAGCGGCCCTGGACGCAACATCAAAGGTGTCATACACCCCTCTGGCCAGGAATTTTCTGCACGCCTTCAGCTGCCTGACCACCTCCTGAAACGGCTTGGCTTGCTCAGGGGGGAGCGCATCAACCAAGCCCGCCAACTGCCGCACATTATTCCGCATGTGTATGCTCGTGTAGAGCTGGTAAGACTGAATTTTGGCCACGAGCATAGAAGAATGGTAGGCCTTCCTCCCAAAGGAGTCCAAGGTTCTAGAGTCCTTGCCCGGGGGCGCCGAAGCATGCTCCCTAGAACTCTTGGCCTTCTTTAGGGCCAAATCCACAACTCCAGAGTCGTGAGGCAACTGAGTGCGCATCAGCTCTGGGTCCCCATGGATCCGGTACTGGGACTTGATCTTCTTGGGAATGTGGGGATTAGTTAGAGGCTTGGTCCAGTTCGCCAGCAATGTCTTTTTTAGGACATGGTGCATGGGTACTGTGGACGCTTCCTTAGGCGGAGAAGGATAGTCCAGGAGCTCAAACATTTCAGCCCTGGGCTCGTCCTCCACAACCACCGGGAAGGGGATGGCCGTAGACATCTCCCGGACAAAGGAAGCGAAAGACAGACTCTCGGGAGGGGAGAGTTGTCTTTCAGGAGAGGGAGTGGGATCAGAAGGCAGACCCTCAGACTCCTCGTCAGAGAAATATCTGATGTCTCCTTCATCTTCCCACGAGGCCTCACCATCGGTGTCAGACACAAGTTCACGGACCTGTGTCTGCAACCGTGCCCGACTCGACTCTGTGGAGCCATGTCCACGATGGGGGCATCGAGAGGTAGACTCCCTCGCACGCATCGGCGAAGCTCCCTCCGCCGACGTAGTCGGGGAGCCTTCCTGGGAGGCGGTGGCAGCCGGTACCGCACGCGGCACCGACGCCGGAGACCTCACCTCGGGCGATGGACCAGCCGGCGCCTCGCTCGATGGTACCGGAGGGGTAGGGCGCAACAGCTCTCCCAGAATCTCTGGGAGAACGGCCCGGAGGCTCTCGTTTAGAGCGGCTGCAGAGAAAGGCATAGAGGTCGATGCAGGCGTCGACGTCAGAACCTGTTCCGGGCGTGGAGGCTGTTCCGGGCTGTCCAGAGTGGAGCGCATCGACACCTCTTGGACAGAGGGTGAGCGGTCCTCTCGGTGCCGATGCTTGCTGGGTGCCGCCCTCGGCGACCCAGAGCTCTCGGTGCCGACACGGGAAGGGGACCGGTGACGATGCTTCTTCGACTTCTTGGACCGAAGCATGTCACCGGAGCTTCCCGGCACCGACGAGGAGGACGTAGAATCCAGCCGTCGCTTCCTCGGGGCCGAGGCCGAAGGAGGTCGGTATCGGGGGGGGCTGTACCGCAGGAGCCCTCAGGGTAGGGGGAGACCCACCCGAAGGCTCACCGCCACCAGCAGGGGAATGGACAGCCCTCACCTGCACTCCAGACGAAGCACCACCGTCCGACGACATCAGCAGACGAGGTCCCGTACCACCGACGTCGATGCAGCTGTCCGATGTCTCGGCGCCGATGCAGAGGGCCGATGCCTCGATGCACTGGCGGCCGAGGATGAAGGTCTGGACGCTGAAGACGTCGATGCACTCGATACCCTCGGTGTCGATGCCGACGAAGAGCCCGAGAACAAAACGTTCCACTGGGCCAATCTCGCTACCCGAGTCCGTCTCTGTAAAAGGGAGCACAGACTACAGGCCTGCGGGCGGTGCTCAGGCCCCAAGCACTGAAGACACGACGCGTGCCTGTCAGTGAGCGAGATGATCCGGGCGCACTGGGTGCACTTCTTGAAGCCGCTGGAAGACTTCGATGTCATGGGCGGAAAAATCACGCCGGCGAAATCAAAAGACGAAATGGCGGAAGAGCACCAGAAAAAACAAGGGGAAGAAAACTTCGACCCGAGGCCTAAAAGCGGCCTACCCCGACGACGAAAGAAAACTTAGCGGGGCGAAAAAACTTGAAATATCGGGGGAAAAGAGACCGAAGAGTCTCCTTCCACACACAGAATGGATTTTTTTTTTTTTTTTAAACAAGCGAAGAGGACGCGTGAGGTCGACTTTGCGGGGCACGACACGGCGAAAACACGACCGTACCGAGCGCGGACAAAAGAAGACTGACGAACACGAGCCGGTTCGGGCGGGAAGACGGCCGCGCATGCGCGGTGCGCATGGGCGCGCGAGGACTAGCAAAGGCCTTTGCTAGTGAAGTTTCCGATTGGAGGGGGCTGCCGTGGACGTCACCCATCAGTGAGAACAAGCAGCCTGCTTGTCCTCGGAGAAAGCCAAGTAACATCACAGGCAAATTTAAAAGCTAAGTAATATCTCAGGATTAACCATACGCCAAGTAATATGACTTAGACCATTTAAGTTTTCCATTTATAACTGGTCATAACATACTTGTACTCACACACAGTGGATTTTTTTGACCAATGATAAGAACGAAGTCAGAGAAATGCGGGCATCGAGTGCATTTATTGTTCTGCTGCCACGCGTTGACTACTGAGGTATTTTTCTCCACTTTCACTAACTCAATATCACATATCAACAGTTTAAGGTGATTAAGTTAGTTAAGCTCATTTCAGCTCAGTACTAGTATAAACACACATATATACACACACCCCTGACATTGATTTGTCCTTGCCATTTTCAGGGCACAGACCACAAAAGTCCCATCTTAATGCTCGAAGAAGTGGAAGTTGGGGACAGAGTCCTGAATTGGTTCTATAAACCTCTAAACACACAGATCTATTCAAGTCAAATGGAAACAGTCCCGATCTCGACCATGGCCCATAAAACAGAGTTCCGCAAGGTTCCCCACTCTCCCCTATTCTCTTCTTTCTACCTCATAGGGAAGATATTGGCCCCATGTAAAAATCATACTATGGCTATGCGGACATCATCATCCTATTACTCTCGGAACAAACCCATCAACAGTATACTCACTGATGAAAGAAGTCTTCACAGTGGTATTTTGTGTCCTGAAACTAAAAGTTAATCCAGGGAAAAAACATACTATGGATGGGAAACAAAACATCAGGAATCCCAAACATACTTCCTGAACTGCCCGGATTAACAATTCCACTGAGAAATGAAACCAAACTCTTGGGAGTATGGATAGATTCACACCTCAGTGCCTTCACAGATAAACAATACGCAAATGCTTCTTTAAATTAAATCTTCTCAGACATGAAAATATCTACTGGACCCAATCCACTTCTGCATTATAGTACAGATTATGGTCCGTACTTGACTGTAACATAGTATATTTAGGTTTACCAGACATATCACTCAAACGAGTACAATATTTGGTTGCTCACTGCAATTAATGGGAGCATATACACCAAGGATCTGTGGAGATAAGTCATACAAGCTCTTTCTCTTCTTCCCAGTTTTTAGTTATATCTGTAGAGGTGATTCCTGATTAATCAGTAAATGCAGCAGACAAGGAAGACATTCCAACTCTGTGCTGTTTTAGGTATGTCGGTCCATGACTTACATACTTTATGTTACATTTGTACCCCGCGCTTTCCCACTCATGCCAGGCTCAATGTGGCTTACATGGGGCAATAGAGGGTTAAGTGACTTGCCCAGAGTCACAAGGAGCTGCCTGTGCCTGAAGTGGGAATCGAACTCAGTTCCTCAGGACCAAAGTCCACCACCCTAACCACTAGGCCACTCCTCCACGAGAAGATCAGTGAAGGTTATCTTAGATAGAGGGACCAAAACGTTAAGGTTTCTAGGCAGAACCAGTTTTAGTAACATTACCAAGCTGCCTATGCACAGCTATAAGGAGGTACTCTCCAAGGAACAATAAGGTGGTTGATTAGAATTTGGTATTTTTAGTCTGAGTGCTGGCAAAGGATAGTTTTGCTAGCCATTAAACTAGTGGAGAAATCATGTGGAACAAGGTTTAGCAAACTCTTTCAAAGCCCTCTGTCAGCACGTGCGTGTGTATGTATGTGTACATGTGTATCATATCTGTGTGACTGCAGTGGGAAGAGGCAGTTTAAAATGGAGTGGTTTCCCTTTGGAAACATTAGAAGTGACCTAGCCTTAACCCATGTTATTACACAATCATTCCAAGCTTCTCTGTTACTAAAGCACTTTTTTGTGTTTTGGGGGGGGGGGGGGGGAGAGAAGCAGTTTAACTTCAAGTCCGACTACTACTACTACTACTATTAAACATTTCTATAGCGCTACTAGACTTACGCAGCGCTGTACAAATGAACATGAAAAGACAGTCCCTGCTCAACAGAGCTTACAATCTAAATTGGACAGACGAACAGACAGCTAGGGGTGGGGAAATTGCACTGGACTACACTGGAAAACAAAAAGCATGCAGTATATTCTAGGCAATCAAGCTTACAGACAGGTCACCTACTAACAAGGATCCCATACTATATGGTTAAAATTTATTCTAAACTGGACTCTTATAAAAATCCATTATCCTGCTTGACCCCAAGTGCTGTTACGTGATTTTAATTCTAATTGTTCACCTGAAAGAACAGGGCCTGGGGGCCAATCCTGGATTAATTTATTTTCAATCATTAGGCCTTTAAGGTGGCCTACATCTCTATATCTAACACATACTTGGGTTTAATCTGTTTTGCCCCACTTGCCAGTTTTGGATTTTGCACTTACTAAAAACATTCAGATCGAACTAAAGATCAAAGCCACTAGACTTGGGGGGGGGGGGGGGTTCCCCCAGTACTAAACAGAGATAATCACCACACTGGGTAAGACCAATGGTCCATCTAGCCCAGTATCCTACTTCCAACAGTGGCCAATCCAATTCACAAGTACCTGGAAGATAACCAAATACTAGCAACATTCCATGCTACCAGTCCCAGGGCAAGTAGTGGCTTCCCCCATGTCCATCTCAAAAGACTATGGACCTTTCCTCCAGGAACGTGTCCAAAACCTTTTTTAAACCCAGATACGCTCACTGCTGTTACCACATCCTCCAGCAACGAGTTCCAGAGCTTAACTATCTCTTGAGTGAAAAAAATATTTTCTCCCGTTTAAATAAGTATTTCCATGTAATTTCATCACTGAGTGTCCCCTGGTCTTTGTTTTTTGAAAGAGTGAAAAAACAATTCACTTCTACCCATTCTACACCAGTCAGGATTTTATAGATGCCATTTATACAAACTATATATAGTTGACATTTCCTTTGTGGTATGGTTTGAGTGTAATTTCCATCACTGTGGCTTCAGAACTGATGGGCAGAAAGGTGGTCTCACTAATTGTACTGGTGGTTTGATGTTATTCTCTTTTTCATTTCTATTTTGAATATGAGTTACGTTTTATTTTTAATTTTTCTCCCATCCCATGTACCTTGGTCCTTTTGTTTTTACATCAACACCCACACACTTGGTAGTATAAAAGTTGAACGAATAAAGAACTATTTTCAAGAGGGGGAAATAAAAAAATAAAAAAAAATCCGACCTCAGTCACTGCACTTGAGCCAAATATTAACTTATTCGCTCAGCAGTCTACCAATAAGGAGACAACTACACTGCTGAGTGAACAAGATATTTGGCTCAAGCGCATTTACCGAGATCCGTGCTTTATTCATTGTTTAACTATTTATGCCACCAAGTATTTGGGTGCTGGTGTTGCACACGTGCCATTTAGTATTCACTAATTTTGGTTCTCTGAGTCACCATCCTTCTGTTTTTACCCCTTAGGTGACTTCTGTTGTGCACCAGTGATCCAGTTGCAATAGTCATTGCTACTCCCAATGCACACCATGCCAAAAGTGTGCCACTTACAATGAAATGAGACCTGGTTTGGACCCTGCTGGTTGCAAGAACTTTTAGAGACTTCAACATATGTTGTGTATGTATCCTGCTGTTTCTATACTGCTTTTTGTATTGATATTGTTATTTTGCAATACTTCTAGCCTCTTTGTGAGCCCTCCCCCGAACACTGTCCAACATCTGGTATCTTTACATTTCACACAGTAAAGGGAAGATACATACAGTACAACAGAGAAATTAGAGATGCAAGGTCCGGATTCTTGAGGTTCTGATTACATCTATTTCTAGTTTGTGGTCACTTACTCTGTATTTGGTATCTATGCTATGTGCGAGAGAGCAAGGCCAGGTATTCTGTTAGCAATCTGTACAAAAAAAGTTTTCCCAATGATGTATTGATGTTTTAGGGCCCAACGTAATATTTAGGATACTGGCTCATAGGCATGGCCCTTGTTTCGAGCATTAATGCTTGCAAGGTACAATTGCTCTAGGTTCTAAGTGAATTTTTTTCTAGAGTACATCACTTCACAACATGCCTTTGTGTTGCTGTTAGTGAGACTACACTATAAGCAGAAATGTCTTTGTATTGTGACTACTAGCACTACACCCTTGTTGGGGGATAGGAGGTTCTCTGGATGTAGAATTCAGCTTTAAAACCGTATGGGGGGGTCATATCTGTTGGGGAGCCGAGGATGGGGCATGAGATTACACTACAATCACAAATGTCTTTGTATTGTGACTACTACCACTACACCCTTGATTGGGAAGGGCTAGGGGGTTCTCTGTATGTAGAATCTGACTTCAATACTATATTTGGGGGGGGGGGGGGGGGGGAGTATGCATTGGGGAACTGAGGCTCATCAGGGGCTGGAGAATATAATCATACTCCTTCTCCCAAAACCCAGCCTTTAAGGTTTTTCCTGTCAATGTTGGAAAGTCAAATAGCTCTAAATCAGTGCTCTGAACTTGGCACGATACTGATTTTGGCTGTCCAGCCCTGGCTCTTCAAGTACAGGACATCACAGAAATAGCCCTCTTTAAAAACAGCTAATTGTTTTCTTGCACAGACACCTGCCGACCTCTCAAACAGCACAGAAAATACTGAACTCCCCAAAAAATAAAAACCTTGCAAAAGTGAATAAAATCCCAGGAAAGTCAACTTAAGCATTAAAGCCCAGAGCCCAACTGTCTGCTGCAAATGCAGGTCATGTCCAATGATCACCATTCCCTACCTCTTCCCACATTGCACAGGAGACAAACTTACATTCTACTGGGGTCCCATCAGCATGGTATTTGCTCTTTGGCTCCTGGCTTCCTAACTTGACTTCATCATCCAGTAAGGGAACATAGTCTGTTTTATCACAGGATTCACCAACAACATCGTCATAAGGCTCTGCCTCCAGCGAGCTGATGAAATCCCGTTTTATCTCTGGCTCTATCTCTGGCGGACAGTCAGTCAGTGCATCCTCCAGATCTAAATTGGGCTGAAGATCTGCCATTCTCTACCACCGGAACCTATGGAGACAAGGGTACAGTTAAAAACCTGCCACCTCATATGCTGTAGGATCATAGCAAATTAATAATGTGCTATTAAGAGACTGTTACAATCTGCTTCTACTATACTCCTAAGATTGGATGGTTCACATTCAGGGTTACTTCTGTTAAGTATCAAGGCAAAGTCAGGGCCCCCTAGATGCTTGTTACTTCACTGCCAGAACCATAAATTCACTGCTCCCCACAATCACTAGTAGACAGAGGGCCTCTAGCCATTGCGCACTGCCTCCCCCTTGGCAGCATTCTGCTTTAAGTTACAGCTTTCACCATCTTTTTTTTCAAGTCCAGAGTGCTGAGCTTCAAATTGCAACAGTTTGGACCCAAATGCTGTTGGGGTAGAATGGGGAGAGAAACACTGCTTAAAACAGAACAGTCAATGGTGTGGTGCAGGATGAGAATGTAAAGGGAGATGGAACAGCACAAGGGCAAGAGAACTAGTGAGTAATTTAGAAGAGAAAAAGCCAGGAAGGAGAGAATGAGTGTAATGGAAGAGTTTAGTAAGAGGATCAGGAGATGAACAAGAGCAAAGGGATTGAAGATTTAGGGGGATAGATTGCCCCTCCTAGATCATCTGCCCCCCACCCTAAACCTTGTCTTTATGCTCCAGTTCTCCCTACCTTCTCTGCACATCTTCCTTCCCCTATCCCTCATTGGCTGAGGTACCTTCACTTATCCCCCATCCACCCCCCAATTCCTTTTCCTTATTTTAACTCCTTCTCCCATTCCTAGCACAATCATTAAAATCTTTTTCCCAAGAAAGGGAAGTGAATGGGTGCACATCAGAAAATGACTTTGTAAAGTGATAATATACAAGCCCATCAGCAACTGAACTGAGCATGTACAGGAGTGCCAGCATCAGCGGTTGAAGCACATCAACCACCATGATGCTTAGGCAGTGGACCTCTTCGGCTGGTGGGGCTTGGGCATCCCTGCCAACAAAAAGGTACGATTTAAACTTGGTTGGAGGGAGGGGGGAAAAGAGATGTGGCTTCTTCAGTTCACCCTTGGGTGCCCCCCCCCCCCCCCCAAAATGAACTTCTGGTTACACTTCTGGTTAGTATTGACTATTTTATTATCTCTTGTTGTACACTGCTTTGACAATTTTGAAAAGTGGTATATCAAATTAGATACGGATGCCCTTTCAGAGTTAAATGTATCTTTATTTTAAACTATCTAACTGTGGGTCTTTACTGATTGGTCTATTGCAGGGGTGGGCAACCTTGATCTAAGGGCTACAACCCAGTCGGGTTGTCAGGCCTTCCCCTATGAATATGAAGTCTTGTTTGCAAACAATGGAGGAAGTGCATGCAAACAGATCTCGCATATATTCATTGGGGAAATCCTGAAAACCCAACTGGGTTGAGGCACCCCTGGTCTGAGAGGGAATGGTACACATTAGGGTCAGTGTAGCAACCTTGTATTAGAGCAATGCATTAAAGTTCAGCACACAGTAACAAACACTTTGCTCCTAAATACATGCAAACAAGCTAGGACAAAATATGGGTGCTAACTAGAGTTGAATAGAGACAGAAGTTTCATTCATCCCTGACCATACCCACTGGAATTTATCCAGTACTTGCAGGTACTTCCAAGTATTCAGGATGCAAAGAAAAAAAGTGAGATTTTTAGAGCAGATTCAATTATACTTAAAAAGCACATTTGATTATTTCCGATCTGACGAAGAAGGGCAACCTTCGAAAGCTAATCAAGAAATGTATTAAGTTATGTCCAATAAAAAAGGTGGTATCTTATTTTCTTTTCCATGTTTTATTTTGTTTGATTTCTATTGATAACTTAAAAGGCACAAATCATTTCAGATTCATCTTGGCACCAAACTTTTTAACAGGATAACAAAGCAAACACGTGAATATTGTACTTGTAGAGTGGCAAAGCCTTGACTTCTAAGCAGCAATGCAGCCAGTGCTCCAATAGTTCCTCAGTAAATTCCAAGCCCCATTCAGGTGCCCCAATAGCTTCTCAGTGTTTCTAAGCTTCGCTTTGGCATGACTTCCCATCCCTGTGGGATTCCTGAGGACCTGAAGTCATAGTTGTGGGTTTCCCACAATCCCCAGTCCCATGCAGTTCTTTACTACTAATATGGGAGAGCACGAGATGTATGTACACTGATAAGTGCTACAGTAGTAGCACCTCTACACTCAATGTCGATACATCTTTGAATGTTGGACTACTGTTCTTGGAAAATGACCAGACTCCAGAGACAAGAAGGACAATCTTAATGCTTGAGAAGATTTATTGATCAAAAAGATTCATAATCCTGTAGAATATTGATCATATGGGTGGTATCTTAGACATGAGAAGGAATGAGTGGAATAAAAGGTCTTCAGGGGGGGAGGGGGGGAAATCCACAAAAATAGATAACGGCTCCAGAATAGATCCACTGAGACAATCAGCCTTCCAGGTGGTTTCTCAAAGGACTTATGGATTTTTTTCCTTATTGGTTATATAGCCCATTTTCAATGCAACATCAATTAACTCTGATGTCTTTTTGTATTTAGTCTGTAGGATACTATTCCAAAGGAATATAAAATTCCCGGTCATCAAATTGCCTTCCTGATCTGGTCAACATAATCTGTATGGCTCATGACAACGATTCCACCACCTTTATGGGCAGGTTTAATGTGCATCCAGTAATTCCTACCTTATACATATTACCAAACATTCGTAAGTCCCTTGAGAAACCACCTGGAAGGCCGATAATGGCTCCAGAATAGATCCTTTGCCAGAGACTATCTATTTTTGTTAATTTTTTTCTGAGACCTTTTGTTCCACTCATCCCTTCATATGTCCAAGATACCACACATATGATCAATATTCTACAGGATTACATGTCTGATCAATAAATCTTCTCAAGCATTAATATCCTTCTTGTCTCTGGAGTCCGTGGTCATTCCCCCTATATCTCCCCTTCTGTTTGTTTACTCCTGTGGGACCATAGAGTTCTCCGCCCAGGCAGATCTCTGCTGGGACTACAATTCTGTGCATACAATTTTTTGCAGCACCAATGTTTATGCAAACATTCCAGCACATGTGTTGCTATATGTGCATGCAATTCAGACAAGTGTAAATACAGCTGTCAGCAGTCCAGCACCTCTGCTCAGCTGTCTTCTTTACATATTCTTTTCATAAAGATCAGGAAAAAAAAGTTGCAGCCCTTCATGCTTGCAATAAAGAACTATGTTGATATTCACCCAATCTTCTGAATATCAATAAATCCAGCTTCCTAGATAACATCTAAACAGTTCTTTGTGTAAGACAGTGCACCTCAGTAGTGCCGCTCAGCGAGCATACTTTAATGCTGAGTCCTATGCACCTATATCGTCATTGGTCACCCTAATATATTGATACTTAATAGCTTATGCATTACTTGTACTTAACGCTAAGGTAAAATGTTAGCGAATGCTCATCTTATGTCAGTAGGCCATAGGGGTACAGTGCTCCAACACGGCATGTGTTTCAAAATAAAGAACAGGCATGAAATCCTAAGGCTGACTACAGAAAACAAGGTAACCTTCTGCTCCTTATCAGATCCTTCATTAAAAGCTCCAGCACGTTCATCTTCTGTACACTTCCTTATACCTGCACAGAATAGCTAATAATTCATGTCCTATGAAACAAAAACATAGAAATATGATGGCAGATAAAGGCCAAATGGCCTATCTAGTCTACCCATCCTCCATAACCCTTAACTCCTCCTTTTCTTAAGGGATCCCACATGCTTGTCCCATGCTTTCTTAAAACTGACAGCCCTCGTCCCCACAACCTCCACTAGGAGGCCATTCCAGCTTCCACCACCCTTTCTGTTAATTAATACTTTCTTAGATTCTTCCTAAGCCTATTTCCTCTTAACATCATCATATGCCCCCTCATTCCAGAGTTTTTTTTCTTTTAAAAAAGGCTCTTTTCCTGTACATTAATGCCCCTGAGATATTTAAATGTTTCTACCATATCTCCTCTTTGCCTCCTGCCGTCCAGCGTATACATGTTGAGGTTCATAAGCCTGTCCTTATATGTTTTATGTCCAGGACCGCTTAGCAACTTTGTGGCTGTCCTCTGGACTGACTCCATGCTGTTTCCATAGGTGCAATCTTCAGAATTGTACACACTACTCTAAAATGGGACCTCACCAGAGACTTATACAAGGGCACCATCATCTCTTTCTTCCTGCTGGTCATCCCTCTCCTTATGCACCCAAGCATCCTTCTGGTTTTGACCATTGTTTTTCTACCTGTTTGGCCACTTTAAGGTCATCAGACACAATCACCCCCAAGTCCATTTCTTACTTTGTACACAGAAGCACAACATGCCCTATATTGTCCCATTCCCTTGGATTCTTGTGACCCAAGTGCATGACCCTTCGTTTTTTAGCATTAAATCTTAGTTCCCAAATATTGGACCATTCATCAAGCTTCGCTATGTTCTTCCTCATGTCATCAACACCCTCCTGGGTGTCCACCCTGTTGCAGAGTTTGGTATCATCCGCAAAGAGCCAAACCTTACCAGACAGCCCTTCCAAAATATCACTCACAAAGATATTAAAGACAGTCAGCCCTAGGACCAATCCCTTGCAGTACTGATAACATCCTTAGCTTCAAAGCAAGCTCCATTTACCACTATCCTCTGTCTCCTTCCATTCAACCAATATTTTACCCAGTTACTCTAGGTCCCACACCAAGGGAACTCAGTTTATTTATGAGTCGCCTGTACAGAACAGTGTCAAAGGCCTTGCTGAAATCCAAATACACCACATCCAAAGCCCGTCCCACGTCTGTTTGGTCAGTCGGTCGAAAAAAGTCAGATTCATCTGATACGACCTACCTCTAATGAAGCCATGCTGCCTCGGGTCCTGCATTCCATTTAATTCGAGAAACCTCAATTCTCCGCTTTAGATGCGTTTCCAATAGTTTACTCATCACCGAGGTCAGACTGACAGGTCTAATTCCCAACCTCCTCCTTACTTCCACTCTTGTGCAAAGGGACCACCATCCTCCCTTCTCCAGTTCTCCAGGACTATAGATTTAGATGTAATGTCTGAGGCTTTGCACAGGTAGCTTGTGTGGAAAATGTTTCCACATAGGGTGCACACAACTGTGTAAAAAAAGTCATGTCAACCTATGTACAAAGTCTAGCATACTTTACTGCAACGATCCCTCTATATGAAGATTTCCCTCTGGTGCTGGGAGTATTTTGCAATTTAAATTAAGCTTTAACACACAGTCAGTTGTCAACACCCTACACTTCGTATCCTTATTACAATTCTTGGTTTCACAACTTATCCCACTATCACTGGCATCAATTCAATATATTTCAGACAACCATTGCCAAAAGACTACCTAAATACCTTTAACTATTATGTTAAAAGGAGAGGGAAGCTGACAACACTTCTCATCCCTGAGCCAATTATAGTGTATACAGCAGCTGGCAGCTATCAGCACCCTCTAGCTTAGTTTATTATATTCTGTTCTTTATCCTCCTCCTCCTCCCTGCATTCTGTTCTATCCTGCTCCCCTAATCCCCTGTACTGTGAACCATCTTTTCTGAATACTATCATGGATGCTTGCTGCATGACATCCTGGAAGTACCATGTTACCCGACACCATCCAAGGACATGCTGTCCATCTGCACTAGCCCTCCAGTCTCACATGAAGCTGTGGAGAAGAGAGGTCAGGAAACACTGGAATGACGTAATCCTCTTAGCAAGAGGTTCTGTACTCCTGATAATGTGGACCATCTGGAAGGCCAAGTGCCTCTCATTTGTGACTGCATATCACCTGCTGGACGGATGAGAGTTCCTGATTGGTCCCATGCTTGAACAACCTTGATGCTTCTTTCTATTCTTCTACTGTGTATGCTTTGACCCTCTTCTGCTATTACATGGTCCAGGATTATCATCTGTGGACCACTGGAGCAGAGCCGACACCTGGCTTGCTAGAGAGTTTGGTGTATGCATCTTAGGAAAGGGACTGACTCTTCAGTAACACTTATAAACTCTCTGTACAAAAGTACAGAACAAGAATTTAGAAGCTCATTTACAGCTTCTACCAGACAGAATCCAGCTGCCTGTGCAGGACAAGACTTGTCTGACTAGTCCAATACTATATACTGCTAAAGCCCCGCAGAGTAACAAATTCATCACTCATCCGACACCAAAGCTATGGACCTCTAAGGGTGAGAATGGTATTTCTTCTATAGTTCAGGGTCACTAGTCAGTCAGTTGTCTTTAGCTTGCTAAGGATTGGTTATTCTCAGGCACATGGTCTACAGAATAATATAGATGCTGCTTTTGTATCTTCTCAGGAGAATAGGTAGCTATATTTAGTTACTTAACTTCATTATCTATTTTGTGTAACCCTCAGCATATTTTTGTAACTTGCCGTATTTGCTAATTATCCATTTGCCACACCACTTATGACTAACATCAGCAGAGACTACAGTAGAGTTCAAATGATCCTCAGTAGAGCAGAGCAACTCTCAGATTTCTGTTATGAGAGAATGCCAGTTTTAACTTGGTATTTCCGCTACCACACTGATTCCAGCCATAAAACACACCATACAGGTGCGGACATCCAAATCCACATCCTTGTTGGTATTCTGAGGATGCAAAAGTTGTTCATGATGGTTGCATTTAGCTCGTGTATGCCCGTAGAATCTTAGGATAACCATGCTCTTCCAGTCGGGATGTAATAGCTTTAGACTGCTTCTTCAAAGCTTAAGACATGTTTACAGTACATGAAATCAAATGCTCCTTTGGTGCCTCATTGTATTCAGAAGTCTCCTACATATGACTGTTTTACGTCAGTTCATTGACCACATTCCTAGTGACAACCGGGGCTTGGACAGAGGGAAAAGCTGTTCCGACTTGAACAGAGATGGTTCTTAATACCTATATTAAATCAGAAAGTGTTCTATGAGCCTTGATTTCTTTATAATGTGATTGGTTGTTGGGCTAACAGCATCTTTAAGCGTGGCACCATTTTGAAATCTCTGTAGCAATGCTATATGTATGCCACTACCTACCGGTGAGTAGCTTAAGAAGTTTTGGTTTTTTTTTAATTCACAACTTGTGAATTTTTTTTTTTGTTCCAGCATAGTCTGCTTTTGCTGTTGCAGAAGTCTCTCCTGAAGAAGCGGTTTCTGTGAAACAGACAGTTCCATAGAGAATGAATTGAGCTTCCATTGCATTTAGTAGCCGATGCTGCCTTTAAAGTTCGGAGACTGTTGTATGAAGTTAAAGTTTTGAACATCAAAAATATAAAGATAAAAATTATAAATAAGAATTTTTTTTTAAAGACTTGTGATGTGTCAGACATAGGGGCTCTTTGGCTTGTTTGAAATTTTAGCTGTTAACTGTCACTGAAGTCTCTCCTCATTTTTTTTTTTTGGGGTGTGTTGGAAGTTTAATTCACTTGTTTTACTCAGTTTTGACCTTACTTGAGAATATGACCACCACCACATTGTTTTTTGGAACAAGCAACTCATGGTCAGAATGACCCTGCCTCATTGTGTATGTGGCACAGTGTTAGGTTCAAGAAACAAAAGTGGAAAAACAACCTTGCACAAAGCAAAAGCAGCACACAAAACAGCAAAGGTGACAAAAGTACCAAAATAAAATTCTGCACCACAACATTGTTAACAGGTATCAATGACTCAACACGAGCCATGTTTCGGCCATAAGGCTTGCCTCAGGAATCAATACCAAAAAGTTACATAATGGTCTAATCCTGTGTACTGAGAATAAACAACTACAACAGTATCGTGCATCAAAAGACATCCTGCTTCTAATTAGTGCTGCGAACCAGCTCTATTGTCAAGCAGTGTTAGGCTCTCCATACCACAACACTGGGAATCAACAAACAATGACTTTATGGTTAAGGTGCCCCTTCAGCGTGGTGCCAGTGGGACAATATTGTGGACCTTCAAGAAACAACAACATCTGAGACAAAGTTGTTGTGCATAGACAAGGCCAGGAATC
This sequence comes from Microcaecilia unicolor, assembly GCF_901765095.1. NCBI lineage: Eukaryota > Metazoa > Chordata > Amphibia > Gymnophiona > Siphonopidae > Microcaecilia > Microcaecilia unicolor. Next base: position 43,215,982 of record NC_044031.1, on the reverse strand, counting down.
ATGTTACCAACCCAGCTGCAGCCTGCAATTTCTGCATAAGAGGCTCATCTCAGGCAAATGTTTTACTCTGCCTGCCTTACTGATCTGCCCGAGAAACACAATGCCACTGTTGGACCACTTGTGCCATATCTCCAGCCATGTAAAGTTGCCATGTAATTGCTGTATAGTGCTACTGGGCTAGGATGTGGCTATACTAGAAGCCTACCTTAGGGTCTAATGTGCGTGTGCTCTGAGCTATTTCCATAAGGTCATTTTGTCATTTGTTCTTGCCTTTTCATTTTGTTCTTGCTGCTATGTAAATAAGCAATCTATTTTTATAATACCTTGGGGTGTTGTGTTGCTTTTTTTTTTTTTTTTTATAATTTGTGAATGAGGTTTCTGATCTAAGTGAGCACTTTTAGAATGCCTGAGAGCTGCAAGGGGAGCTTGTGGGGAATACAACCAAAGTGAATAGGCAAGCAGTGTGGGGGGAATGGGGAGGCCCGCACACCTCAGGCAAGGCCTCACAGGACTAAGGCAGAGAGGCATATTTTCAAAGCACTTAGCATTCCAAAGTTCCATAGTTCTATGGAACTTTGGAAGGCTAAATGCTTTGAAAATATGCCTCAAAGCCTCACACAGTGGCACTACGTAGCTGGGGGCTACAAAGCCAAGATCTGAGCTCAATCTGGTATGGTCCCGAGATTGACCTGGGAGCAGCCGTTGGACATGACCATGCTATGTGACTGCAGCCAGCAGAACAGTGAGCTAGGCCAGAGACAGGAGCACAATCAGCACAACCTACCACCTGCTGAAGATAGAGAAAAATACTGGATTGTTCCAGGGAGCATCTCTGCTTATACTTGTGATGTTACAGGCAAAATTCAGTTCTCTACTTCCACCTGCTGGTAAGAAGGGGTAACACCCATTGGTCCAGAACAGCAGAGCAGACGCTAAGAAATGTGGTAATTAATTTCACAACCATAAAATAAAGCTTTTTGAAGCACATTGTGCATGGGAAACTTTGCCATGTCTGATCAGCAAGAAATACGTGGCCCCATGCAACACAAGTGTGGCATATACACCATAATACTTAAGCTTCCAGAAGTCTGAGAATTTATCCAAAGTTGACTTCAGATAACATCACCCAGATACAAGGACTCAATATCCTACTAGTCCTCCGAGACCAACACATAGTTCAGTAACAGAAGACTATCTTCCACTTCCCTCAAATCTTGTGGACCAACTTCCAGGCTGAATACCCCTTTGACTCTTAAGCCTCAAGACTGTTTAACCTCCTTATCATTCCCAATTATCAACATGATCTACTCCTTTTCTACCTGCTCTTTTACCTTTATCATAACAATTTAACCATCCTACCCCACACCATATATAGGCTACTAACTACACGCCGGGAACTTATGCACCCACATAATTATGTGCATTAATTTAGTGCACAATTCCTTGAAAATCAGGAGCACACGACTGTGGCATCCCACATGGGGGGGGGGGGGCAGAGTTGCTAGATTTACCTACACTTGAAGAGGAGTGCATAAGTACATAAGTACATAAGTAGTGCCATACTGGGAAAGACCAAAGGTCCATCTAGCCCAGCATCCTGTCACCGACAGTGGCCAATCCAGGTCAAGGGCACCTGGCACGCTCCCCAAACGTAAAAACATTCCAGACAAGTTATACCTAAAAATGCAGAATTTTTCCAAGTCCATTTAATAGCGGTCTATGGACTTGTCCTTTAGGAATCTATCTAACCCCTTTTTAAACTCCGTCAAGCTAACCGCCCGTACCACGTTCTCCGGCAACGAATTCCAGAGTCTAATTACACGTTGGGTGAAGAAAAATTTTCTCCGATTCGTTTTAAATTTACCACACTGTAGCTTCAACTCATGCCCTCTAGTCCTAGTATTTTTGGATAGCGTGAACAGTCGCTTCACATCCACCCGATCCATTCCACTCATTATTTTATACACTTCTATCATATCTCCCCTCAGCCGTCTCTTCTCCAAGCTGAAAAGCCCTAGTCTTCTCAGCCTCTCTTCATAGGAAAGTCGTCCCATCCCCACTATCATTTTCGTCGCCCTTCGCTGTACCTTTTCCAATTCTACTATATCTTTTTTGAGATACGGAGACCAGTACTGAACACAATACTCCAGGTGCGGTCGCACCATGGAGCGATACAACGGCATTATAACATCCGCACACCTGGACTCCATACCCTTCCTAATAACACCCAACATTCTATTCGCTTTCCTAGCCGCAGCAGCACACTGAGCAGAAGGTTTCAGCGTATCATCGACGACGACACCCAGATCCCTTTCTTGATCCGTAACTCCTAACGCGGAACCTTGCAAGACGTAGCTATAATTCGGGTTCCTCTTACCCACATGCATCACTTTGCACTTGTCAACATTGAACTTCATCTGCCACTTGCACGCCCATTCTCCCAGTCTCGCAAGGTCCTCCTGTAATCGTTCACATTCCTCCTGCGACTTGACGACCCTGAATAATTTTGTGTCATCGGCGAATTTAATTACCTCACTAGTTATTCCCATCTCTAGGTCATTTATAAATACATTAAAAAGCAACGGACCCAGCACAGACCCCTGCGGGACCCCACTAACTACCCTCCTCCACTGAGAATACTGGCCACGCAATCCTACTCTCTGCTTCCTATCTTTCAACCAGTTCTTAATCCATAATAATACCCTACCTCCGATTCCATGACTCTGCAATTTCTTCAGGAGTCTTTCGTGCGGCACTTTGTCAAACGCCTTCTGAAAATCCAGATATACAATATCAACCGGCTCCCCATTGTCCACGTTTGCTTACCCCCTCAAAAAAATGCATTAGATTGGTGAGGCAAGACTTCCCTTCACTAAATCCGTGCTGACTTTGTCTCATCAGTCCATGTTTTTGTATATGCTCTGCAATTTTATTCTTAATAATAGCCTCCACCATCTTGCCCGGCACCGACGTCAGACTCACCGGTCTATAATTTCCCGGATCTCCTCTGGAACCCTTCTTAAAAATCAGAGTAACATTGGCTACCCTCCAGTCTTCCGGTACTACACTCGATTTTAGGGACAGATTGCATATTTCTAACAGCAAGTTCATTTTTTAGTTCTATTAATACTCTGGGATGAATACCATCAGGTCCCGGTGATTTACTACTCTTCAGCTTGCTGAACTGACCCATTACATCCTCCAAGGTTACAGAGAATTTGTTTAGTTTCTCCGACTCCCCCGCTTCAAATATTCTTTCCGGCACCGGTGTCCCCCCCAAATCCTCCTCGGTGAAGACCGAAGCAAAGAATTCATTTAATTTCTCCGCTACGGCTTTGTAAGTACACTTTTCTTCCTGTATAGCTCTCAATGAACAGTAAGGACCTTGAGCACTGCACAACTAATGCTAAGCCATGTGGTACAAGAAAAACACTGCAGGAAGGAGGGGTTCAAGCAGTCTGAAGATAAAATGGGGGAGAAAACCGCCATAGTGCGGTCTGCTCCGCCCAGAGCCCAAGAACCAATAACAAAAATAAAAGCACTCACTAGGGCAGCAAAAGGTATCCCCAAAGGCGACGGCTCTCAGAGGAAGCCCAAATGGCACTCCCACTCCCCACAGTCCGACAGTGCCAAACAGATTCTACTTTTTTTTTTGGGGGGGGGGGGGGGGTTCTTTAAATGGCGGCTGGAAGCTACAGTTTTGTAAGGATTTAGTTTTGTTTTTTTAATGTGAGGCAGGAAGCTCAGGGACAGTACCCCCAAGAGCAGGAAAAAGACCTGGAGACGAAGTATGTCCTCAAAGGTGGCACCATCAGCCAAGTATGTCCTTGCTCAACTGTCCCAAAAGCCCAGGAGCCCCCAATGTAGAATCCAGGAGCTGGAGGGAATCCGACCACCACCTGCTGAGATATACTGAAGGGACGCGAACCTGGACGTTCAGGGTCACTGCTTTCTATCTCCCCTTGCTGGTTGATGGACACAACCCACTCATAATGGATTCATCTGCTTGATGACAAGGAATAGCTGATTGGAGCGATGTGACTGGAAGGCCCTTTCAATTTCAAGGGCCTGCGTGAAACCAAGCATTCAAGAATCCAGGTACCAGTCTGAAGAATTTGATTTTCTACTCCTTCTGGAAGGCTTAAGATCCTTATATTTTACAGGATCTGTTTGCTAAATCAAAATACTCAGGCTTTTAATGGCCTCAGCATTGGATTTGATTAAAGGCAACGCAGCTTCCACTTTCGTTGTGCATTTAAGGTCTAAGCATACAGTTGAGAAGCTGTACGTTTAGCCTCTATTTCCTCAATCTCCTTTCTCATGTCATGGGATAATTAATATGCGAGTAAAGAATGCCTAATAGATTTAAGTTCAGATATTACCATGTCTTCAGTGTTCCCAGAAGTTCAAGACTGCCAAGAGAAAGTAAATCAGACTTGTGGCATTTAAAACCGGAGGCCAAATTAAATTGATTTTCAGCTCTAAGCTTAATTATAAAAAATAAATAAATAATGAAGAGCACCAACTAGGATGACAAAGCAATTTATTCAAAGTCTAGAATCTGTTTCACAAATGTTTCATAACTGATGACATAACACGGAACAATCTTGTTAGCCTGCACCACCAGCATTTTGCAATGTAGACCTTATTAAATCATGTCAGCACCTGACTACATGCGACACCTAGGATTGATAGAACACACGTCATACTTTTAAATGTTTACTACAACTGTGTTAAGCAGAATACAATTCTTAAAATGTTCATACTTTATATTGGAACTTCTGAATTCTAAGCATTTTACAATATTGCATGTAACTCCATTTGTCTAACAGAACAATTGTTTTTTTTCTTGCATTGATAGTGTAATTGTATAAATAAAATTATTTGAAATGCATTTCAAATAGGTATATTATGTTGTAACCTGTATAAAGTAACAGAAATAAGGACAGTTATCTAATTGTGGAAGGAAGCCCTCCCCCCCCCCCCCCCCCCAAAAAAAAAAAAAAAAAACAGTTCATTGTGCAGAACCAGTCATTGAATGTTTACTGGTTTGAACAGCATTTTAGCCACAGCTAAACCATAACAAAATTTATATTACTCCCCGGTATTGCATCTTGTTTATTCTGGTCATTTCTAGTTCCCAGCATCCAAAATATATTCAATACTATTTCATCAGTAACACTACAAAAGACAAACTCAACCCCCCCCCCCCCACACACACACTCGCCTCTAAGTGGTGGTAGGCAGGGGAGAGAGTGTCACTGAAAAGGCAAGCTAGTAGAGAAGATGACCAAGCAACTCAAGGCAGTTTATTTTCAGCTCGTGACATTAATCCAATTCTAAGCCTGTGAAGAGTTGCATGCCTTCCATAGATCTTCCATGCAGGGGTATGTCCATTCCCACTGCCACTCCTTCCAGCCAGTTCAGCAGACAGCCAGGATTATGAGGTAACATTTGATGCCAGCTGAGCTCTCATGAGCTTCCAGAACAAACCTTAGAGAATGACAACACTTCCCGTATTCATGTGCTATATTAAACTGAACAAAACTGCAGAGAAAAGCTAAGTGGCCTTCCACTAAAAGAACGCTGCGCAACTCAGGACTAATGCTCAGAGAAAAGGACAGTCTTATGTGGATGGGGGAAGGGTTTTAGGAGGAATTCAAAGATCCTTAAAATGATGCTAATCTCATGTCAGTGGTTGTCATCCTGATACGAGACCAACAGGCACTAAGGTAAGGGCCAAGATATGAGATTTTGCTTTCCTCACCTCTTGCAGACTAAAATTCCTATAAACATAACCTGACTTCCAGTGTTCCGCAATTCCTACCAGCTGAGAAGCTGTCAGTCAGGACTGAAGGAGTTACATCCACCCCATGACTCAATATGGAGGCACTTCTTGCCCTTCCTTCAGGAAATTATGTTCTAAAACTTAAGGCTATCCAGTGTTATTGGTCCACAAGCCAAACTGGTTCTGCAGCCCTGGGCTCAAAACATATAGCCCAGAATCTACCTGAACAGAGAAACTTGCATCAGTCCCTATGTGCTAGTCAGGAATTACAGTGAACAGTAAAAGTTTTCCTAAACACAAGGAGAAAAATGCCAAACAAATCAGACACTGCTAACATAGTTGGTCAATTAATGGGAACTGAGCTCTTGATTGTAGCATCAATATCTCTAGAAACTACCAGAAGCAGCTTGCAGCATAGGACAGTGTTTCCCAAATCTGGTCCTGGAGTACCCCTTGGCAATCAGGTTTTCAAGATGTCCACAATGAATATGCATGAAAGCTAATGGAGACAGTGTATGCAAATCAAGTTCATAAATATCCGTTGTGAACATCCTGAGAATCTGACTGGCAAGGGGTAATCCAGGACCAGACATGGGGAAACACTGGCATAGGGTACTGACCCTGCAGACAAGTGGGAACCTAGCTAGCAAGTTGCCACTGGAGGGGAACATGCAGAAATGCAAGCAAGCTCCTCTAACACGTTTATAGGGTTAACCCTGAGGTGTCAAAATACTATCATTCTCTAGTCTGGATTGTTCTATATATTTGACTCTACTGGTAAAAGATACCCAAGCAATACCTGTTGTGCACACCCACCAATGCACTGACTTTTTTTTATTCACCCTAACAATACCCATGTAGCTGGAAACCAATACCTAAACATTTAAGAAATAGAAGTCTTAAATTCAACAAAATCGCCAAAATCACTGATAAGAGTTACTATGGTTTAGCATCTACTGGCTCAGAGGCCATGCAGAGTACCTGAGCTATTCACAAGTCTGAGTTCCTAATCACTGTGTTAGGATAGTATAGCAGCATCATGCAAAGCCCCTAGTGTCCAGCTTCCAGAAAGCACCCAGGTACATGCCCCCCCCCCCCCCCCCAAGTGAGGACAGCTGCTGCAATGGCTGAAAATTAACTACCTAGGATTCTACCTCCCAAGCAAAGGAGCCTCCAAGCAGAGAGTCTCCTCAAGGAAGATGAATCTACCAGGTCAGAAGAGTACCTACTGGTAAAGGATTTCCTAAAACCTAGGTAGTCAAAGAAAATCTGTTAATACAGCTACTTTTCAGGGCCTGCTTTCATCTTCCAAACCAGTGCCAAGGGTGCTAGACCTAACCAATTACATCCTTTCCTATGTAGGAGTTCCAGTGGGTCTGCAAGTTGCTTCTTGGGCTCAACATTCATCTCTTGGTTTGGTCTTCTTCCAAATCCAGGAAGAGCCAAGGATGCCCATTGTCAGCCACTGCCATCATAACGTATAGTAGCCACATTTTCAGAGTAATAATATCAGCAAATAGCTCTGGTCCCAATGTGCCCTGGAGAAACCAGAGGTTTGGAAATTTTGTAAAATACTGGTATCTTGGAGAACTTAAGCCCTTTAAGTTTATGGCCTATGCTGTGGAATGGTCCAGTGAAGTACCTAGGCTTCTTCATAGCAGTTAAGTCTAAGCTACACTCTACCTTTGGTTAAGAGTTGCAGGACAGAAGTCTTCTGGTTTGTTCTACAACTGCCCCATGCAACAAATAGAAGTGATACATGTAGGAAAGTTCTGCAGCCCCTCTGGCATAGAGCCTTTCCTAGAGCTCTATCCTTCTCCTATGGGAGATCAACAGCTGGGTATTAAGTGTCACTGGTAGGAGACCCTTTGCTTTGTGAAGCAGACAGCCTTCAGGCCCTTGGAGTAACTGTTTGCTTAGCCTATGTTTTGTGTTAAGTTCTCACCCACAGGGTTCTTGTGTGGGCTGCATGGCAGGTTCAGTTTTAGGAAACTGAAGCCCAGTTTTCTTGCCTTGCTTTGAGACTTGAGTGGTTCACCATCCCTCCCTTGCAGCTGCATGCACATAAGGGATTTGTCTCAATTTCCTGGATAGATCTGTCCTTCAGTCAGCAAACAAAACAGTGAAGCAATACCAATCACTTTAGCGTCTCAAAGGACCCTTGGCAACCACAGCTTAATGGGTCCTCAGGCTATAGCTCTAGGCCCCCTTGACAGTGTGATTGCTCCCATATTCAAGGTCAGCAGGAAATGCTCAGAAAGCCTGTCACCTCGTAGAGGCAATATGTATCAAAGCCTGGTCATCCTCCTATCCAAGCTCCTTATAGCTTTGGTATCCTAATCTGGGCTGGTCTAGCACGATAAGGATAGAAAACATGTTCTTACCTTATAATTGTTCCCTGCTAGACCAGCCCAGGAACTACAAGGTTCAATGTGTTCCTACTGCTGTTTTCCCTAGTTGTGGTCTTAGTGTTCACTGGATGGTCTGCTGCCATGACTCCCTGGCAAGTTTCAGGGCTGAACCAGCTCATACTAGTGGGTATCACTGAAAGTATGTGTCCATCTGCTAGTTGGAGGAATGAAAACTCACCTGGACTGGTCCAGCAGCCATCAAGAAAAAGGGAAGTTAGCAGGTAAGAACAGCATCACCTTTCAGAAAAATGATAGTGAATGTTCTCTCCCATTTGATTCTGCCTTTTGACACAATACTATTGTCGACAGGTTTCCTGTCACTCTAACCAAAGAAATTTGGTGAATTTGATTCTTGCCAACCCAATGGCTGTTAGAGAAATATATCAAGAACGTGTCCACCTAAGCGTAAAATTGAAAATGAATGGTCCCAAAGTCTGAAGATGTGTCAGACCAGACAGGGGTTCCAGAGAAATAAGCCTCACCAAAACATGACCCAATGCATTTCCCCAGGAGCAGTTCACTTCTGTAGCATAAATATTAAAAGCAGCAATTCCATAACTGCTATGTTTCAGTATATCAAACTTGTCCCCTCTATCTCATATAAGTACATAAGTGTTGCCATACTGGGACAGCCTAAAGGTCCACCAAGCCCAGCATCCTGTTTCCAACAGTGGCTAATCCAGGTCACAAGTCCTTGGCAAGATCACAAAAAAAGTACAATATATTTTATGCTGCTTATTCCTTTTTTCAAACCCCGCTAACTGCTTTTACTACATTCTCTGGCAACGAATTCCAGAGTTTAATTACACGTTGAGTAAAGAAAAATTTTCTCAGATTCATTTTAAAGTTACTACTTTGTATGCCCCCTAGTCCTAGTATTTTTGGAAAGAGTAAACAAGCAAGTCATGTCTACCTGTTCCGCTCCACTCATTTTATAGACCTCTATCATATCTCCCCCTCAGCTGTCTTTTCTCCAAGCTGAAGAGCCCTAGCTGCTTTAGCCTATCCCTTGAGTACATGCAAGTTGGAAAGAATTCCATGAGCCATTCTCTACATGTCGTCATACCCCCACCAGCAGCTTCAAGCTCAAAATCCACCCTCCCCCCCCCCCCCAAAAAAAAACACAACCCATACACAGGAAGTGCCTCTAAGCTCCAAGGCTGTAACAAGACCTTATTTGCAACCTACCTGGTGCTTTCCCCAATTTTTGCATTTTTTCCACAACACAATTGTACTCCCTGAGTTTTTATGAGTCACAGCAAAACAACCCTACAGCTGCTCTGATGAAATGCTTTCCTTTAACAGTATTGTCAAAGGAAAGGACTCCCATTCAATTATACAAATCTACAGCCTACATACAAAAGTATTTATCCTTATTTAGCTCGGTGTGCTCTAGTATTTAAATTTCCTCTTCCGAATTTTCTCACCTTCTGCAACTAACCTTGCATTCAGAAATCTCCTGTAAACACCAGAAAGGCAACTAGAGAATGTGGCTATTCCATGGCTGTAATCCCAGAGCCAGTTATTTTGTCATAAACTGACTTCAATTGAAAGAACTTCCTTCCTACTGCTTATACCTCCAGATAAGCAAAGTTAGACAAGACAAATTTCTAAGTAATACCAGCAAAGAGGGAATCTCCATTGTGAAATAAAATGGCAACAGTTAAGGGATGTCTTGGCTCCCCAACTCCTGGCCTGAGCCCCAGCAGCAAATACTGTAGGCCAACTGAAGTGCGTCACTCGGTGCTGTAGCCTCTTATCATTTAAAATTCTGAAACAAGTGTAGAGTGAAATAAGATAGGCAAGGTAATTTTACTAAAGACAGCTGACAACATGGATTTACAACCAAGACCCTTTGTCAACAAAAGTGTGAACATTCTGCCAAAGGTTTTCCTATATTGGTTTACCTTGTTTTTGGTCCTCCTGTTGTGGCTAATATTTGACTGTTATTTCTCTTTATACATTTTTTTTCCTGTTTTTGTCATTCAGCTTGAATTACTGAATGTATAATATGAAATTTCATAAATAAAAAGCACTGCCAGAAGCACCTAGAAGTGACACAGTAGAACAAAAATCACCTACAGTAACATTACTTAGATAATCCACAAATTTGCAGTTAATGTACTATATTTATAGAATTACATTGACTTTTCTCATGCTCACTTTTGGAGCATGATCTGCTTTCAGTTGCATTTCTTGGGAGCCAAAACATCCCAGTACAGAAACTTCTGCAGTATTTCTCTGTGCAAACACTTTACACTGTCTCCCCCCCCCCCCCCCCCCCCCCATGGAATATGTTGATTACATACCTCTACAGGGGCTCAAGTGTGATTTTTAACAAAGCCATTACAAGAATATCTCATTAATTTACATTTAAGACAACCTACTTTTCAAAGTAAAAAAATTGATATGATTGATGCTGATTACAATCTAATAAGTCAATTATAAACACGCCGCTTAAAGAAAATTCAGAGCCATAAATGTAATTCCCAATCCTAGGTCACCTTTGACACCCATTTGCACCCGACCTTTCTGGATAAATACAGTATGTAGTCAAACGCCAGCTGTCAAATATCTCTCAAACCAAGATGATTTAGAATTTAAAAGATTTTTTTTTTTAATTAGGAAAAGCTAGCGAAGGGATGCATTCAGTTACAAAATGTCTGTAACATGCTTAGTAGAAAACAAAAGGCAGCCATCAGCACCTGCTCACAGCACCCTTCAAATATCACTTCCTCAAACTGAAGCAGCGATATCCCTGTATATAATTCACAAGGATATCTGGGCATACATGTGGCAAGATTCAGGCTGCAGCTTTAACATAGTAAAGGGAAAAAGTACCCAGGCCAACATTCAAGCACTAAAGCCTACTGTGGGAACCAGAGCTTGAGAGACAGGGAAGGCCGAAGGCGCGTCGAGCGAAGCACAGGCGCTTCGCTGCCGACGCACGCCGCCTTAACCCCCGACTGAGGAGGTACGCTTTTTAAATTTTAGGAGGAGGGGGGTTCCTGGTGCTGGGAGGGAGGGAGGATAGACGGGCGGGCGGCCTGATGTTCATTGGGTTGGAGGGAGGGCGGGAGGCCGGCCTGGTGCTGTCTGTGTGCTGCTGGGTGGGAGGGAGACCTGATGGTGGGTGCTGGGTGGGAGGGAGGCCTGCTGCTGGGAGGTAGGGCAGGGGGGAGAGGAGGGCTGCTGGACATTTGTGGCTGGAGGGGAGAGGATGGTTGCTGGACAGGGATGGAGGGCAAGAAATGAAGAAGAAAGGAGGAAAGTAAAGAAATCAATGGAAAGTAAGCCCTGGAAACGGAGTTAAGAGAACAGATAGAGAGCAGCAGAATCAGCGACTAGAACCAATATGGATAGAAAAACAAAATCACCAGACAACAAAGGTAGGAAAAATCATTTTATTTTCATTTTAGTGTTTGGAATATGTCGAATTGGAGAATTTACATCTGCTGTCTTATTTTGCACTGGGCATACTGGAGCTGTAACAGCTTACAGAAATGATTTATAATGGAAGAAACAAGGATATAACAAAAGAGAGGGAACAAAGTACAAACTAAAGTCCAAACAAAAAAAACAGCACCATGGGCCTTTAAAAATGGAACACAGTTCTTTAATGAATGAGCCTTGACAAAAAGACCCGACACGGGCCGTGTTTCGGTGACTAGCACCTGCGTCAGGGGTCACAGTGATGATGTGGAAAACTTGGGGAATAACTCGAATATATTCCTCTAAATCCATTTTGATACAGAAAGTGAAAGTGCCTTGGTGCTTTGTAGATTTTACTACATGAGACGTGGGGTAAGGCTCATTCATTAAAGAACTGTGTTCCATTTTTAAAGGCCCGTGGTGCTGTTTTTTTTGTTTATAATGGAAGAAAGTCATATTTTTTTCTCCTACACTAGTATAATATTTTCAATGATGTCTGTTTATATGCGCCATGGCTGGTGTAAGGGGTGTGGCTATCATAGGGGTGGAGTCATATGTGGTGACCACGCCCATGAGTACCGGCACTTTGCGATAAATAATTCGGTTTTGGGTTGCTGTTTGGGCACTCGGTCTCTAAAAGGTTCGCCATCACTGGTATAGGCTGAGGCCAGATAAAGATCCAGAAGGGCGTGGGATATTAAGTCTCAATGATCTTGAAGTTCATGCTTCACTTTCTCCCATTCTCACAAAGGACACAACACACCAAGAATGTTCTTTTATGCAAACTTTACTAAACTCTGCAACAGCAGTAAATCCAAACTTTGTACTTCATGTACAGACAGCAGTGGGTTTAAGATGTTTTGATCTAATCCAGCCAAGATTAATCGGATGTACAGTACACTGATCCACTACTTAAGGTTACTTTGGGCAATCCAGAATTATATACAGACTAGTAAAAGAAGCCCGTTTCAGAGCAAATGAAACGGGCGCTAGCAAGGTTTTCGTCGCCAACACCCCCCCTCCCTCCCTGGCCAACCCCTTCGTTGTTCTGGCATTGCTCCGCCCCCAACGTCATGACGTTGGATGAGAGGGCGGGGCCCAGAGCGATTTCCCACCCACCCACCCCCGCCTCCCTCCCTGCCAACCCCTTCGTTGTTCTGCCATTGCTCCGCCCTCGAGGGTGGGGCCCGGAGCGATTTTGGTGGCTTCACCACCATGAACCTTCAAACCTTTTTGAAGGAAGTCAGAGCTTGGCTTCACTGACTTCAGTGTCCTCAGAACGTTGAGGGTGAGTTTTATTATAGTAGATATACACCTTCTCCAGTCCATTACCCATTCCCTTGGGCTTTATAATCCAAGGCTGCTCTTGATGCCTCTGATCATAATCAGTTTCCCTCAGGACCAGAACTTACACTGTCCTCCTTCCAGTGATGTACTTCTCAGGGCTACACCCTGGCCTTGAGTAGGCTTCCCCTGCCCCAGCTTCCACTCCAAGGCTGGTTCCTCTTACCCACCCAGAGCTCTTCTCACCCTCTGTTTCTGCTCTTAGGGGCAAAACTCCTCTTTATTTCAGCCTTAGGTTACCTGGCCTTTCCAGGATACCCCCTCTATGCCTAGGGTCCTGGAAGGGGTGAAGGCAACCAAAGACCATGTGCTTCAACAAAGAGACCCCTTTTATTACCTTCAAACTCTACCTTAACTGTCAAACTAAACCATTTCTCTCTGCAACTTATTGCATAACACTCCCCTTGGGTTGAGTCTCTCTCACCCAGGGACATCCCACACACTCCCCCAGTGACTCCAGGGAAACCCACACCACTCAGTAATCCATATATAATGGGGGATTACACAAGTTTCTTCAGACTTGTCCCCTTTCTAATACATTCGAACCATTAGAACTCAATTTGCTTACCAGTTCACTGTACACACTGGTATAATTACCCCAAAAGAAGAAACCTGTATCAATACCAATCCAAACTTCTAATCATTCAGTGTCATCCTGTATTAATGCCCTTTCGAGCTAGATGTCTGCCCATCTTTAAATGGATGCTTTTCATACAAGCACTTCTTTCTGGGCAGCTCTTTTCCTATTTGGGAGATGGAATTTAGAAAGGTGCCCCCAGTTCTTCCTCTGACCAACAAAAGATGAGACAGCCTTCATTCATTTAACCTTTGAAACAACTTTCAGCTCTTTTCCATGATCAGCCCTACCAGCCAAGCCAGACCATGTCCCTTTTTGTACCTAGTATTAGGGAAGTGCTATTCCCTCAGTAAAACCATCTAGTAGAGTAGCAAGACAGACACCAGCCTGTCCTACTTCCACTCAAGTAGACAAAGCAACCAACACTGCTTCCGGTGCAAGACCAAATAGATGTGCCCAACGACCACACAGTACAATTTTCTGCTGGCAGTGTGCCACTGAACTATTTTTCTATTTTTAGATTTCCCAATTAGACACTGCTGGCTAGGACTACTTAAATGAAAGAACATACCAAACCTGCAAATGTAAGCTGCTCAGCAGTGCCAAAAAACATCTGGGCCCTTGTATCAAATCAAGCTCTAAAATATGGCCTTAGCAAACTCCTACAAAAGCTTCCAGACTAAAGATCACAACAGTGCAACCATGTATTCTGCGTAAATACCTTTCTGCATTGCTTGGTGCATACAACCCAGTGGTAACTACATTTAGATGCACAGTAGCTTTCAGCATCACCCCCTTTTGTCTGTGCCCAAATCTTCTTCCCCAGGCCTCCAAGGCACACCTTTTACCTTGCGCTGCACCTCCCTTTCCCTGTGGAGATCACATAGCAAAAGGAAGTGAATGGCTGCACATCAGATTCCTTCCTCCTCCTGTGCCAGACTAGACCCGACTAGGTCTGAACCACAGGGCAGTCAGCCTAGGCTGGCAAAGGAGGAACCTGATGTGCAGCTACTCACTTCCTCTTGCCATTTGATTTGCATAATTCTGTGTTGTGCAGTATTCCCCCAGGGGTAAATTATGTGGTATCCGAGCACAGTTATTCTCCAGCATTAGTCAGATTTACAACCACAGATAACAATATAAGTGTTACCCGACTTGAACTGGACCCATCACAACTGCTGGAGGGCAGAACAGCAGAAAGGCAACCTGTGCACTGGTATGCAAATGGAATACTCCTTAGGTGCTATAGGTGTTTTAAAAGAAAAAACGGAGGAGTTTTTCTTAAAGTTACACATGCCATTTCCATTTAAACTTCCTAAACAGAGACAGGAAAGAGGAAGGGAGTGTGGCGTAGAGTCCAAGTACTATTGTATTTACACTTCCTGTCAACTCAATACCACATTAAACTGCAGTGCTCTTGACAGAAAAAAAAAATCACAGATTTTTTTTCCTTGTATAGTGTGAGAACTTTTTGTATAATATATTCCAACCACAAAGTCCTGGAACTGGCTCAGTAGCAGTGCTATGTCCCCTCATGTAAAACAGTCCATAGTTTGATCCGAGTCAACTTTTCCACTCCTTAGGCTGGCTGTGGCAGAGGCAAAATTTGTAGCCCAAGGTGGTGAGTAGTCAGAGTTGACACTTACTGGTTGAATTTGGAGACCATGAAAAAGGGATGCAGAAGGGAGCTCAGGTGCAGTATGCAGCCACATACATAACTACACTAAAAGTGTGTTCATGGTGGGTGGGGAGGGAGGGTTAAGAGAACTCTAGGGGGTTGAAAAAGAAGGTTTGTGACATCACAATTACAGAATGACACAGGGATAGGGACAAACTTTGTCCCCATCATTCTTTAAAGACTAATTGGATAGTTATGCTTGAGTAATGCAAGCAAGCATGCTGGCCACAACTGGCCTAAAAGACTTGAAACTGACATTCATGCACAGATGTTTAAAAAATCATAACAGTGCTTCGTAGTACATATTTCTCCCCTGCTAGGGCATATAGAATGGGTTGTATTTTGTACCCCTGGATATTTTAACAGGGTGGATTGGGGTTTTTTGGGGTAGCAGTCAGCTGCCCCAATTTGTCTGCCCCTATCGGTCTGACTGTTCACGTGTCCTTTAGATTGTAAGCTCTTTGAGCAGGGACTGTCCTTCTATGTTAAATTGTACAGCGCTGCAGAAATGTTAAGTAGTAGTAGTTGGAGTTGGAAGGGTAGGGGGTGGGGGGCATATTGTTATTGTTTTCTATTTGTGATTTATAAACAGATGCACAGAATATCAGTTCTTTTTATAAGATTTAAATATAAAATAAAGTGTTCAAGGCTTCTACCGATGAGGACACAGCCCACAGAACGGGACAGAGGGAGCCCACAGGGACAGGGACAAACTTTGTCCCCATGTGACTCTCTAATCACAATCCCTGCACTGTCAAGTGAGCAGAATGGGGGGGGGGGGGGGGAAATACTAGGCCACAAAGTAAGAAACAAATGTGTTCCAGGACTGCTCACACCTATCCATATTTATGCATTATTTGCAGGAGAACAAAAACTATTCACTTGAAGAAACCACTGTAGGACTGGTTATGGGAAGTAAGCAGGTTGTACTGCCACTTATTCTGCCTCCTTCCCCTGAATGTAGAAACATCCTGCAAGCACTCAATCATTTAACAATACCCAACATCTACCAGCTTGTGTCATCTCCCCTAGGCCCTCCTTTCCACAGCCTGCACTTAGGTTAGATATATACAGAAGATGGATATTAATAGACCTGTTTCTGGTGTGCACCAAGTCTGAAAACTAAATGACTCAAGACTTATTGATTCTCTACTCTCCGGGGGCAATGGGCTGAAACACATAGCACCCAATTATAATAAAATACTGTGCCCCCCCCCCCCCACTTCTCTCACCCTCCCACACAGCCATCACAAAAGCTGCAGTGGCCGATTCCTGCTGCAGCCTAGATCCCTGCTAAGGGTGAGGGGATTTGGGGGTGTGAGGGCTCCTGAGAATCTGCTAAAGATGAAAACAGCGCAGACTACCACTGAAGGTCTTGTAGAGTTGCGCCTTGGTGCATATCCACACTGGATCGCAGCATTGGATTGAGTTCTCCTTTTCATCAGGATATCCATGGTGCTGCAAGTCCTTTCACAGACATCCAGCAGAAATAACCCTCCCCCCCCCACACACACACACACACTGCCAGCCACAAAATCTCTTTCTGCCCCTTTTGCTCTCTGCAACTATCAGATACTGAACAACTAAAATCTACAGAAAAGCACTAGTAAATAGCGCATCCTTCAACATACCATCGCATTGAGCCTGCAAATGGGAAAATGTGGATACAAATGCAGCAAACAAATAAATCTACACCACCTGTCCAACAAGGGCAGGTTCATCCAATCTCATGAACCTACAAACTTTCCTTTATGTGATCCTTTCATTGTGAACATGTTCCTAGTATCCCAATCCTTACCCCCTACCATATTACTGGACACCCAGCAGTTTGGTTTCTCTTGCTATGCAGCTGGGCCAATGTTTTTTTTTTCCTATGGGCCTGTTGGCAGATGGCAGGGCAAGCATTTGGTACTGAGTGCATCATCAAACCTGCCCAGGTTACATTAAAGGATTCTTGATTGTTCCACTTAGACCCATTTGTGCTTTCTTTGCTGCCACCCCCTGCACTTGAGCCAGAAAAATACCAGAAGGAAGAACTGCATATAGACACACACCTGGGCCCACAAGGGCATTAAAGCTGGACTAGCCCACACCTAGGACACATCTGCAGCTCACCCAGCAGGTGAGTATCTAGTGAAGGTGGTGAGTACAAGTGTTGTAAATACAAGTATCTGATTAGGGTGGGTCCAAAGGAGAAAAAAAAAAGAGCCTTCATCTAGTAGCAGTAGTGGCAATACAAGATCTTCATGAAAAGGAAATGAGCACAAAAATCAAGACAATCCCTTTCTGCCTGTGTAATTCCAGTACAATGGTAGGATATTGTAGAGGTGTGCTAACATGAGAATGGTTTGAAGGGGGTCTGCCTGACCCAATACGTTGATTTAGGTGCAGGAATCCATCATCCAGTCTTATTCTGGGGGGGGGGGGGGGGGCTCTCTTGCAGCTTGCTTTTTAGAGGGAAAAACTAGGAATGAAGAGGTGGATAATATGAACCTTTTTTTTTTCCTAATCTTGTGGATTTGGGGACTGTTTCTCATAGTCAGTAGGTAGCCCCCCCCCCCCCCTCCAGCTGCCTGGGGATGAATACTTGGGGGAAGACAAAGGGGGCTAATGATGAAAGCTGAGTCTGATTGCACAGTTACCACCAGACTATGTGGCTCTTGGGACTCGGGCGACACCTTACTGAAGAATTCTCCATATTTCACAATCTGTTTGCTTGTATTCATTCCACACATTCATACATA
Organism: Microcaecilia unicolor; assembly: GCF_901765095.1. NCBI lineage: Eukaryota > Metazoa > Chordata > Amphibia > Gymnophiona > Siphonopidae > Microcaecilia > Microcaecilia unicolor. The sequence goes on along the minus strand of NC_044031.1, from coordinate 43,198,008 downwards.
CAAAGTGGGTTTTATTATTCCATTCTTGTGACTACCTCCCTTTGTTCTGGGGCATTTCATTATTCCTTTAAAAACATCCATTGACAAAAAGTCCCATTCTCCAATTGGAGTGGAGGAATGGCCTAGTGGTTAGAGCACTGGTCTTGCAATCCAGAGGTGGCCGGTTCAAATCCCACTGCTGCTCCTTCTGATCTTGAGCAAGTCACTTAACCCTCCATTGCCTCAGGTACAAACTTAGATTGTGAGCCCTCCTGGGACAGAGAAATATCCAGTGTACCTTGCAACGTGGCTGCGCAGGCTTCTGTTTCTGTGAGACTGACGTCCTGCACGTACCAGAAGCCTGCGCTTGCAGATCAGCAACGATTCTGGAATCCTAAAGAGTGACAAGATTCCATGCAGAATCTCAAAGAGTAGCAACATTCCATGTAGAACCCTAAAGAATAACAAGTGGAGGAGTGGCCTAGTGGTTAGAGCACTGGTCTTGACATCCAGAAGTGGCCGGTTCAAATCCCACTGCTGCTCCTTGTGATCTTGGGCAAATCACTTAACCCTCCATTGCCTCAGGCACAAACTTAGATTGTGTTGCCTCAGGTACAAACTTAGATTGTGAGCCCTCCTGGGACAGAGAAATATCCAGTGTACCTTGCAACGTGGCTGCGCAGGCTTCTGTTTCTGTGAGTCTGACGTCCTGCACGTACCAGAAGCCTGCGCTTGCAGATCAGCAACGATTCTGGAATCCTAAAGAGTGACAAGATTCCATGCAGAATCTCAAAGAGTAGCAACATTCCATGTAGAACCCTAAAGAATAACAAGTGGAGGAGTGGCCTAGTGGTTAGAGCATCAGTCTTGCAATCCAGAGGTGGCCGGTTCAAATCCCACTGCTGCTCCTTGTGATCTTGGTCAAGTCACTTAACCCTCCATTGCCTCAGATACAAATAGATTGTGAGCCCTCCTGGGACAGAGAAATATCCAGTGTAGCTGAATGTAACTCACCTTGAGCTACTACTGAAAAAGGTGTGAGCAAAATGCAAATAAATAAATAAATTGTCTGATCAAGAGCAAAGAGTAAGTTGCAAAAGAATGAGCAAAAAAACTATTTGGGTGTTGGAGCCGCTAATGTGTCAAATTACCTCCATTCCCACCTGTACCATCCCAGAAATGAAATTTTAATGAGCCCTACTAGATATGACTCAAGTGGCTGCTTTTACCTTGGTGGTACAGAAGATATGACCATCTGCCCAGCGCGCTGCTCTCCATCCTCCTGTATGCAGCCTGACAGTCTCGGCGAGATTCAAAATGGCCGCCGAGACTTCAATTCTCGCCGAGACCGTCAGGCAGCAATGCATACAAGAGGATGGAGAGCAGCGCGCTGGGCAGGAAAGAGGGGGCTTTTTCCTGCCCCGACGTCACTAGACCACCAGGGAAGATCGCGTGAGTAAGGGGAGAGGTGGTGACAGGGCCGGGGGGGGGGGGGGAGAAGGTAACCCTGACGGCGATCACGAACTTGGAGGGAGGGATTCGGACAAGATGCACCGGAGCACCTAGGTTTTAGAGGAGGGAAAAAGGAAAAAAAAATTTTTCCTATTTCCCTCCTCTAAAACCTAGGTGCGTCTTATGGTCCCGGTGTGTCTTATAGTCCGAAAAATACGGTACCTGTTAATTTTCTTTAATCAGTGAAACTGTTCTGCAAAATGGTGTTATCCCCTTCTACCAGCAGGTGCAGGTACAGAAGAGGCTGAATTCTAACACTCACATCACCGGTTAAAAGCTGCAAGGCCCCCCCAGGAAGATTCCAGTATGCATCTGCCAAAGCAGAAAGCCCCTTTGTAATGCACCTGTGCCCCATCAATTACTGCAACCACCATGAGCAACAAACAAACCACCACAGAGTGGCACTTGCTGCCCTGCATACACCACGGAAAAACCAAATCCAGCTACAAGTCGGAAAAAGCAAATAAAGGGTTCTGTTTTTTTTTTGTTTGTTTTGGGGTTTTTTTTGTGTGTCAAGCAACTGAACAGAGCACACCCAGAACCTTGGGCTGAGGACTTTCAAGGGTAGAACTGCAACAGTTTGCTAACAAAAAGAAAAAGGAGGAAAAAAATCAGGTAAGGCATAATTTCTCCTCTCAGAGCATCAACCACACTGCACAAACAGAATGTACTGAAATAGATCTACTGAGCGGGGAAATACAAGGCCCCCTGAATGACAGCCCTGCCAATGTCAGAAAGGGCTCTGACCAGCACATCCAACCTGTAATGCTGGACAAATGAATGAAGCGATGTCACTGCTCTACAAATCTCCTTGGGAGGGGGAAACCACCTGAGCCTCCACCCAAGAAGCAGCCTGAGCCCTAGTAGTGGGCTTTCAGACCCTGAGTAATCAGTTTATTCTTGCTGATGTAGGCAAATTCAAATCACTACCTTAATCCGCCTCACAATGGAGGCCTTCAAAGCCACCTAACACTTCCGGAGGCCATGGAAGCACAAAAGGTAGTCAGATGAAACGCGTTTGTACATAAGTATTGCCATACTGGGAAAAGACCAAAGTTCCATCAAGCCCAGCATCCTGTTTCCAACAGTGGCCAATCCAGGTCATAAATACCTGGCAAGATCCCAAAACAGTACAAAACATTTTATACTGCTTATCCCAGAAATAGTGGATTTGCTTATCCCAGAAATAGTGGGTTTTCCCCAAGTCCATTTAAAAATGGTCTATGGACTTTTCCTTTAGGAAGCCGTCCAAACCTTTTATTAAACTCCACTAAGCTAACCACCTTTACCACATTCTCTGGCAACAAATTCCAGAGTTTAATTACACGTTGAGTGAAGAAAAATTTTCTCTGATTCATTTTAAACTTACTACATTGTAGCTTCATCGCATGCCCCCTAGTCCTAGTATTTTTGGAAAGCGTAAACAGACGCTTCACATCTACCTGTTCAACTCCATTCATTTTATAGACCTCTATCATATCTCCCCTCAGCCGCCTTTTCTCCAAGCTGAAGAGCCCTAGCCGCTCCTCATAGGGAAGTCGTCCCATCCCCTTTTTCATTTTCGTTACCCTTCTCTGTACCTTTTCTAATTCCACTATAACTTTGAGATGCAGCGACCAGAACTGAACACAATTTTCAAGGTGCGGTCGCACCATGGAGCGACACAAAGGCATTATAACATCCTCATTTTTGTTTTCCATTCCTTTCCTAATACCTAACATTCTATTTGCTTTCTTAGCCGCAGCAGCACACTGAGCAGAAGGTTTCAACGTATCAACGACGACACCTAGATCCCTTTCTTGGTCCGGTGACTCTTAATGTGGAACCTTGCATGACATAGCTATAATTCGGGTTCCTCTTTCCCACATGCCATTTAGAGGCCCAGTCTCCCAGTCTTATAAGGTCCTCTTGTAATTTTTCACAATCCTCCCGCGATTTAACGACTTTGAATAACTTGTGTCATCAGCAAATTTAAATTACCACACTAGTTACTCCCATCTCTAGGTAATTAATATGTTAAAAAGCAGTGGTCCCAGCACAGACCCCTGGGGAATCCTACTAACTACCCTTCTCCATTGAGAATACTGACCATTTAACCCTACTCTCTGTTTTCTATCTTTTAACCAGTTTTTAATCCACAATAGAACACTACCTCCTATCCCAAGACTCTCCAATTTCCTCTGGAGTCTTTCATGAGGTACTCTGTCAAACGCCTTCTGAAAATCCAGACACACAATATCAACTGGCTCACCTTTATCCCCATGTTTGTTCACCCCTTCAAAGAAAATGTAGTAGAGTGAGGCAAGATTTCCCTTCACTAAATCCATGTTGACTTTGTCTCATTAATCCATGCTTTTGAATATGCTCTGTAATTATGTTCTTAATAACAGTCTCTACCATTTTGCCCGGCACCGACGTCAGACTCACCGGTCTATAATTTCCTGGATCTCCTCTGGAACCTTTTTTAAAAATCGGCATTACATTGGCCACCCTCCACCACGCTCGATTTTAAGGATAAATTACATATTACTAATAGCTCCGCAAGCTCATTTTTCAGTTCTATCAGTATTCTGGGATGAATACCATCCAGTCCAGGAGATTTGCTACTCTTCAATTTGTAGAACTGCCCCATTACATCCTTCAGGTTTACAGAGAATTAAGTTTCTCTGACTCGTCAGCTTCGAATACCATTTCCGGCACAGGTATCCCACCCAAATCTTCCTCGGTGAAGACCAAAGAATTCATTTTATCTCTCTGCTATGGCATTGTCTTCCCTGATCGCCCCTTTTACTCCTAGGTCATCTAGCGGTCCAACTGATTCTTTTGCCGGCTTCCTGCTTTTAATATACCTACAAAAATTTTTACTATGTGTTTTTGTCTCCAACGCAATTTTTTTTTTCAAAGTCCCTATTAGCCTTCCTTATCAGAGCTTTGCATTTGACTCAACATTCCTTATGCTGTTTTTCAGTCGGTTCCTTCTTCCATTTTCTGAAGGATTATCTTTTAGCTCTAATAGCTTCCCTTCACCTCATTTTTTAACCATGCCAGCTGTCGTTCCAATATAAATGTATAAGCAATATTCGAAAATAACAAAGGGAATAAACAATATCAATAAAATCTTTCCCCTTCAAATTTGTCCTCAATATGGAGATCCTGATACTAGGCAAAAAGTATAAAAAGAGAAAAAAACATTGTACCATTAGAGCTTGGAGAGCAATATAATTCCCACTAGCTAACTAGCATATTAACAATGGGATGTAGCCAAAGGAACACTTAACACTTTCTTTGGAATTAACAAATTGGAGCAATTTTGGGGGTTCAAAGAAAACAATTAGTGTTTAGAGATACAAGACATCTACAAGGAAATTTTAGCTTAAACAATGCTCCTAAGTTGAGAACCCTTGGTTTATATACCAAGAATGCTCTCCTTTTTTGTGTATCCCTAGCCAAATCTGTAAAAACCTGAATCTTGCTCCCCAAAAAGCAAGCATTGACATGATGAAAGTAGATATGGAAATTATTATTTCTGTCCAACTAAGGCAAATGTAACCATGTAGTCCATTCTGTCACCACCTCTAATGAACTTTCCAAAATTTCAGTCAGATTTAAATCCAAAACAGACAGGTTGTCTGTTTAATATTCTTAAAGCCCGTTATATACTGGGCTCTTGCTATAGGCGGAAAGCCCCCTGCTGGTATTCCCAGTATTTCATCAATTTTTTTTTTTTGTTTTTACATTTCTAAAGCAGGAATTAATGGTGATTTGGGAAAGTTTAAGAACCTCAGGTTGTTTCTACGTCTTTGATTCTCAAGGTATTCAAGCTTACGAACTTGAATATCCCTCTCCCTTATAAGCACTGAAGTAACATTTTGAAGCTGGATAACTTCCTCTTCCAACGCTACGATCTTATTTGATTGTTCCCGGACACTTTCAGACAGATTTCGAGAAGATTTGTTTAAGTTCCAATATGTCTCCCTTAAAGAAGTTAGAAATTGTTAAAAAGGTAGTATTCAAACCTTGGATAGCATCCCAAAGCGACTCCAGTGTCACCACAGCCGGCCTTAACACTCCTCCGTTTCCACTGGAAGTATCACCCCGAGCCGGAGACGAGGAGCATGGGAAACCCTGCATCCCCTCCATTGTTATTCTGCTTGAGGTCAAAGCGCTAGCGGGTCCCCCCTCTCTCAACAAATGAGGGCTGTATTCCACCAATCCCCTCCGCCTACTGCATCTCCGCCAGCGCCAAATCGCTTCCGGGTCACGGGGGGGGGGGGGCTGTGTTAGAGGGAGGACTCAGCGACACTCCCTCAATGCTATGGTCCATGTCGAGAGACGAGGAACCCGTCTAAGCGAGCATCTGCTCCCTGAGCACTCTCACTCTAAAACTTTCCAATATAGTCTGGTGCACAGGGGGACCTGTAGCTAGGTTCAAGGAGGTAACAACTTTAGCATTTCCCTTTTTCCCCATGTTGTCATACGGGAAAATTCCTAGCGTCTTTTCCTTCGGAGAGTCTCAAGAGCAGAGAAACGTTCCCACTGTTCTAGACGCCATCTTGGATCCCTCGTCCTCCTTTTTTCATATGTGGAATATATTTAGCCTGGGCTTCCAGGATGGTGTTTTTGAACAGCATCCACGCCTGATGTAAATTTTTGACCCTCGTAGCCACTCCTCTAAGTCTCACACATTAACAGAAGAGTCTTCTGGACATTCAGCCTATGAAGCCTCCGATCTGTGGCTACTGAACCGCCCTCCACAAAAAGGCGAACAAATCTGATTCACATGACATGGAGAAGCCACCTTCAGCAGAAAGGAGGGACCTGTCTGCAAGGACACGGAATCCTCCAAAAAGAACAGATAAGGGTCCCGACATGAAAAGGCCTGAAGCTCTGAGACCTTCCAAGCCAAAGTAATGGCCACCAAACACACCACTTGAAGGGTGAAGTCCTTAATAGAGGCTGAATGCAACAGCTCAAACGGAGTCTCAAGAGTCACCTGAGCACCAAACTGAGGTCCCACAATGGAAATGGCAGCTGAAGCGGAGAACACACATGCACCACCCCCTTCAGAAACCATGCTACCTCTCTATGCAAGGCCAAAGAGATGCCATTCACTTTCCCCTGGAAAATGGAGAGTACCACCTGCACCTTCTGTGAGCTCAAGGCCAACCCTTGTTCTAGGCCCGCTACAAGAACCCAAAAATATTGGGAACGTGGGTCAAAGGTGACAGCATGCTCCCCACACCAGACCCTAACACAGGCTAAGGATGTAGAGGACTTCGTGAACAAATAGCATAGAAACCACCACAAAAGAGTATCAATGCCTCTTCAAGCGCCTCCTTTCAATGGCCAAACTGTGAGCCAGAAGGGATCAGGGAGGAGACCCTGACTCCTTGGCAGAGGAAGTGGGTCCTCCACAAGAAGCCACCCGAGGTCTACATACCAAGGTCTGAGGGGCCAATCGGAAGCGACCAGCAAGACCAGATAAGGAAAATGCAGAGTCCTGCACAAGACACTCTAAGGGGCCCAAGCCTCTGGCCATGGTTGAACCAAGGCATCAATCCCCTGAGAGGCTAGATCCCTCCACTGACTGAGGAAGTGATCTGCTTCCATGTTGTCATCAAGTTGAAGAGTGGGGGCTCCCAGTGGTCCAGAATGAGCTGAAAGGCTTGATGCCCCAGCTCCCATTCCCCTGATCCAGGAAAGTCTGCTTGTACATTGTCCTTGCCCGCAATGTGAACTGCTAAAAGGACCAACAGATAGGTCTCTGCCCAGCGACAGACTCTCTGCCTCCACAGCTACTGCCCAACTCTGGGTACATCCCTGCTTGTTGATGCACACCAGAGCCGTGGCATTGTCAGACATCACTGACTGCCTTGCCCGCCCTCCAGCAGCAGCCAAAATTCCAGCCAAGGCCAAGCACACCACCTGGGCTTCCAAAGTGGTTGCAAGGCCAAACCACCTCTTGGCTCTAGCAAAAGCCCTGGGCCCCCCCCCCCCCCAAACAAGGAGATTTGCATCCGTGATCAAAACCCACTGAGGGGGAACCAGATGGACCCCTTTCAACAGATAGACCACATTGTCTCACCAGATTGAGCCTTGCCTTGGGCGTGAGAAGAAGAGGACGGTGAAAGTCCTGACCAACTGAGCACCACCGCAGAGGATGCATGTTTGGCCCTCGTCCAAGAGCCCAGAAGCTGCAAGTAGTCCCAAACCATAGGCATCTGAAGCTCACACAACTGCCACTTCTGCACCTGCTCTTCCAGGAAGAATACCATCCCTTGGACTGTTTCAAACTGGACCCCCAGGTACTCCCAACACCTGAGAGGGCACCAAGTGACTCTTGTGGTAATTCACAACCCAGCTCAAGGACTCCTGAAGAGAAATCACCCAAGATTTGGCTTGAATGAACTCCACCTCAGAATCAGCCAGTTGTCCAAGTATGGGTGAACCTGCTCCCCTTGGCATCTCAGGTGTGCAGCCACCACCACTATAACCTTGGAAAAGGTGTTGATACCACAGCCAGGCCAAAAGGCAAAGCTCAGAATTGAAAATGCTGGCCCTGCACACAAGTGCAAATACCTCCTGTGGAAATCCACAATGGGGACATGCAGGTAGGCTTCCATGAGGGGAAGTTAAAAACCACCCTGGCGGAACTGAAGCAGTGACTGAGTACAGAATCTTGGCAAATGTTCGCCCTTTAAGATCCAAAATAGGAGCCCCCTTTCTTTGGGACCACAAAATAAATGGAATACTGGTCCTGACTGCACCCCTGCCAGCCGCACAACCTCCACTGCTCCAAGCATGCAAAGGTGCTGAAGAGTGAATGACCGCTTGCTGTTTCAGGGTGGAGCTGCAGGGGGCAGCCATGAAAGCATTGGGAACTGGACAGCTAACTCCAAGGAGTATCTCCTATCACCTCCAGGATCCACTGATCCAAGATGATGTGGACGCACATCCCCATAAGAGAGATAGACCACCTCCCCCCCCCCACACACACATACCAGGACCGAGGGGCCTAGCATACTCTCATTGGGCTGCTTGAAGGAGCTACCCTGGACCCCCCCCCCCTCCTCCCTATGTAGGGGAGTGCTATGTGGACCAAAAGTGACCCACCCCTTTGGAAAGCCTTCAAAACCATGGCACGCTGCACCCCCTTCTGACACAGTAGGAAACCTGAGAGAACACGCCTCCCACATATCCTTTACCAACTGGTCCTTGGGGAAGAGCAAGTGCCCCCTAAACAGCAATTGGCTCAACTTCTTGCAGGCTGCATCTGCCTCCCAGTGGCAGAAACACAGTCAGTGGTGCTCCATCACCGAAGCAGCCACCAAACAGGAAAGAAGCAAGACCAGATCATAAAGAACATCCACCAAGGCAGCAATGCCAGACTCCAAGTGAGCCACCTTCAGTGACTGGGAGCTGCTGCAGCCACCTCACCATGGCCTGTGCGACACCTCCCCTGCAGATAGCTTCCTGGATGCTGGATGTCCCAACCAAGAAAAAGTAAGGCTGCTGCTCCACCTTATCATGGTACTCCCTGAGGGCAGAACTCCCCCCCCCCCCCTCCAAATCAGGACCACAGCTGCCTTTGTGACTACTGCCACCAAGGCATCCACTTTGGGGAATAACCAATACTTTGCCACCTCTTCTGCAGCAAAGGTATGAAGGTGGTCCAGGACTCTGGCACCTCAAAGAGAGCCATCCAGAACTTCCCACTCCACATCATGCAGTCAAAAGCTTTGTGCAAGGGAAAATGCTTAGGTCGCCCAGCAAGCCCCTGCAGCAAGGTGTCCCCCTTCCATGGGATCCGCATCCATGGGTCACACCATGGCTTGAGAGCAGTATCAATGAGACAAGACACTTCGCATCACAATCTGGAGGGGAAATGGAGTCTGTGAGGACCTCTGAACCCCCATCTGCTCCTGAAGGCATTGGCACCTCCAGAAGTACACCTTCTGGCCTGTGTCATTTGGCTCCAGAGTGTTCCCCCTCCCTCTTATGGGGTCACCAGGGCCTGCTTGACTATCTGGAGCCTGTCAGAGAATGACACATTTTGTCCCAGTCCCCATGGGTTCTATTTCCATCCCCACCCTATTCCTGCAGGTTCCATCTCCATAACCATATAGCCACGACTTAAACGGACTCCTGAGGCAGGCCTCTGTCGCCGAAACACGATTTGTGTCGAGTCCATTACATTTTAATAAAGCTTCTGATGTGAACTCAGAGTCCATTGAACATTTTGTTTTTGCATCATTGTTCGTGTCTGCCCCGTTGTATTTGCTTGCCATCTTCCAGGAGGCACCGCACTGGTGATGTCACTAGTAGACTTCAGTCTTCTCTTCCTCAACCTGCTGGTATGAAGGGATAAAAACCCCATTTATGCAGAATAGTTGAGCTGATGCTAAGGACCTATTTACCATTAAAGTATAGGTTGTTCTTGAACAGGAAAACTATTCCAAGAGCTCCCCATAACTCAATCTTAAACCGGTCTCAAGCTTACATACAACTGCCCCTCACCCACCCCACCAAAAAAAATATATATATCCCAACCCATTTTCAAAAGACCAGATCTTTAACAGGTAAGAGGGTGTGAACAGTGACCTTTATATGGCCTAGCTTTTGCATTATCAAGAATGAATGCTAGATGATGCAATCCCTCTACGACCTCAGTATTGAAGCAGCCAAGATAGTATATGAACTTGGCTACTGGATGACTGATGTATGGCAGGAGCTTCAGCAGCTGTGGGCCAGGTGCAGGGCTGGAGCCCCATTAACTACTGCCCACTTAAAGCCAAAATAATCCTCTTAGCTTTTAGTGACTTACAAAACAATTAAGTGGGTTTCATACCAATACCAAAAATAAAAAATTGTATAAACTTCCTTTAGGGAAAGCTTACCATCACACTGAAAATCCCCCCCCCCCCCACAATATATGACAAAAGCCACCTAATATCTCTAAAGTCCACAGCCCTATTTCCTCCACCCATTCTTAGAATATCAATGAAATGCTTTGATGTCCCCATGCATACCCCCACCCTCCCACTCTGTCAGACTGTCAAAGTAATGCTTTGATGTTTCTCTTATATATACTATCTGCTACCACATTTGCTTATTTCCGATCTGACGAAGGGCAACCTTCGAAAGCTAATCAAGAAATGTATTAAGTTATGTCCAATAAAAAAGGTATCATCTTAGTTTCTTTTCCATGTTTTATTTTGTTTGATTTCTATTGATAACCTTTAAGAGTGGACTAACACGGCTACCACACCTCTCTCCACCATTACTAAATTTTCACAAAGGAAAGCAAGGCCTGCAATGTACCCTACCAAGTTTGTGCTCCTTGTTTAAAAAAGTCATTATACAAACACCAGTCAAACTGTTTTAGTGACAACCAGAACACTCAACTCTTCAATACAGAAAGTCTTCACTACATCACTATCCGTGGTTGCTTGAAGACAACCACTGGATCAAAAAGGAGTCAGGCAATGCCTACTCAATGCTAGCAGCCAGTGCTTCTGGGTTACAGGCACTGTGTCCCAGTCCGCTACTCCAAAGCCACCACACCCCATGCTGTACACTGAAGCAACTTTAAACCAACTCAGCTGTGACCATGCTGAGCTGCCCCTCTTTCCACTAGCAGCAATACTCTGTTAAGCAGCCTACCACATCCCATCAGTAAGAAAGAGTCCAAAAGCACAGAGGGAGAGAGCGGAGAGGAAAAGCAACTTAATCAGAAGTGGGACAGGGTAGTATTGCTGCTGACCTCTACTCTTCCAAAAAGGGAACAGCTGGTTTACATTAGTGATAATTCACAGACGTGATTTTGTTCTTTTTGCTATTCTGTTTTCCCCGGGACCTTTTGATTGGGCATGCCACCCAGCGATTTTTACTGGCCACCCAGCTAACAGTGGCAGCCACCTACCTAGTTGAAGAGTCCCCAGCACCTCACAGTACAGGTGCGCCAAAAGGGATTTTTTTTTAAAATTTAGGTATAGGACAACATCCATGTACGCAATTTGAAGTGCCCCTCACACACGCTGCTTTTACCAAAACTAATCTTCCCAGCTCTTAGAAGAGAGCTTACTATGGAAACTGCTAAAGCCTTGCTTCACTCGTTCTTGACCATATTCCAACCACCACCAGAGGTATCAGGAGCCATTTGGATCCCAGCAACCAGAAAGCGGGAGCAAGTGGGCTGGCATAAACCCCATTACACACCAGAGACCCCTGGTAAGCCTGGAGACAGCATGGGGAGGCTGCCACATGTTTTTTTTTTGGTACCCCAAGCTTTCCCACTCATGGCAGGCTCAATGTGGCTTAGGTACTTATTTGTACCTGGGGCAATGGAGGGTTAAGTGACTTGCCCAGAGTCACAAGGAGCTGCCTGTGCCTGCAGTAGGAATTGAACCCAGTTCCCCGGGGCCAAAGTCCACCACTCTAACCACTAGGCCACTCCTCCACTCCACATGTTGAGAATGTACCCACATGTGGAGGCCTCTGAGAAATGTATGTGGGGGGGGCTTTGATGTTTATAAACAAAGATTGTTCAGGGACAGGGGTTGGAGTTTGCATTGATGTGGGGCTGCCTTCGCCAAAGGAGCAACAATTTTAGAAAGCAGCTCTCATGTCTATGAGGGGGTGGGAAATGCATCTTTCTCCACATCCAGCTTTCTTAAAAAAAAAAAAAAAAAAAAGTTGCTGTTCCCTCTTGATATGGAGGGGGCTGATGCATGTTGTCCAACTCCTATTTTACAAGAAGCTTTAAAAAAAGCTGGAAAGGTAAACATCCCGATTTTGGAATTCCCCTTTGTACCTGCTTTCTAAAATCTGCTCAAAAACATTTAGTAGAGTCTATTGGCACCTAAACAGCCAGTGTAAAACCACCACAATCCCTGAACTGTCATATAGGGCCGGTTGGGGCTATATGCCTCAGCCAATGTAAAAACCCAGAAACAGAGGCCCTGCAGCTCGTATAGAAACAGCCTGCTACTGTGCATCCCTTGCCTCTCGGGAGTCTAACGAGCATATTCTCTCTCTACAATCATGCCAGAGGAGAGCTTGCAGCCATCACCATGCTTTTAACAGTGTTTTTTTTAGGTTTCCATTTACTATAACTTTTTGCCAACATACTAGGATGTCTCCAGTGATGAGTGATTAAGTACCTTAGCAGCAGCTCCAGTCAAGTATCCTTCAGTCACCAGTGCTTTATCTGCAAAAAGAAAAAGAGGCAATTTAAGCAAATTGAAAACCTTGGCTTATGGAATTTTCCAACCTATCGTTTGTTATGACTTTGTAAAGGGGAGGGGAGACTCTGCCTAGAAGCTTAGGAGCCAACTTTTCAAAATTATTGGGGGTGCTCAGCCCAATGGAAATAACCCCTCCCTGGATACATACAAGGAATTTTCTCAATATTGGGGGTGCTCAGGCACTCACAGCACCCACGGAGCCGGCTCCAATGCATAGAAGTGGGGTGGTGGTGGCGGTGAGGAGTTCTGCTGTGGAGGGGGTCGGAGGAGCGACGCCTTCCCTGGAACAGGATGCCATCACTCTATCCTCACCGGATATTTCCCCTCCCCCGTGTCCCGCGCACTACCGAGAAGCGGTGGATTCTCCAACAACGTCCGAAGTTGACGTTGTGGACTATTCGGCGGCTGGCGCTGCTGAGGCAGTGAACGGGAGGGATCTTCAACAACAAGAGCATGTAGCTCACACGGAGGTAACCCTTGAGGCCATATGGGCAATGTTAAAAACCTTAAATCAAACAGTTCTAAAGGCAGCTGCTGATACAGCTTCTTTAGTGATTAAAGTAGATTCTTTGCAAACCTCATTTGAAAAAATCAAGCAAGATACTGCTATACAGAATGAAGTATTTCAACAAGAGATTTCTACTATAAAAAATACAACACTCTCTCTGGTAAAAGATAAAACTTTTATTCATAGCAAAATAAATCAATTGGAGAACTATAATAGGAGACTTAACCTGAGAGTTTTAAATTTCCCCAAAATGGTTGAACTGAGTGGTTTGGAACTATTCAAAAAATATCTTACTGAGGTTCTCGGTTGTTCCTCTGAGATGATTCCTCCTATAAATAAAATATATTACCTTCCAATACCAAAAAAAAAAATGGAGGAACAAGGGAGAAAATCAGAAGAACACGGAATCCAAGTTGAAGGATTACAAAACTTAACGGCTTTTCTGGAAAATTCATTACCTGCAGTTTATACTCGTTCAACTTTACTTGTTTCTTTGGTCTTCGAACAAGACCTAAATTCAATTATGAAACTGTATTTCAAAAATGCTCAAAAAACTTTTTTGGGATCTCGCTTGTGGATTTACCCAGATGTCACTAAAATTACCCAGGAAAAAAGACGGGAGTTCCTCTTATTGAGAGATGAAGTTAAAGCTCTGGGGGCTAGCTTTTTGCTAGCATATCCATGTAAATGTCAAATTAAATATTTGGATAATAAGTACTTTTTTTTTGAACCTGAACAATTGAAAAGTTTTGTTGAAACAAAGAAGATTGTCAAGTGACCTCTTGGACTAAGGGGAACAATGAAGTATTGAGAACCCGTGGGGCGGTCTAGGCCCTATTACCTAAATAAGGGAAATAATTTGATTTTGTCTCCTCAAGTTCTTTAACTCCCCCTTATTTGTGGTCTAAGATAGGAAAATATTGTTTCTAAGGATATATGAAATATTATTGTGATTTCTTTTGAATGATTTTTCAATTCCGAGTTATCTTAAACAAGTATATCTTGTAATTATGTGAAACTTATAAATAAATAAATTAAAAAAAAGAAGTGGGGTGGTGGTGAGGTGCTATGTTTCACTAAAAGTTTCTATGCTGCAGAAATTGAACTGCTTTTCCCATAGAAATGAATGAATTTTCTTTTTTTTGGGGGGGGGGGGGGCGGGGGGAGTGGGGGGAGTGGGGTGCTTATTTCTGAAACCCCAATCTGTTCTGGGGCATTTACAAACATGTCTTCAGCTGCCCCCATGCCAAATTTGAAACCATTCTGTTAAATCTGACCCCAGATATTCAGCCCCCTAATGTATAATTCCTTCCCATGGGCTGGGGGTAGGGAGGGGACACCACAGAAAAGCTTCAAATATCAAGGGGATTTAGTTGGGCCTGAAAACCACAAAACAAAATCCTTCAACACAAGGGTTTAATTCTTAACTTGATTATGGTTTTAATGCCAGAAGTACAAGACTGTCATAACGAGTTGATGCAGAAAGCCATGTGTTAGGCTCAGTGCAGGGTTGCCAAATGTATGCATAGGAGGAGGAAGAAGAAAAGAAAAAAAAAAAAAAAAAAGTTGCTCCAATGCAGTAAAAGTTGAACACAAATAGTGGAAGTGCACACTGAATGCATGCACACACAGGTCTACTACTAATTTCTATAGTGCTACTAGATGTACGCAGCGCAGTGCACATATGCAGGTACCTTCTGTCCCTAGTGGACTCACAATCTGAGGTTGGGGGGGGGGGGGGGGAGGTTTGGTACCTGGGGCAATGGAGGTTTAAGTTCCCCTGGATCCCAACTCACTGTACCAGTTAGGCTAATCCTCCACCCCCTGTGCTAGGTACCAATACATCTGCGCAATACTATTTATGTAAATAGCATTCCAGCACAGCCTCATACAGATATTGTCAGTCCAGCATTTCTGTTCCAGTACACCTCACCCAAGATCCTCTGCATGAAAAGCAGAAAAGGTTGTGGGGTCCTGGATGTGAGGTAAAGAGAACTGGGCATCTACCAATTTCTTCAGATAAATCCCAGTGTGAATGTCCTTGTGTGCAAGGACAGGAAGTAGGGCTGTGTTTAAATAATTTAATAGCTATATTGGAAGACTTCTGTGGAGGTTTTGGAAAGAACTACTCTATTGGTTTGTATCTGAACAGCATACGAATGTGGTTTTGCATTTGGATTTTTGTAATTAGCAAGCATTTTGTGGACAAAAGATATGGATTTACCTGGCTGTTGCTGAGGCGATACAGGAGAGATGGCAAGCTTTCTTGGCACCGAGTAGCAAAAGATTTTGGGTGCTTACTTTTCTACTAATTTCTCTGTAAATGTTTGGTGCAGTATTCTGGTGTCAAGTAAGTCTTTTGCTCCTGAGCAGCTGAAGGCTTTCTGGAAGTGAAGCTTACTGCTGGCTCTTAGTTTAAAGGATGCACGTTTAGTATTAGTATTGGCAGGATATAAAAGGCCTTTAAAAAAATATTTGTTTTTGGTTGCTCCTGCTTTCTCTACCCCCCCCCCCCCCCCCACACCCCCAACACACACCTTTTATTGTAGTCTAAGAGCAAGTTGTATATGATTTTCCACTTTGTATTAAAGTTTCTTTCCCAATGTTACTAAATGAGCTGTATTACTTTAACAAGGCTCTTTCTTGTGTGTAACGTTACTAACAAGTAAAATTTAAATAAAAATAAAAAACTGGACAAAATCCACACTAGTGATGACTGCAGAATGAGCTAAAGCTTTGCTCCTCTTCAGTCTCTCAAATTCTTCACCATCTTCTCCAATTCCTCTCCAAACAGAAGTTTACCCTGGAAGGGCAGTCGAGTCAAATGCTGCTTGGACGCCAAATCAGCCGCCCGATACTGGAGTCACAAAAGATGCCATGCAGAGAACACCAAAGCCATCTGCTTGAAGCTCGAACGAGATCATAAAGAGAGTCAGATAAGCCAACCCAAACTCCATAGAGGACAAAGGCTCCAAAGGCTGGAGTCTATCTCCACCTGCTGGTAGATGGACACAACCCACCTGGATTCATCTGCTGCTAAGGATCACCATTACTGTCATAACTGGACTGTAGCAACCTCCTACTACTCGGAACCCCAAAAAACAACTTTGTAAACTACAGTTGGTCCAAAACACAGCAGTCCAGCTAATTTATTCACTGAAAAAAATATGACCACATCTCCCATTTTACCTAGAACTACACTGGCTCCCTGTGGAGGAAAAAATTCAGCTCACGTTAGCATGCATATTATTCAAAATCCTTACGGAGACTGTCCTAGTTACCTGATCATTCGTGTAAATTTTACGAACAGAACAAGAAGATCAAAACACAACTCCCCCTTCACATTCCCCTCCCCAAAAGGAGTAAAACAAGCCACTGTCTATGACCAACTGCAAGGACTTGGGGCTAAGTCTAGACAACTTACACAACTATAAGCTATTCAGAAAACAAATAAAAACGACCCTCTTAAAAAAATTCCTATGCTGTTATTTTGCGCTTGTGTACCAGATCAGATGGCAAATCTAACCATGTTGTAAATCCCGAGGGACTCTCAGTATCTTTAATCCTTGTAAACTGCTTAGAACTTGGTACAAGCAGTCTAGAAATCCAAATAAAGTAAAGATCACTACTCCCTAATCCAGCCCCTCTTCTCTACAAATTAAGCCCTGCGTGAAAGGCTGCTGAAAAAGGATGTCTTGAAGCTTTCCCCTAGCCTAGGTGGTCATTTTAACAGCTGCTCTATTATGGGAACAAACAGCAGAGATGACCCAAATGGTCCAGTCCAGTCTGTCTAGATTCATCTAGTTTGGAGGTTCACAGAAAACCACCAACTCACCCCCCCCCCTTTGCTAGTCTTGTCTACCTTCAACCCTTCTCCTCACCATGGTCATCTGTCCCAAACATGCCCCAAATCTGCCAACGTGCTAAAGTCCACCACTTTCCACTGAGCAGCCATTTCAAGCCTTGACATCTTCAGCTTTACTTCCCACAGAAATCGATGCCCAACCCTACACACTTCTCCAAGCAGATTTACCCCAATGATTTCCCTCTCTGCAGTTATGTAGTTACCCCAATGCATTCTTGGATGCACAAGGAAAGGTATAACTGCTGTTTAAGGGCAGACATCCCAATGTTATGGCTGGTACATTTGGGCTGTTTTCTAAAATCTTGATATATATTTCCTGATTCCATTGCTTTTATATTTATGCTTATACATTTTACTGAAAATAATTTTTAAGAAAGGGTTTTATGCAGATTATGTTTGTAATTCCCACCCTGAACCAGCTTTCTCTGCAATAAATGTAACAAAAGTGCAGCATTAAAATGGTCATGCATGGGCAGGGGTGGTCACCACTTTATATAAAAAGCCAGTCTCACCGATAATTATATTGAGGGGTCCTTTTACCAAGCCATGCTAAAAAGTGGCTGGCGCTGCGATTAGTCTGTAGATTCGAAGCACTCTGGCCACTTTCTAGCGCAGCAGAAAAATGCCAGAATTGTGTCAGTAATAGCATGCGCTAATTTCACAATTGGTGCACGGCAAGTCCCTCTTGAGCCCTTACCGCCACCTATTTACTACTACTTATTTCTAAAGCGCTACTAGACGTACGCAGCGCTGTACACTTGAACATGAAGAGACAGTCCCTGCTCGACAGAGCTTACAATCTCATTAGGACAGACAAACAGGACAAACAAGAGATAAGGGAATATTAAAGTGAGAATGATAAAATAAGGGTTCTGAACAAGTGAACAAGGGTTAGGAGTTAAAAGCAGCATCAAAAAGGTGGGGTTTTAGCTTAGATTTGAAGACGGCCAGAGATGGAGCTTGACGTACCAGCTCAGGAAGTTTATTCCAGGCATATGGTGCAGTAAGATATTTAATTGGCGATAAGGGGCTCACACGCTAATCCTGTGTAATCGGGCAGCGATGGCCGTGTACTGCCCAATTACTGTGGGGCATGCCTACTCCCACCCCCAACACTAGAAAATGATCTCTATTTTCTAGTGCAGGGAGTGACGCACTAATCACAGTAATACTGCAGGATGCCTCAGCGCACTCTGCCTGCCGTAGTGCTGTTTTGCCGTGCGCTACCCATGCAGTAGCTCTACCGCCCCTTAGTAAGAGGGCCCCTAAGTGTATGGATGAGTATAGATCCCTCTATTTTGGAGCTGGAGTAACAGGCTAATGAACAAAAGTGTACAAAATAGTGTCTGAACATCCCGTAAGTGGAACTCACTTTTTCAATATGGGACCCATATGTCGGTCCCTCTCCCCCAAAGCTCATAGCTTGGTACTTAATTCGCTTGGGAGGGGGTGCAGACTCAGGAGTAATGTCAGGAAGTATTTTTTCCACAGAGAGGGTGGTGGATATGTGGAATGCCCTCCTGCGGGAGGTGGTGGAGATGAAAATGGTAATGCAATTCAAATGTGAGTGGGATAAACACAAAGGAATCCTGTTGGATCCATGGAGTCTTAGCGGAGAATAGGTGGTGATGCCGGTAATTGGGAAGCAAAACCGGTGCCGGGCAGACTTCTACGATCTACTCCCTGATCGTGACTGAATAGGATATGGATGGGCTGGAGTGTAAATTTTAAGGGGTTTCAATGTTAGCTTCAGAACTTTTTGTACAAGAACAGTGCTAAGCAGACTTTTACGGTCTGTGCCCTGAGAAAGGCAGGGACAAATCAAACTCGGGTATAAAGTATCACATACCATGTAGAGAGATGTGGTAGCCGTGTTAGTCCACTTCTAAAACCAGTCGAAATAGAATAAAATAAAACAAAGATGATACCTTTTTTTATTGGACTAACTTAATACATTTTTTGATTAGCTTTCGAAAGTAGCCCTTCTTCGTTTTCTGATCTGACAAAGGTGGGCTACCTTCGAAAGCTAATCAAAAAATGTATTAAGTTAGTCCAATAAAAAAGGTATCTTATTTTCTTTTCTAAGTTTTATTTTATTCTATTTCTATTGACCGACATACCAAGTAAAATGAGTTTATCTTGTTGGGCAGACTGGATGGACCGTACAGGTCTTTATCTGCCGTCATTTACTATGTTTTACTATGTTACTCTCTCATCTTGGTGGGAGAGAGAGAACCAACCTGGGATAGTGTTCGTCCCCCCCTCCTCCCCTCCCGTCACTGTTTCATCTGTTAATGAGACTTCTGGCTGGCTTTAGTTTTGAACACATGATATGATATCAGAAACCAAGTCTCCCCATGGATGTGGGATTTTTTTTTTTTTTTTTTTAAGACCTTGTGCAGCCAGCCAGATGTCCAATTACTTTTATTTCTAGTTCTTGGACACTTGTTTATAGGATTCGTGGCTGAATGGGTTTTGCAGGAAAGGTGAGGAAGGGCTAGATTTAAGAATTAAACATTGTTATGTGACTACATTAACTGCACTTATGCACGATCGGGTGAACACACACATTGTGTGACAAATACTAGAGATATTGCATGCAGTACAGAGGGGCAAACATGTACTTTCATTTTCAGTTTTGTTCTGACGTGCACACACATTTAGGTGCAGAACAAGCACCTATGTGAGTTGACACTTCCCCGTTTGTCTGGACATGTGACCAAAAACCATGCTTACCACAAGCACTTTGTGTGCAAGACAGGCACATTCCTCCCCTCACTTTTGGTTTAATAGCACAATTTAACCACACAACATAAAAACTTCACTATACATAAAATGTACAGTGGACTACACTATGCAAACAGGAATGTGTATTAGCTGTGACCCCCTCTAGTCAAAATGTAAAACAAAGTTACTAAGCTACGGCTTACACATGTGAAAATATGGTACTTCTCTGAAGTTTAAGAGGGAGGTTTGTAGTCAAATTGATTCTGCAGATCCTAAAGGCCAGGACACAAGGAGCATGGCTGGAGATGGCCGAACAAGAAATCAGATGTTTACTTATATTAACAGAAAAACCAAGATGAAAATAAGTGATAGTCTGTTCTCATTCACATGTTCAGCATTTGCTATTTCACTTAACTGTGGAGATACAAATGGTGACCGCCATTCGCGGTATTCTGTTCACGTTATTTGCAAATATCACAAAAAAAGGAGGTAAAAACCTCACACTGCCGTGAGAAGTGAAACAAAAAAGTGAGGAGAAATCAAGGAAGATGCCAAAAAACTATTTTCCGAGGAGCAGAGAAATATAGATTAAAGAAGTTTTTTGATTTATCCAATAAGTGGGCACAAATTCTGACCGGTGTATTATATCACACTGCAACACCTAAGATTGATCAAGACCCCTGAGGTAGGCCTTAGGGCCAAAACACGGCCGTGTCGGGTCGTTTTTAGAAACCCAATAAAAGTTTTTTTGGCATCTTCCTTGATTTCTCCTCACTTTTTTTGTTTCACAGTTCACGTATCTGCAGACATGCGCCTTTCGCTTTCGTGTTTTTGGCATTTGCCCGTTTGCTTCTGGAAACGGCCACCAAACGCCCTAGAGCACCCGAGGGATTTTCTTTATTGCCTCTAAAAAAAAAAATACCGTACTTGCAGTTGTTGGTTTGCTTATGGAAACTGGTTTATGTTGTGTTGTCCAAGGCAGGAGCCAAACCCTGTATTTCCTATATGGATAGGAAGGAAAATTGGTATTGCTGGAACCTAACCCCTGTTTCCCATAAGTACGTTTTTCTTGTTATTCACAATTTTGCAGTTCATGAAGTTTTTGCTGAACCGCACATCACGAATACCGAAAACAGACTGTACTACTTTGTGTGATAAGGCAGATAAAGATATGGGTTTCCCCTTTTCCTCTTGTTTTATTTCTATTACCTTTAAAGTGGACTAACTAGTGTAGTTGCTGTGTCAACACCTACAACAGTAACCAATAGGAAGGGATTAATTTGCAGGAGGAGTAAGACAGTAGCTCAAGACAGTACTACAGGATACTAAAACATCTCCATGAACAAAAAGCAGAGTACATTCCTCAAGTTCTGCCCAGCAGATCATGGAAGGAATGTAGATGAGCAATGGGCAGTGCACAAGTCCAGAACCAAAAGGATCAAAGCAGCTCTTGGGCACTTCTTTAGTTCTCTGTTCAGCTAATATGAAAAGAATTTGTTTTTTAATAGTTTTATTCTTGTAATGCTTAATTTGTTACGTAAGCCGCATTAAACCTGAGCTTCCTTGGGAAAATGTGGGGTAGAAACGTCTTTATAATAAAATCCTCAACTCACTTTCCGGGTTTTTTTTCCCCCCAGATAATAGACCTTAGCATAATGGAAAGGTGCCTGAAACCTACCTGTTTTTCTGCCAGCCTTAATCCTCTATACCAATTTTAGTATTTTGGTAGAGGGGTATGAAAGGAGTTTATTTATTTATTTGTAGCATTTATACCCCGCCCTTTCCCAATCAAACGTATATATACACTATCCTCATGGCCACCGAGACAAAAACAAACATATGCAGGGTATGAATTCAGGCTCCTTGCTCCTAATCCCTTACTCTACCCTTCCTTTCACCTGAAAATGTAAGGGGTATTGAGATTTTACCATTTCTCCTTCCCCTTCTTTCCTGCAGAATATAGAGTGCTTTAGAAATATCACAGAACAGTTATTGCAGTTCTTCCCAGGAGAGTTTAAAGTTGTATCTAGAGCACCGGATTCCCAAATTGCGTTCTGCAGAATCCTAGGATTCCTCAGAACTCTTCAGGGTTCTACTCAAGAATTAGATCATAGAATGTTTGTATGAACATAACGGTCACGTAACCGAAGGGTCCTCAGCGTATGAAAAGTTATTTCAGGGGTTCTGCCGCAGTAATAATGTTTGGGAATCTGATCTAAGGGTAAAGAGAAATTAGTTCTTACCTGCTAATTTGCTTTCCTTTAGTCCCTCTGAAAATCGGCCCAGAATGTGACTGATGGGGTTCTCACCAGAGAACCCCATCAGTTACATTCTGGGCCAGTCTGGAGGGACACTAAGGAATGAAGGGTTAAAGTGGGAAAGTGAGATTTGAACACTCATTTCTGGATTTCAGCTTACAGTTCTAACCACTAGGCTATTCTACTTTTACACAAATTCCTTAGGCGTTGGAACAGTGATGGGCCACCCAAACCATGGCTTGACTAAATGTTGCATCTTCTGGGAAAGAGCTACAAAGAGCATAAGAAAAATGTTTGTTACTCTGGAAAAAGGACACACTGCATGCTGGGGGTTGGCGTGGGAAGGAGACTAACTAGATGTGTGGGGAGTGAGAAGGGAACAGATACTAGGCAGGGACCAAGAGAGACTAAGCCGGGCCCAGGGCAGGGCCGTCTCTCCCACCCCCCGCACCACCCCCGGATCACCGGCCAGGCACAGCCACTACCAAATCTCAACTACACCCAGTGCACTTTTTCTAGCAAAAAAGGTGCCGGTACTCAAATGCTAGGCCACCCTTCAGGGGTGGGGGTAATCACTGAGGGACCCTCCCCACAATAGCCAGGCCCCCTGCAACCAGTCACAGAACCTATGACAAGGCAGAATTGGTGTGTAGAGCATGAGCTCTTTCATTAAAACTTGGGGACAATGGGTCAATTTTAGCAGACAATGGAAAAGGTGCCGGTACTCAGTACTCCCAAGTACCCCCTCAAAAAAAGCCCCGACTACACCTGAGGGAACAGGTAAGGAGCAAGTCTCAATTCAGAGAGCTGCAGAGAATATGTCCATCCACCTGCTGAGCTAGAGGGAATACTGAAAGTGAAGCTGCTGCACAGTACCCTTTACGGCAGAGTTCTGGTGATCTATCGCCACCTGCTGGTAGAGGGATATAGCCAACTCGTCTCTCAATTGATCTGTGGATACTATGCAATTTTTGTTTATACATTTCTATTTCTAATTTGTGCTCTCCATTTGATGAGGGTCTGTGTCTCACTGTTTTGCCTGTGACCGAGGTGTGACATGTTTGCATGTACTTTGTGCAGATTATCTATAGAAATTTCATTTGTTCTGTTTGATCAGTAGTAGGTGATGTATTGTGTTCTATGACCCAGTGTAATTTTTGTAGTGTTGCCTATTCATAGGCAGGGTTGGTGCCATTTGACTCTTAGGAATTAGTGCTACTGTTATGTCACATTTGTACATGTATGGCGAGTTGGAATTTTTTTCAGGTTTTATATTTTCAGTTTGCCTAGTTGTAAATATTTATGTTGCTGTTGCTCAGGCAACATGAGAATCAGAATATTTTTTGTTTGGCGACTTCCATGGAGAAATGTCCTATCTGTTGCTGGGAAGAAGTTGGATTTTTGTGAATACAGAGCATGTTTACATCTAACTCATAAGAACTGCTATATTGTGTCAGACCAAAGGTCTTTGGAGATTTAAGCATTCCTCTGCCCCAACCCAGCCACTCTGCCCTGCAACCGCAAAAGGAAGTGTTTCAGTAATATAGACACTTGCTTCCTTTTGCTATTGCAGGGCACTACTCCTTCCTGCCATCCGTCTGCCAAAAATTTCTGGAGAACACTATGGTATCAAGTGAATAAATGTTGAGAAAAAAAATACTGATTAGTCCAAGATTTTAAGTTGCAAATTTCTATTACTGTGGGTGATATTCCTTAATATTTTTTAAAATTAAACATATGAACTTTCCAAATATATGTACATATCAGCTTCCTTTTAATCCACAAAAAAAGTTGTCTATGCAGAGGTAAGTTCAGTGTGGCCTTGGCCCCACCCACTTTGTCATAGCCCCATCCCCAGTTGCACGTGTGCAAATTAAGCCCTGGTAGTAAGGGAAGCTTTACTTTTAATGGGATCAATACACCAGTGAGGAAGGAATTAGTACATTTTGTTAGCCATTATAACACGGCTGTTATTAGATCCCTAACAAAAGGTTTAGAAAACTATCATCAAAGACCAAAGATACTCAGCCAGCCAATGCATTACAGACTATGGTCTCCTATCCCAAAATCTAATATTTCATGCTAGCTATAAGGCAGCAACTCCTAAATCTATTAACTATTCAATGGTTACCAAACACAGCTTTACATTCCCCCGTGGAGTGGAAAGCACTCATTGCAGATGTTCCTGCCCAAAAATGTGCGAGTCACAAATGGCAACAGCCCTTTTCACACTTAAGGGGGCTGTGGCTTATGTATGAGCCAAAGAGTCTTGCACACATTTGGGCGTGAGCTTGTATGTTTAAAAAAAAAAAAGCAACTGTTAACAGAAAGTCTAGGAAGTAATTTGGTACTAGGTAGTTTGAGGGGTGTCAGATGTTAAAAGGTGCTCCAACACGAGTTACTGTAAAGAACACAAAGACAACACGACCAACAACTGTGAAAGAAATAAATGTTTAATGTTACTTTACTACTCTTTAAAGTGAAAAGCAGTTCTTAAAGCTATATCACTAGCAGAGGTTAACTGCATTAAGAAACTACATACTCAGAAATGCCTAGAAATAAAGAGGCACATCTCAAACTGTTACTTTATGTAGTAAGCCTATTGCATTTCCCAACTAGATGGAGAGTGGGGACACTACCGGACCAAAACTAAAAAAAAAAACAACGTAGCAGCCGAAAACAGAACATGACATCAGAATAAAGTGACCCACAGAGTGGCTCATAGCAGTAATAAAAGGAGTTAGGATAATGTCAAGCATAAGTGACAGCAGCAGCTGAACTAATGTCCGACAGGGCATTAGACAAATCACATGTTAGGGACTTTAGTTTTGCAGAGCACTCATTTTATTAACTTTTTTTATGACAACGTTTTGTATCCTACATAATCCCAGAGTTCAGGTTCAATGTGGTTTACAATCCATACAATTTAGTAAATCTTCTAATAAAGGAAAAATGTTTTAAGTCATCTATACACAGCCATATGAGATGTTACATTTTACTTTCAAAACGTCTTCTTGGATAGTTTTGTCGTCTATAGAAAAGAGTAGAGAGGGAGAGAGACTGAAGGGCTCACCACCTTCCACCTGCTGGAGACTGAGAACTCTAGCTAGCCAGGGCTCTTACTGGCTCTCTCTAGAGTCAGAGTTCAGTCTCCACCTGCTGGAAGGCATGCACAACCCATCGGTCACATTCTGGGATAGTCCAGAGGGACGTTAAGGAACATGGCTTACAATCCAGACAATTTAACACATACGTATTTGTTATAAGTCTTGTGATAAAGGAAAATGTTGAGCAAGTCATCTATATATAGCTATATGAGACGTTACATTTTACTTTCAAAACCTCTTCTTGGATTGTGTCTGTTTTAGTGTTCTGCACATTACTTGGAGTCTGATCGAGAAATTTTATCTTACCTAATTTTCTTTCCTTTAGTTGCAGCAGATGAATCCAGAAACAGGTGGGTTGTGACCATCTACCAGCAGGTGGAGATAGAGCGCACAGATTTAAATTCTGCCTTATTGGACAGTATGCTCCTGGCATCCTCAGAATCTCTCATAACAAGGGAGAGGTAGACCTCATCTTCCACACAGAACTCCCCAGTGGTTAACAGAAACGAACCTGAAATTAACCAAACCCCTTTACAGCATGCCCCCTAAGACACCCACGCCCCCTCAGCCATTGTGCTCGGCAGACACTGTCTTGGAATCCCCTAGATCCTTAACCAGTTTCTCCAAGTCTTCCCCAAACAGGAGCCTATCCTTAAACAGAAGCCGAACCAAACACTGCTTTGAAGCTGCGTCCGCTGCCCAACGTTGAAGCCATATTAAGCGAAGTGACACCACGGCAAGGGACATCTGCTTGGTTGATGCATGGACCAGGTCATACAATGTGTCTACTAAATAGGCCAATCTAGTCTCCACATCTGAGAACTCTGGGAGCTGGGGCCACAGCCTCCAACATAGTATCTGCTGCTTGCTGAACCCAAGAGAGACATGCTCGGGACACATAAGAGCTGCAGACTACTGCCTGCACAGCCAATGCCAAAACCTCAATTGAAACCTTCAAGGCCTATTTCAGATTGCGGTCCTGGATATCCTTAAGAGCTATGCCTCCCTCTACTGGCAACGTACTCTTTTTAGTGACTGCCGCCACCAAGGCATCCACTCGGCATGCCAAGTGCTCCAGCTCCTCTGCCATGACAGAGTAAAGTAGAGCCATCACCCTGGCCACTCAGACTAGCCTCCAGGGTGTCCCACTGCACAGAAATAAGCTCCTGCATCACCTCATGGACCGGAAAAAGTCCTTCGTGGCTTACGGGTACTCGCCATTTTTGGGTTAGCTGCCGCCAATGACCGAGTCTCCAAGATCGCAATATTCAAAGCCTGCAAAAGTTTTTGTAATAAAATGTTGGGAGTTCCTCCATAGGGAACACCCTGACTGCCGTAGGATCATCATTCTCCTCTCCGACCAGCTCCCCCTCCTCCAGCTTGTGCAAGGAGAGGGAAGGTGTGGAAAAATTCCCATCCGATGGCACATGAGAAAAGGGGGCTACAGACTCCCCCCCCCCCCCCCCCGAAGCTGTTCCATGCAGTAGCGCTTCAAACCACCTGAAAACAACAAAGTATTTTTTCACAGAGAGGGTGGTGGATGCTTGGAATGCCCTCCCGCAGGAGGTGGTGGAGATGAAAACAGTAACGGAATTCAAACATGCGTGGGATATGCATAAAGGAATCCTGTGCAGCAGGAATGGATCCTCAGAAGCTTAGCCGAAATTGGGTGGTGGAGCAGGTGGGGGAAGAGAGGTTGGTGGTTGGGAGGCGAGGATAGTGGAGGGCAGACTTATACGGTCCGTGCCAGAGCTGGTGATGGGAGGCGGGACTGGTGGTTGGGAGGCGGGAAATACTACTGGGCAGACTTGTACGGTCTGTGCCCTGAAAAAGGCAAGTACAAATCAAGGTAAGGTATATACACATGAGTTTATCTTGTTGGGCAGACTGGATGGACCATGCAGGTCTTTTTCTGCCGTCATCTACTATGTTACTATGTAACACGGGCAGGTCTAAAGGCAGACTAGGCAGCTGTAAGAGAAAAGAACCTGCCCTTGGAGTTTGTAAGTGGACTGGCCCCCAAAACCAGCTCAGAACTTGAGGCACACCGCGCTACTGCCATGTTTGGCATGCAGGAATCCAAAAAGGGTCATAGACACCACGGAAGCTGGGGAAGAAGAGACTCATGTCAGGAATGAGGGAAGAATGTGGGCCCAAAACTACCACCATGCTAACCGGCCCCCCGACGCCGAACATCCCCTGGACGCCTCTCTCCGCAGCCCACAATGGAAGCAGCGTTTCACTATCTCTGCCACCACTGACTAGCAGTGAACCATGCTACCACCAGAAGTTAGTGTTTGGGGAGCCTCAGGAAGGCTGCACTGCAAGAAGGAATCCTCCCACTCTCCTATTAAGCCCTGAAGCACCGTCAGTGCAAATCAGAGAGGTTTTTTTTTTTTTTTTTTTAAGGGAGCTGTGAGGAAAGAGACTAAGGTGAAGGGCTTGAGAGGATATTGGGGTGGGGGAGGGACCTGGCACCACCACGTGTACCCTCCTAAAGTTGGCACCGCTCAGCCTAACACCCCCAAGCTTACTGAACCAGTTCCCCAGAACAGAAGCTGCAGACAGATGAAGCCAGGAGCAGGGAGAAGAATGCCCACCCACCTGCTGGAGATAGAGAATACTGATAATGCCAGGAGCATACTGTTCAATAAGGCAGAGTTCTCCACCTGCTGGTAGATGGTCACAACCCACCCATCTCTGGATTCATCTGTTGCTGACACTGAGGAACTCAGAATTTGCCAAAGTGAAGGTGTTGTCGCTCTTTACGTCTCAAATCTATCTTCTGACCTACACTAACATAGCAATCCTCCATACCTCCACAGAAACCATTCACTTGGCATGTCTGAAAGTTCCTCTTATGTTCATAGCGGAGGAAGCAGCGAGGCAAGTTAGGATGAGACTGTGCTGATCTGCAATCAGAACCTCACTACACAGAAGTACAGAGACCATGGATGGCCGTGAAAGAGCAAATAATTATACTACAACACTGTTTGCTTACAGGCCAGGCACCATCTGTTTACATAGCTCAATGAAAACAGCCAAAATTTGTGACTTTACTGAGTAAATTCACAGGCCCTATAAGCAGCAACTGCAACTTGCATAAAACAGTTTAAGTGGCCAAAATACAACACACACACAAAAAAAGGAGGCGATCAGTGACTTAAATGCAAGCCAAATGTAGGAATATCCACTGCTCTGGGGGAGTGGGGATGGGGGGGGGGGGACATTAAGCACCAGGTTCACCTAGAATTTGGTGCCTAGTGCTTGATGCCATTCTGAAGCCACCTGTAGCTGCTGTTGTAGGGCCAGTCTAGTGCACTGCTGCAGGGTGAATCAAAAGAAAGATGGTTATTTAGAAGAGAAAAATTCATCCTGGCTCAGATAACTTAAGACACCAGCCAAAACTCTAGCCTGAAGTCTACTCCATAACCAAAGATCAATCTGGTGCAGATATCCTAGTTAAGAACTAAGCAAAAAAGGAAAGCTAGTAGTCTACCAGGATTTAGGATTCTAGCAATACACTGAGGACTAAGTTCTAGCTAAGCAGGCTGATGCCCTCATTCAATAATTTTATCACAGCCCATTTATTAGGAGAGAGGATATAGGTATTGTTTCACAAAACAAGGAAAAAAATGGATTTTAACTTCATTCAGATCAGAATACGTTTTATTGGTTGATTTATTTCATTTCCTGAAACAGGTCAGATCAGCTTGTTCCTAGTATTAAAAAGCAATCCTTGAGAGCAGAGCAGCCAGCCTCTAAGGAGATGCAAGGCAGCGACTGGGAACAGATTAAAATGTGTTAGCACAAACACACAAGTATAATGCCAAGACTCAGAACAGGCCAGAGAAAATCTGACTAGCGCTGCCACTTTGGAAGAGAAACACCAGGACCAATACAGAACAGACTTCCTACAGACACCCAGTAAATGTGTCTGGTGTACTTCCTATGCACTAGAAGTATTGGGAGGAAAGTGGATCTTATCTTGTATAAAATGCAACCCACTTAAAAGCTAAGAGCCGGGAGCCACACTCTCCCATGTCAGTGACAGAAGCATCCAGGGATTTGAAGATGTATTAAACACACAAAAGGTAAATCAAGAGCAACACTCCTGGTTACCTTTCAGTCTGAGGATCAGAAGATGTCTGTCCTTAAAGCATATTTCCTTAAGAAAGCCAATCCTTTTTGCAGTCAGAAAATAATGCTATTCCCGCCCCGACATAGACAGACCTACACAGAGGAAAGCTTTCTTACAAAGCCAAAAGGGAGCAACCTTTTAAAATTTCCTTGTAAAGTGTCTGGTAACTTGTAAGAACACCTATATACGTCTGAGCCCCTCCCATTTGGAAAACTTTGTTAACTTTTGTTAAGGATCATACTTAAATTTTGATTTTCTGGCTTTGATAAGATCTTATATTAAACATTAAAATCACATATCATTCATCCATTCCAATCTTTAAGGGAGCAGTTATTATGATGGCAAGATTGGAATGGATGAATGATATGTGATTTTAATGAAGCACAAGCACAATATACCCCAAGGGAAGTGAAATAATTATGTGAATATGGGTGTATATCGCATTGTGGGTTGATTTATGTAAGATATGTGGGGGAAGTGAGATCAGGGTGTCATGAATTAACATTTACCCCCTTTAGGTGCAAACAAATGTTGAATTGTATGTTTTATTATCCATGTATTAGATGGTAATAAGGAAAGCACCATAATTTATGGGTGGAGGTTTGAGCTCAAGTCTAGCAATATTTAATGTGAGTAGTTTATGACCTATACATATGTATTATAAATATACGCATACACCGGTGATTAAGATCTACTTGGGCTCAGCTGTATGTACATACACAAATATTAGGAGGTGGAACATCATATGTGCAATGATGGTTCCATTGTGACACCACCACATATTCCTCTTGGGGATATAATGGGTGTAAACGGTATGGTCTGAGCACATTTAAAATAATTTAAAACACTTTATAGTATTTTTTTTTTTAAGTGCATACATAAAAATAAAAAAAGATAAATTATTTTGAACCCAAGTTTAATATAGTGAGTTTAAGGTTTAACTTGGTTTGTGGGATTTGTTCTTCCTGATTTTTTGTGATTTAATAAGATCTTGACACGTTCTAGGTTCTAAAAAGTTTAATTACTGTGCTTGCCACTTGCTTTTTCCTTCAAAAATTTGATGTATTGATCGATTGTATAGAACCTCTTAGAATTATCCCCTTAATGTGAACTTGATGCATTGCTTTCTGCATTTGATCAAATAATTGAAACAAAAAAAGTTATCCAATAGCTCAGTCAATATCACCCCTCAACCATGTACATAAGAGCACTAGCCACCTGACATATCAAACCACTCAGCACACAACAAAATGGCACAAATATCCAATACAAGCATTTTCTATTTTTTTGTAATATCGTAAACACATTTACAAAGACAAAAACAAAACAAACGACCCCCAAGCATTTTCTATTTCTATTGCATTTCAGCTATTTTGCCTCAGATTTTGTTTTTAATTGAATGTGGTAGTACATGCACCTGAATTTTTTTTTTTAATGTCCTGCTGCTACTGCTGAAAGTACGTATAGATCACAAAACAGCACAAACCAACCCATGACTATTTCCACTCTCCACTCCCCTAATCTCACACTATTGGGCCGATGATCAGAAGCCCCATGCTGTTCCAAACAGCGCTGTAAAATTAGCGCCGGAACAGCGGGGGGCTATAACGCTCTATGATCAAAGCTAATAGCAAGCTAATTTATGTGCGCTATTAGATCTGATCATAGAGGTACTTCTGCGGGAGGATTGTGCCTGGGCATGCGCCCCACAACCCTCCCGCAGAAGTTCAGGTCCAGGCAATCAAAAACCTCTCTCAAACAGCAGAAGAGGTTTGACAGGTCCAGGATTTTTCTCCTGGACATGTCAAACCTAACCCTGCACCCCCCCCCCCCCCCCCCAACACAAGACCTGTAGGTTCGGTGGACTTCCAGGCCCCTCCCCTCTCCTGTCAAACCTAAACCTGCACCCCCCCCCCCAAACACAAGACCTGTAGGTTCTGTGGTCTTCCAGGCCCCTCCCCCCAAAAACCCTGGTGGTCCAGTGGAACCGCTAGCTTCCCACTCCCACCTCCCCAAAATCACACAGTAATGCCCTGGTGGTCCAGTGGGACTGCTATATATCTGTCTCCTTCCACCCCCAGCAACCTACCTCTCCGTAGTGGTGGAAGTAGTTGGAGGAGGGAGGTACTAATACTCCCCTCTTCTTCAGGGGGCCTTCCCAATATGGTGGCATCCCACCCTGCCTGGTGTATCCTGGGATGTGCCTGGCAGGGCTTAACTTTCATATATGGGTTAAGTCCCATCTGGTGCATCCCAGGATGCACCGAGCAGGGCGGGATGCCGTCATTTTGGAAACACGCCCGAAGAGGGAGGGAAAGAGGGAGTGCTAGTCCCTCCCTCCTCCCAACTACTACCACCATTACGGAGAGGTAGGCCACCGGAGGTGGAGGGGGGCAGATAGTGTCCCACTGGACCACCAGGGCGTTTTCGTGCGATGTGGGGGAGGGGGAAGCTAGCAGTCTTGTTTGGGAGGGGCTTAAGTGATGGGTCCAGGAGAAAATCCCAAACCTGTCAAACCTCTTCAGTGGGTCTTCCTCATTCCTCCCTCACTTGCAAACCCTAACACCAGCTCCAAGCTGGCTTAAGGTTTGCAGTGGTAGCAGTGCCCGTGTTTTGCGCACTGCCCGCTGATCATGAGAGATGAATGCAGGAGACCCTTATTTGCATGCAATTAGCATTCAGAGTTGGAAAGCACATTATTACACACTCACAGACTCTGATCATTGGGCGGGAGCAAACACAGGGCTAGAATGGTGCTATTGGCCTTTATAAACCGTGTTTGCTTCTGATCATCGGTCCATATGAAAGGCACTTGTACATTCAGGCATAAGCCACAGCTGTTAGGTACTTAAGAGCGATGATCAGAAGCAAACACTATCTGCCCCAGGCAGGAGCAGGAATTGGACACTACATAGCTTTTACCAGTTGGGATTTGTCTTCTAGAGTAGAGAATGACAGGGATGGGGGACATGGTTAACTGCAGTGATGGGGCAGAGCCTGCAGGGAAGGTGGCAAATTTTGTCCCAGTGTCAATCAAAGCTCGAGACTAGCCTCAAACAGGCAGTTCCAACTAGATGGAACAGCCTCTATAAAAACGCTAGTGTAATCCCCTCTTTGGTTGGGATTACTTGGAGAATAAGTACCTGTAGAGAGTCACTAGGGGGAGTGACTGAGAGGTCCCTGGATGGGAGGAAGCACAGCCCAAGGGGGGTAGTTTGAAATAAAATGGAAAGGAACAGTGCCCGGGTGGAGATTAGGAGGACATAAAGAGTAGCATTTGCCATTTAGGGAGGTCTTTGGTTGCCTGATGGTCCCCTGCCACTGGAGTAAGGGGAATCCCACATAGGAGAAATAAAATCCACTGGCTGGAAGGAGAAATTAGGTCCTAATCTGCTTTCGTTCAGTTCCTCTGGACTGGCCCAGCAGAACCGATGGGTTGTGCACACCTTCCAGCATGCGGAGAATATTGCTTTTTTGTGAGAGCCAATAAGAGCCCAACTCAGTCCTAGCAAGTTTCTATATCAATAAAGCAATAAGAAAGGAAGAAACTATCTATGCCCCACAGCCTCTAACCCACAAAGTAAAACCACCTTGCTGGCAACTGACCAACACAAATAACTTGTGAAATGAAATCTCTTTGTGCATGTCTTAGTTTGTTCATACCAATGTGCAGTGAGATGGTGCCTTTGGCCAAGTAGTACTGACCAACCTGCTCCCTACAAGCTATCCACTCTCACATTTCACTGTGGGCTTCTCAAGATTAAGAATTTAAGACAAGGAGGTCCTAATCCTGGCAGTCACCCGCATGTGCTTGACTCAGTCCTCCTTGTTGACAGAAAAAGCTATGTATCTCACCTAAAACAGGTGTGTTCCATACACAGCAGGACTGATGAGGCATACCACCTCTCCCATTTCTAAGCATAATCACACTTTTGATCTCTGAAACCAATTCAGAACACTGTGCAGGAAGGAACATGTAAGCTCAGAAGTTAAATGCATTTAGGTAGCGTTCTGGGAGAGCAGCTCTGCCTCAATGCCAGATACTACTCACTTGAGCCTTATCAATCCTGCTGTCTACAGAAGACATCTATTATAGGTGAGCAATATAGTAACATAGTAAATGATGGTAGATAAAGATCTGAATGGTCCCATCCAGTCTGCCCAACAAGATCAACTCATTTTACATAGTATGTGATACTTTATATGTATACCTGAGTTTGATTTGTCCCTGCCATTTTCAGGGCACAGACCATAGAAGTCTGCCCAGCACTGTTCTTGTACTAAAAGTTCTGAAACTAATGTCGAAGCCAGTGGTGTAGCTACGTGGGGCCTGGGCCCCTGTAGATTTGGTCCTGGACCTCCTGCCGACGACCCTCTCGACCCTTCCCAATCCCCGCCAGCCAAGGTCCTCTTCTTCTCGCAGAAGGCTTCCTTCTGTTTCTGACGTCCTGCCTCACAAATCTAAACATTTCTTTGAAGGGGTGAACAAACATGTGGATAAAGGCGAGCCAGTTGATATTGTGTATCTGGATTTTCAGAAGGCGTTTCACAAAGCACCTCATGAAAGACTCCAGAGGAAATGGAAGAGTCATGGGATAGGAGGTAGTGTCCTATTGTGGATTAAAAACTGGTTAAAAGATAGAAAAAAAAGAGAGTAGGTTCGTATTCTCAATGGAGAAGGGTAGTTAGTGGGGTTCCCCAGGGGTCTGTGCTGGGACCACTGCTTTTTAACATATTTATAAACGACCAAGAAATGAGAGTAACAAGTGAGGTAATTAAATTTGCTGATGACACAAAGTTATTCAAAGTCGTTAAATCGCAGGAGGATTGTGAAAAATTATAAGAGGACCTTACAAGACTGAGCGTCTAAATGGCAGATGACGTCTAATATGAGCAAGGGGTAAGTGATGCATGTGGAAAAGAGGAACACGAATTATAGCTACATCATGCAAGGTTCCACGTTAGGAGTCACAGACCAAGAAACGGATCTAGGGGTCATCGTTGATATGTTGAAACCTTCTGCTCAGTGTGCTGCTGCGGCTAAGAAAGCAAATAGAATGTAAGGTATTAGGAAAGGAATGGAAAACAAAAATGAGGACATTATAATGCCTTTGTATTGCCCCATGGTACAACCGCATCTCGAATATTGTGTTCAATTCTGGCCACCACATCTCAAAAAACATAGTGGAATTAGAAAAGGTACAAAGAAGGGCAGCGAAATGATAAAGGGGATGGGACGACTTCCTCATGACAAAAGGCTAAAGCAGCTAGGGCTCCTCAGCTTGGAGAAAAGGAGGCTGAGGGGAGATATGATAGAGGTCTATAAAATAATGAGTGCAGTTGAATGGGTAGACATGTTGAAGCGTCAATTTACGCTTTCCAAAAATACTAGGGGGCATGCGATGAAGCTACAATGTAATAAATTTAAAACAAATCGGAGAAACTTTTTCTTCACTCAACGTGTAATTAAACGCTGGAATTCGTTGCCAGAGAATGTGGTAAAGGTGGTTAGCTTAGTGGAGTTTTAAAAAAAGGTTTGGACGGCCTCCTAAAGGAAAAGTCTATAGACCATTATTAAATGGACTTGGGGAAAATCCACTATTTCTGGAATAGGCAGTATAAAATGTTTTGTACTTTTTTGGGGATCTTGCCAAGTATTTGTGACCTGGATTGGCCACTGTTGGAAACAGTATGGCAACTTTTAGATGCGGTGACCAGAATCAAACTCAATTTATGAGGTGCGGTCGCACCACAGAGCAATACAAAGGCATTATAACGTCCTCATTTTTGTTTTCCATTCCTTTCCTAATACCACCTAACATTCTATTTGCTTTCTTAGTCGCTACACCGAGCAGAGGGTTTCAACGTATCAACGACGACGCCTAGACCCCTTTCTTGGTCAGTGACTCCTAATGTGGAACCTTGCATTGTATAGCTATATTTTGGGTTCCTCTTTCCCAAGTGCATCACTTTACACTTGCTCACATTAAATGTCATTTGCCATTTAGAAACCTAGTTTTCCAGTCTCATAAGGTCCTCTTGTAATTTTTCACAATAATCTTGTGGTTGAATAACTTTGTGTCATCAGTAAAATTTAATTGCCTCACTAGTTACTCCCATCTCTAGATCATTCATAAAATCCGTTAAAAAGCTGCTGTCCCTGCACAGACCCCCTGGGAATCCCCTATCTACCCTTCTCCATTGAGAATACCGACCATTTAACTCTTCTCTGTTTTCTATATCTTTTAACCAGTTTTTAATCCACAATAGGACACTGCCTCCTATGCAAGACTCTCCAATTTCCTCTGGAGTCTTTCATGAGGTACTTTGTCAAAAGCCTTTTGAAAATCCAGATATCAACTGGCTTAACTTTATCCACATATTTGCTCACCCCTGCAAAAGAAATGTAATAGATCGGTGAGGCAAGGTTTCCCTTCACTAAATCCATGCTTTTGAATATGCTCTGTAATTTTGTTCTTTATAACAGTCTCTACCATTTTGTCCGGCACCAACGTCAGGCTCACCGACCTATAATTTCCAGACCTCTTCAGGAACCTTTAAAAAAATAAAATATATATATATTTTTTTAATCGGCATTACAATGACCAGCCTCCAATCTTCCGGTACGTTTGATTTTAAAGATAATTACATATTACTAATAGTTCTGCAAGTTCATTTTTAAATTCTATCAGTAGTCTATGATGAATACCATCCTATCCAGGAGATTTGCTACTCTTCAGGAAAGAAGGAAACAGATTTTTAAATATCAGTGTAAATGGCACATGAAAGGGGGTGATGAGGGGCACTGGCAGATAGAACACATCCTAATTTTACTCAAAGACTGGGGAGAGGGGTTGGAATTACTTTCTATCCCGAGTTCAAAGCTAACTACAATTCAGGCACTATAGGCATTCTCTATTGTGGGGAAAATCTAAAATAGGCCCCTTTAAATACAGAATCCATTCACATTAGTAAATGAAGCCCCCGATGTTTGCACCTTATGAACTGGAAGGTGGAGTCACAAGGTCAGACAGCATCAGTGGGATTTTAATATTGACTCCTTGGTTCTCAGCCTACTACTCTAGCCATTAGCCTACTCCATTAGGAACACAGCCACCAACGAACAATTACAGCAGCAAGTCAAGAACAATACAACAAAATTTATATTCTGCTGTAGACCAACTAAGGATCAATGTGGATTACAATTTAGATAAGAGCTAGGCCATCAATAGGAAGAAAAATACAAAAAATATTATACGTAGCTGATCATAACCATTACAACTATCCCAATACAATAAACACTAAATATTACATTAATTGGAAAACAAGTGATCTTACCAATCAACTCCAAAGGAAGGGAGTTCCAACACTGCACTGAATAAACGAAACCAGAACTATGATAGAACTTATACTTCACATATTTTACAGAAGGAAACTGCAAACAAAACAATGGTTCTTGGATTTGAGAGAATGAACTGTTCCCATAACAACAACTTCACCAAATAATCTGGAACAAAGCCATAAAATAACTTGTGGATAAAGATACAGAGCTTATAATTTACAGCATGCTTCAATAGGAAGCCAATGGAGAGATCGCAACAAACATGATCAGACTTATGCCTTCCACAAATCAATTTTGCAGCCGTGTTCTAAGTAGTCAGTGTTCAAATACCACCAATGCTCTTCATAAACCTAGACAAGACTTCTCTCCACTGCTTAGGATTTACAACCTGTTTTTACCCTTAAAGGGCAATGCCTCTTTCACCTACATATAATAATACCATGAACTGACAATGAAAAGGTGAGCTGAAGCTCAAAAAATCAAATCTTAACCCAGATCGTGGACGGATTTCTTTTCTTGGTCTAAGAAAAGCCCCTACATGACAGCAGTGTTCCCTATTAAGTACTGGAGTTTCAACAGGTTAAATATATTTAATACTTAAGCACTCACTGAACCAAGTAAGTATTTCTACTTTAACTGCAGTGGTGATGTCCACTTGCTCCTGCCTCCAGTGCCATCTTCTTTTATGGTAGATTAATCCTGCCCAGTGCATCCCAGATTTACCATGTGGGGTCAGGTGCTGCCATTTTTCCAGGAGGCAGGAGTGAATAAGTAATCTCCTGCCTCTAGTTAAGGTATGCATAGGAAGGGGGAGGGGCAATAAACGAGAGCAATTAAGCAGCTAGGGAGGAGACAGGGAGGGGTGCCACTAGAACTTGGGCATTTTAAAGTTAAGAGGAGGAAAGGGAGGAAAAAAAGGTCAGCGAAGGAAGGAGGAGATCAGGGCTGTTGCAGCCTCCCAGTCAATATTCAAAAAAATATATATATATAAAAAAAAAAAAAAAAGTTTCACCCTTCCTTTCGGTGCCTGAGCCAATAAAATGCTCAGGTCCTGAGGGAGACACTTCGCAATGAGAAGCAGATTAATGCTGCAAATAATTTTAATGCAGCATTACTACATTTTAAAACATATAGCATGCACATTGCATTTTTACAGACTGCACACTATACTGGTGTATTTAACTAAGACACACTAAAAACAAACGCACCAATTTTGCCATTAAGGCTTTCAGTTTTTTTTGTTTGTGGTTTTTTTTTTAAGACTTTGTGCAGTAAAAATACCAGCAAGAATCTAAAAATAACAAACCTTTAAAAAGGAATGTTAGTTTGGCAGTTAGCACATCTTAGAAAAATAAACTAGCGTACCAAGCATACCACCAGGTTTTTTTGTTTTGGCTTTTTTTAAACACTCAATTTGATATGCATGGGCGTGTATAAAATATGGCAATTTGCATGCCCATTGCATATGGCATGCTGCAGTTTTGGATTGCAAATTTTGCAGTACCGATACATGCAGAGTCAGCTCTACTGGCTCCTCAGAAGAAGTGCTGACCAATTATTACTATCACCTAGAGTGAAGAGACAACTGGTAAAATAAGGAAAATGTTTAAAACGAAGCTAACTAGGTGGTGTACACAAGAACATTCACATTTCCATAAAACAAATGTATACAACTTCCTGCAAAAGATTCTCTTCATATAATTATAAAAATAGACAAAATTGAGTGCCCTGTTAAACTGGCAGAGCTGACCAGACAGTGCATTCCAGGATAGAATTCCAACAGAAGCAAAGGCTGAGGCTCACAATGCAACTGCATAAAAACATCAGTCAACAAATCACATAGCAGTGTAAGAACTCTGTGCAAGCCTTGGGTGGTAAACAGTCAAAATCTGCTTCAAATATAATGGTGCAGCAGCAAATAGAACCTGATGTACAACACCTTCAAATTGAATTCTTTGCAAAAACAGGTAACCAATGTAATTTAAGCACAGGCATCACATGGGAAAATTCTGCCACCCCCTTTATTGCTCTGGCTGCTGCATTCTGCAGTACCTGCAATGCTTTGTATACAGGTATGTTGTTTTTGAGTATCAAAGCATTGCAGTAGTCCAAGCATACCAAAACCAATCACACCCATAAATCATAAGTTTCAATCTATATAACACATGCAACTGTTTAAAGGCAACGAACCACATTGGCAACCTGAGATTTCATTGCCAGCTTATTGTTCAAAAATTACCTCCAGCAATTTTATCTCTTTCCTAACCAGGACATATATCACCCAAGCAAATAGTGTCAGGCCAATCCATCAATTCTTCTGTACTCCGTTTTTCCCACATTCAAAATCAGTCCATACTCAACCCTCCATCTCTTTACCTCTTCTATATATTTACTTACTTGACAATTCAAACCATGTTCCCATGACACTACTGGGAAGAAAAATGGAATATAATCTGCATAAAATTCATACAAAAAAAATCCTAATTCCTGAAACACCTTGCCCAACGGCACCAAAAATACATTAAATAGCGCTGACAAATCAGATCCTTGGGGTACCCCACAATCAACCTCTACTGAAGCTGAAATCTGCAAACCACTCCTCACAACCATTGATTGTCCCAGGGTTTAATGGGTTCAGTCAAGGGAAATCTTGCCTCACCAGTTTGCTTCATTTCTTTGAAGGCATGAACAAACATGTTGATAAAGGTAAGCTGGATGATTTAGATATTTTGACAAAGTTCCTCATGAGAGGCTCCTGAGAAAATTAAAGCATCATGAGATAGGAGGCAATGTTCTGTTGTGTATTAGGAATTGGTTATTGGACAAAAGACAGAGGGTAGGGTTAAAGTCCATTTCTCTCAATGGAGGAAGGTGAATATTGAAGTGCTGAAGGGAGCTGTATGAGGATTGGTGCTGTTTGACATTTATAAATGATCTGGAAACTGGAACGATAAGCGAGGTGATTAAATTTGCATACGAGAACTATTCAAGGTTGTTAAAACACATGCAGACTGTGAAAATTGCATGA
The DNA here is from genome assembly GCF_901765095.1 of Microcaecilia unicolor. Taxonomy (NCBI): domain Eukaryota; kingdom Metazoa; phylum Chordata; class Amphibia; order Gymnophiona; family Siphonopidae; genus Microcaecilia; species Microcaecilia unicolor. The sequence continues at coordinate 43,158,295 of NC_044031.1, read as the reverse complement.
AGATCTTAGGAACTTGGAAGGCTGGGCATCAAAATGGCAAATGAAATGTAATGTGGACAAATGCAAAAGTGAGGCACACTAGGAACAACCTGATTACCTGATGCTAGGGTCCACCTTGAAGGTCAGCACCTAAGATAGATCTAGATGTTTTATACAATACGCTTTAAGTCTTCTGCCCAGTGTGTGGCAGCAGCCAAAAAAAAGCAAACAGGATGCTTGGAAATATAGGAATGGAATGGTAAATATGACTGAATACTATAATGCCTCTGTATCGCTTCATGGTACGACCTCACCTTGAGTCCTGCATTCAAGTTTTGGTCGCAGTATCTTTTAAAAAAATTAATTTAAAAAAATAGAATTAGAAAAGGCTTTAAAAAAATCACCTCTAAAATGATAAAGGGGATGAAACTCTTCTCATGAGGAAAGGCTAAAGAGGTTAGGGCTCTCCAGCTTGGAAAAGAGAAAGCTGAGGGGTTATATGATTGAGATCTATAAAATTCTGAGTGGTGCAGAACGAGTAGAAATGAATCGATTTTTTTTTTATTCTTTCAAGAAATACAGAGACCAGGGGAAACTCAATGATGTTACATGCATATATTTAAAATAGGAGAAAATATTTCACTCAAATAGTTAAGTTCTAAAACTTGTTGCCAGAGGATGTGGTAACAGCAGTTAACATATCTGGGTTAAAAAACAAAACAAAACAAAACATTTGGACATACTTGTGACCTGTATGGCCACTGCTGGAAACAGGATACTGGGATAGATGGACCATGGACCACTGGTCTGACCCAATATGGCTATTATGTTCCACAAGCACCACACCAATGACCCACTAGCATCCCTGAAATGTGTACAGCCTTCTTGCTTCTGTACTCTCCTGGGGCATCTCCCTCCACCCCCCCTCCCCCCCTTGACTGTTATATAAAAATGAAACTGGGACGGCTGTGCATTTTAACACTAAGAGGAGAGAAACAAAAATAGCTTTATTCAGGCAGAGGCTGCTGAAGAAGCAAAGCCAGGCAAAATGGAGTGAAGGAGTGGCCTAATGGTTAGGGTGGTGGACTTTGGTCCTGAGGAACTGAGTTTGATTCCCACTTCAGGCACAGGCAGCTCCTTGTGACTCTGGGCAAGTCACTTAACCCTCCATTGCCCCACGTAAGCCGCACTGAGCCTGCCATGAGTGGGAAAGCGCGGGGTACAAATGTAATAAAATAGATACTATTGGAGATTCTACATGGAATGTTGCTACTATTGGAGATTCTACATGGAATGTTGCTATTCCACTAGCAACATTCCATGTAGAAGCCTGCGCGGCCACATTGGTGATCTGCAAGGGCCGACTTCTACATGGAATGTTGCTAGTGGAATAGCAACATTCCATGTAGAATCTCAAATAGTAGCAACAGTGGAGGAGTGGCCTAGTGGTTAGGGTGGTGGACTTGGGTCCTGAGGAACTGAGTTCAATTCCCACTTCAGGCACAGGCAGCTCCTTGTGACTCTGGGCAAGTCACTTAACCCTCCATTGCCCCATGTAAGCCGCATTGAGCCTGCCATGAGTGGGAAAGCGCGAGGTACAAATGTAACAACAACAACAAAAAAAATACTCAGAACCGAGGGTAGGAAAGAGGGAAGGGGACAGCTGCAGACTGACTACAGGTTCCTACTCACTACTCCTTCGCAAAATCCCTGTGGGGACTACACCAGAACATCCCATCAAGACAGGAACCTTCAGGTACAAGTCTTGAAAGAGGACTAGCCTCTAGGTCAGTTAGGGCAAAGGTCTAGAGACTGATCACTAGGACCTGCCCTCAATAATGAAGCTCAACCTTGGCAGCAGGCCACAACTTGTACCCATGGAGGCAGATACTAGAAGTGCTGCTGCAGGCAGGAAATACTGATACGTTCTTGGGCTACACCAATCTTTACACTGGCAGGATTGTCGGCAGATTTCAGTTCTCAGCCTTCATCTGCTGGGTGGGTGGCATTACCCCCTTTGTCTTGACAGGTATGGCAGAATAAGGAACATTTTTACTAGCATTTGGGGTTAACATGCTTCCTTAGGCCAGGGGTAGGCAACTCCGGTCCTCGAGAGCCGCAGGCAGGTCAGGTTTTCAGGATATCCACAATAAATATGCAGGAGATAGATTTGCAAGCACTGCCTCCATGGTATGCAAATTATCTCCTGCATATTCATTGTGGATATCCTGAAAACCTGACCTGCCTGCGGCTCTCGAGGACCGGAGTTGCCTACCCCTGCCTTAGGCCAAGCGATTTAGCAAAAATACTAGAATGTAAGTGAACCCCAATGATAGTCTAAAGGGGAAAAGGCAGCAGGAACAGCAACGGATGATCACAAGGTGCTCCATAAGAATTAAGGCTAGTGTAATAGCTAGGTATTTAAGCCCTTGATTAGTCTCGCCTTCAAAATTTCAAATTCTTGGCACAACAGCTTGCCTGTTTTCAAAACCCAGTTCTCATCCTTCACTCCACTTACTGACGTACACTTCTCCAGCAGCTCAGCCCTGCCTCCTCATTTATCACTTTAGGACACGCAATAAGATCCTGTATAACAAATGCATATTGACTTCCACACTGCAGGTCATCTGGCAAAATCTGACATTTGTGCAGCTGCAAAAGAGATTTACATAATAGCACTGGAATGTGCAGAAGGACTTCACTGCCTCCACATCTGAACAATCCACATCTGTCTTCAAAAGTTCAAAAAAAAAATGGTTGCAGGGCCAGATTGTCCCAGTAATACAGACAAAATGTCAGACACTGATACTGTTGCAGGAATTGAGATAGGAATTTGTGATGCTTCAGGAGTCAGACAGCACACACCAGAATGAGAGAGTAATCTTCTTTATTTGCCAGCAAACAAAGCAGGACATCAGTTCTAGCTCTCTTCTCTTAGCTCTTTATGTCTTTCTCTCAGCTCTCTGGGTCTTTCTCTCAGCTCTCTGTGTCTTTCTCTCAGCTCTCTGTGTCTTTCTCTCAGCTCTCTGTGTCTTTGTCTCCTTCTTCTGTCTGTTCCTTCTGTCCTTCTCTTTCTTCTGAGCTCCTTCTGACGTAAACTGCTTCTGCTCCCACTTAAATAGGGTCCTAAGCCCTCCTCCTAGCCTAGCCCCCTTTACTCCCAATTGGTTAAGAAACTGATTGGCTACCTTGCCTCAACCAATCATTACTTTTGAAATATCAGTTACATAGGTTCCAGACATCCTAAACTGACCTGTGACCTGGGGCCCCTCAAGCCAGACATTTGGTCTCCAGTCTCTTACATTCCTCATTATGATTGATGTCTCATCTATAGCTTAGACTGGATTCCCTTAGAGACCAAGAGGCCCCATCTAACATTGGTTATTCTCATATCCCTAGTCTGGTTCATACTAACTGCTAACTAAACTCTGGCATTCATTAAAGAGGTCAAAAGTCAGTCTTACTTAATAGCATACATATCAGGCTATTGCTTCCAAGACCATTTCTGCATTTTACCTATAATTAATCAAGGAGAAGAGAGCTGACTAGTTCTGACCTTTTTCACCTCTCAGCTCCATACACAGAACTAGCTAAGACCACAGAAAACTCAAAACACATGTTGATCTCCTCACTGCAGCCTTAAACAGCAGACAAAGGATCATTTTAAAAGTAACACAGAGTTGAACAAACATCCTACATAGAAATTACAGAGAATAAAACATATTCTAAAATAAGCATTCTTATAAGACATATCCTAAATATAAACAGAACTTCTAAATACTAATCTATTGCCTCTCTCTAAATAGTATTTTCTATCTTGTAAACTACAATATATCTAGCTCATTCCTTTGTTCAGTCATAATAGTTTACAGCTGTGCCAGCTAGCATTGGCAATTCACAAGGGACAGAGTTGCATTTCTCACTGACCTTTCCTAACCTTAGCTCGGCAGCTAGACATTGAAATAATATGAAACATCTGGCATACCTTCACTTCAGTTGCAAAGTAAAAAGCTGATTTTGAAATAGGAATTCAAACACCACTTTTAAACCCCAGATTTTAACAGTTAATATCACTTCTTATATATATAATTTCTTTGTCCACTGCCTCATTCCCCCCTTTGAGACTAAAATCAGCTTATGCAGAGATAAGTCTCACATCTCAAACTCTGGAGACTATAGTGATCCTAACTAGGAATAGACTTGTGAATTACCATTACCCTACTTGTTAAGGTCCGACGGCATACTGCCGAAGCACATGAGGCCAGGAAACAAAACAAAAACCCTGCTAAAACTAAGACTATTAGGGAAATGAACAAGGGACGTATCCAGGAGGTCAATGACCACCACCAGGAGGTAAGGTCTAATCCTCCTCGGTAATCCTCCACATTAAGGCTGGCCAACTGTAGGACTTTATCCATGGCATGCCTAACTACATGCGTCCTATTTATGACAATAGTACAGCACTCTGAAGAATTTAGCACTGTGCAGAGGCCACCCTGAGCTGCAAAGAGATAGTCAAGGCCCATACGGTTATATCTAGAAACTATACTTAATTCATTAATTTGATCCTGCAATGCATTGACTACCACGTTCAGCTCATGAACTAAAACATGGAGTAGGGATTGAAGTCTCCGGGTAGCCATACCTAGTTCAGTAATACCCGCTACCGGGCCTCCAATTGGAATCCAGGCCGTGGCAGAAAGGGCTACAAGTCTCTTTTAGTCAGAGGATAAGTAGAATTAATATACTGGAGGGCTAATTCAATCGCCTCATCCTCTGTGGCAACGGAGGAGGGTAAGGACAAAGCCTCCCGCTTAGAGCGGTGCGGGGATAGTGGCTTAAGAGGAATAACTTTAGGAAAATAATTCAAGGTTACCAATACACAAAAATCATATGTAGGGGGAAGAATCATGTGGAGGACATTATCACAGAGCCAGTAATGACCAAGGAGAGGGCGACGAAAGTTCCCAATAAATGTAGGCACAGGATGGAGATTAGGATGCCCATAATGCGAGCCCCTATCCCAGGGGGAACGAAGAAGAAATGGAGACTTTGCACACCATAGGTGCCAATCCCCAATTGTAACAGACCGCTCATATGATGCAACCCCTTCATCCCCCGGGGACTTATGAAAGTAGAAAATAGGATGGGACACTATAGTCTTCTCAGTAGTATAGTTAGGAGCCAGATAATCACCTTGGTCATAATCTACAGGTATGGTAGTAGGGCACATAGGAGTACCTGGAGAAAACTACCCACACAGGTTCCTCCTTCTCTAGGAGAACATTAGTATAGTTACAGGGAATGGGAAGAACAGTTGAGATGCTTCTTGTTAAACAAAACACTCCAGAAGCTGGATAGGGAGACGTAAAAACTGGCCTTAGAGAAGAGTCAGAGGGGGAAGTAGCATTATAAAAGGACCACCAAGTATAATCCTGGCTCCAAGGGCCTGAACTCGAAAAGTAGGGAGGTATAAGAGCTGGGAGTTGCACAGGGACAGGAACAGCTGGGACATCTGTGGTATAAGGAGAAAATCGGGAACACACAATACAAGGGGAAGTAATCTTTGCCTGGCTAATTAGTTCCTGGACTGAGTGTAACCAAAGGTTGGAGCGAGTTGGGGTATTAGGAACAAGGAGGCAAGGAGTAGAAAACAACAAAAGCATCCAAACTACTAACATTTTCTTTCTTCCTAATCTAAAACAAATACAGCAAACTAATTAAGCAATAATATTTCAACAGTCTGTGCTAATCACAGATTACTCTCATATAATGTTCTCAGTCTTTGAGTTCTTATACCAGTTGGGATAGACCCTCAACTGATAAGGATCAAGCTTTCAAATTCCAAGAAAGCCAGAATCTGGACAGAAAGAGTCTCAGTATGAAGCCGAAGTTCAGCCGCTCCTGCAGTATGCAGTTGACCCTTCTTTTCAGCTAGTAGATTCTTTGGTTCGGGTCAAGCGCAACTTCAATGGCTCCGCTGGATCACTTTCTGCTCTCCACTGTTTAGGCTCCGTCTGATCCGTGCTGGGCTCAGTCTGGTCAGCAGACTTAATTCGAGACCAATGGACCCATGGAGTTATCCCTGCGACCTTCACAGCTGCAGGGGTAGAAAGCAAAACAGTAAAAGGTCCTTTCCACCGGGGCCCCAAAGGCTGGAGCTTCCAGTCTTTCACCCAAACTCTATCCCCTGGCAGGAAGGAATGTACCTGAGCCTGGAAGGGGACAGGGTTTATTTCTCTCACATAAGACTGAAGCTCAGAAATTATCTTCCCCAAGAGGGCTACCTGCTCCTGCACCTGGGCAGACCCTAAAATCCCTATGTCTCCCTTAATTCCCTGTAAAATGGCTGGGGGCTTCCCATACACAATTTCAAAGGGAGAGAGGGCTGTTCCTTTAGTTGGGGTGCATCGGAGGCGGAAGAGGGCTAGTGGCAGTGCCTGTGGCCATTTCAGTTGGGTTTCCTGACAAATCTTTGCTAGGCTATTTTCAAGGTTCTGTTTGCTCGCTCAACCTGCCCTGAACTCTGGGGACGATAGGCACAATGCAATTTCCAGGTAATGCGCAATGCGCGGGACAGGGCCTGAAGTGTAGCTTCAACAAAGGCGGGACCATTATCTGAACCTATGGCAAGGGGCAGTCCATACCTGGGGATGACATCCCTAAGGAGAGCTCGAGCTACTTCTGTGGCTTTCTCAGTGACTGTAGGATATGCTTCCACCCACCCAGAAAAGGTACAGACCATGACTAAGAGGTATCGGAACCTACCACTCCTGGGCATTTCTGTGAAGTCTATAACTAGGGACTCAAAGGGTGTTAGACCTCTAGACTGAACTCCTGGTGGAATACGGGGTCCCTGACGGGCATTATTCTGGGCACAGAGAGTACATCGGGCAGAGGCAGTGGCAACCAGACTATCCAATCCTTCCAGCACCACTACTCGATTGAGTAGGCGGGCTAGTGCTGTTTTCCCTAAGTGTGATAGGTCATGAGCTTGAGACACTACAGGCCAAGCTAGGTGGCGTGGCACCAGAACTCTGGTATCAGGGAGATGTAACCAGCCATCAGGTCTCCTTACTGCACCTTCTTCTTGAGCCCATTTCTCTTCCATTTGGGTATACATAGGTGTCCATTCTTGCAATCGGATTTGGAACAGGGGGGTCACAATACTTGCTGGGGGTCCTCGAGCAGCTTCCTTGGCCACCCGATCAGCATGGCGATTCCCTCGGGCCACTGGAGTATCTATTCTTTGGTGTCCCCTGCAATGAATGACAGCTACCTTCTTAGGGGCCCACACAGCCTCTAGCAGCTGAAGTATTTCAGGTCCATACTTAACAGGTTGGCCTGCAGCATTTATGAGTCCCTTTTCCTTATACAAAGCTCCATGAGCATGTAGGGTTGTGAAAGCATACTTAGAATCAGTATAAATGTTGGTCACCAGTCCTGCTGCTAGCTCCAGAGCTCGTATGAGGGCCACAAGTTCTGCTTTCTGGGCTGAAGTTCCTTGGGGCAGGGCTCTTGCTTCTATCACCTTGTCCTCTGTCACCACAGCATAGCCTGCCAATCGCTTGGAGTTCTCCACATAACTGCTTCCATCTGTGAAATAAATTACATCTGGGTCCCTCCACGGAACATCTTTAAGATCTGGTCGACTGGAGTACACTTCATCCATGGTTTGGATACAGTCATGATCCGGTGGTCCCTCAGATGCTGGCAAAAGAGTAGCAGGATTGAATGTAGCCACTGTTTCCAGGTGTATCCGTGGATTCTCACACAAGCTAGCTTGGTACTTAACCATGCGGTTATTTGTAAACCAGTGGTTGCCCTTATACTCCATGAGGGTGAGAACTGCATGGGGGACTTTAACAACCAGTTCTTGCCCCAAGGTCAACTTATCAGCTTCCTGGACCAGTAAGGCTGTTGCTGCAATGGCCCTCATACAGGCTGGCCATCCTTTAGCCACTCCATCCAGCTGTTTAGACAGGTATGCAACAGGCCTCTGCCAGGATCCCATCATCTGGGTCAGCACACCCAGAGCAACCCCCTGTCGCTCATGGACATACAGTGAGAAAGGTTTCTCCACATCAGGAAGGCCTAACGCAGGGGCTTGGAGTAGGGCTTTCTTTATGGCAATGAAGGATTGTTGAGCAGTAGGTCCCCATTCAAATGGTTCCTTTTCACCCCCCTTTGTGGCTTGGTAAAGGGGTTTCGCCATCAATGCAAAATTTGGAATCCAAATTCTGCAAAATCCGGCTGCTCCCAGAAATTCCCTAACTTCTCTTCTGGACTTGGGTTGGGGAATTGCAGCTACCGCTTGCTTCCTACTAGCATCCAGTCTCCGACTTCCCTGGGAAATGCAAAAACCCAGATACTTCACTTCTGACTGACAGAGTTGGGCCTTTGAGCGTGAGACCTTATAGCCTGCATCCAAGAGTAGCTCCAGCAATTCTCTAGTAGCCTCAAAACACTCTTCCTGAGTCACTGCTGCAATCAGGAGGTCATCTACATACTGGAGTAAAACTCGCCTGGAAGGCTCAGATTTAAAAGTCTTAAGGTCTTGCCCTAGGGCTGTCCCAAAAATAGTGGGGGAATTCTTGAACCCCTGTGGCAGGCGGGTCCATGTATACTGAAGCTTCCTTCCTGTTACTGGGTTTTCCCATTGAAAGGCAAAAAGCAATTGACTGGCGGGGGCCACCCGAATACAAAAGAAGGCATCTTTTAGATCTAGTGTCGTGAAATGGGTAGCTCCAGAAGGTATCAATCCTAGCAGGACATATGGATTAGGCACTACAGGGTGTAATGAGATAGTGGATTTGTTGACCACTCGTAAGTCTTGGACTGGCCGGTAGTCCTCAGTCCCTGGCTTCTGAACTGGCAATAGTGGCGTATTCCATGGAGACTGGCAAGGTCGAATAATTCCATGGGATAACAGACGATTCAAATGTGCTTGAATCCCTTCCAGAGCCTTTCTGGGAATTGGGTATTGGCGAAGATGGATTGGCCGGGCACTTGGAAGTAAATCTACATGTACAGGAGGAATATTTCGGGCCAACCCTGGGGGATTATCTTCTGCCCATACCCCACTGACCTGAAAGCTGTCTGCCAGGGGTAGGTCAACTTGGCCCTGCGACTGATGCAGCCGCCATTCTTCTTCAAGAGGGCAGCAGAAACTCAATATACCCTTAGGGCTGGATGCTGGGGGCCGAAAGGAGACTGAAGTCTGGCCATCAGAGTCAAAGGAAATTTGGGCCCTAAGCTTGGACAGCAGGTCTCGACCTAACAAAGGGATTGGACAGTCTGGCATATACAAGAATTCATGAGTGACTATGTGTGAGCCTAATTGGCATCTACGGGTTGTCAGGAAAGGCCTCCGGTTCTGCACCCCCGTGGCTCCCACCACTCGGACAGTTTTTCCAGACACAGGCGCTAATCGCTCCGTCACAACAGAATGTTCAGCTCCTGTATCAATCATGAATGGAATTGAGCGGCTCCCTATAGTTAGCTTGACCATAGGTTCCTGGGAGCCCAGTTTGTAGGAACCCGGTCTGTCCTATTCGTCCCATTCTGCCATCTCGGCTATCCCGATGATGTCAGATTCAGGAGGCTCATATCTTCCCTCTCGAACTCGGCCTCGGCTTCCTCGATCTCCTGGTCCCCTTCTCAGTCCCTGGCGCCTCTGGGGGCATTCATCTTTCCAGTGCCCTCTTTCCTTACAATAGGCACACTGATCCCTCTCCAATCTTGGTCTGGGATTCTCCCCCCTTGGCCGGGATTGATTGAAGGAATCTCGGGCCCTGGCTGGTGGTCCGGGGTCCCACTTTGGCTTCCCATTAGCTAGAAGTCGACCTCGGTTAAGGGTGGAATTAGTAATGGCTGCCGCTAAAAGGTCGGCCTTCTTCTGCATCTTCCGGTCAGCCTCTCGGCGCACCTCCTGATCTCTATTAATGAAAACCTTGGTTGCGATCTCAATTAGCTGGGTGGTATTCATCCCTGCGAATCCCTCCTGACGCTGCAACTTCTTCCGGATATCTGGCATACTCTGGGCCACCAATGCGCTATTCACCATTCTCTGGTTTTCTTGGGCTTCAGGGTCAAATGGGGTGTATGTTCTGTAGGCTTCAATTAGTCGCTCTAGAAAGGCCCCAGGGGATTCAGTTGCCCCTTGGAGAATTTCAGAGACCTTTGCCAGATTAATGGGCCTCTTTATGCCTTTCCTCATACCTTCCAGTAAGTCCCGGCAATAGCCAGACAACAGTTCATAGTGCTGCCCATCATTTGGATCCCAAGCTGGAGCTGCGCGAGGAAACCGAGCTCTAACCCATCCCTCTGGATCCTGTGTCCCGTCGGGAACACGCTCTCGCGTGATGGCCTCAGCATTTTGCAAAATCTTCCGCCTCTCCTCAGTTGTGAAGAGGGTCAGGAGAAGTTGTTGACAATCAGTCCAGGTTGGGTTATGGGTGGCCATAATGCTAGTCACTAGGTCCACCACTGCCTGAGGCTTTTCAGTATAAGAGGGGTAATGCGTCTTCCAATTCAGGAGATCAGTGGTTGTGAAGGGTACATACTGATAGGCCTGTGCCTGTATAACCTGACCCTGATTATTAGGATCCGGTCGAGTGGTAGTTACCTGTCGGAGTGGCAGAACCCTCGAGGAGGTGGGAATGGAACCTGAGGTAGAGCTAGGAGCTACCCTCCTATCATGCTCAAAGGTAATTGCAGCGGGTCTAACCCATTCAGTGGAGGTAGGTTGAAATCCTGAGGGATGGGGAGGGGTACTCATAGACTGAGAGGTGGTCACAGGTGAGTCAGTCCATTGAAAGGGATGCCGGGCCCCTAATGAGTGGGTAGGGGTACTAGAGGGAGAGGCTGGGCTGTCAGGAGTTGAGGAGTCAGGGAGTGGAGCCCAAAGTGGGTCTTCGGAGGTTAACAGGGGAGGATGTGGCACAGAAGGGTAGAGGCCAGGTGAAAAGTCCAACCTAGGGTGTGGCAGGTTTGGCACAGGAGGGGAAGAACTATCCGGAGAAGCCTGTGCTGGAGAGGCTTGGGCTGGGCGGCGTGGATCTCTGGGGGTGGCACGGAACCCCAACAATGGGCCATAAGGTGGTGGCTCAAGGTCTGAGGGGTCATCAGAGAGTATGGGTTTCTCAGACAGGGTAGGGGCGGAAGCCACCGATTGGGTGGTAAGCTTCCTGGGGCTCTTTCCCTCTTCTAGTTTAGATTTTCTAATCTTTCTTTGAACACGGCCTAACATGAATTTTACTGGGGATCCCATATAAGTTTTCAACCAGGAGGGAGGGTCAGTCACAAGGCTGTCCCAGGAATCTATATAAGGGAGTTGTTCAGAATATTCTGGTTCTCCTACAACTATGCTGTAGACCTTCCGGATTACTTCAATATCTAAGCTGCCACTAGGGGGCCACCCCACTCCCATAGATGGCCACTCAACTTCACACAAGGTTCTTAAAGTACCTGAGCTTAAAGTCTGTCCATAGTCATTAATTAAAAAACCTTTTTTAAAATTTCTAAGCATACAATCTAGGGGGGTAACAATTTGTCTAGATGATGTCCCACCCATAATGCTTACAGTTACAACACACAAAAAGGGAGGGAGTTTTTGAGAGTGCAGTAAGGGGTCCGCACTCTCGAGACACTAGGTAGACAGACAACAATCGCTTCCTTCCGTTGCTGACCAATTGAACTCGCGTTAATTGGAAATGCAGCTATAAGAAGTCCGCACTCATTTAATCATTCACTCATCACACATTCCATACAGAAAATCCCACCCAACAATTTCAGATTTCTCAGATACAGATAAGCTCAAGCGTTTTCGCTTCTAGTCCCCGCGACTAGAAGGTACTAGGGCCTTCGCTGAGAATTGATCAGATTCTCCTTCCCTCCTTCTTGAGGGGCTGGTTTACAACTTCCTAGCTAGGATTACAATACAGAATACAGAATACAAAATACATACCCGGCGAATGTTCTCCAGTCAGTTGGGTGCTGGGATTAATGCAGGATTCAGGATCCCACCGCTGCCACCAAGAATTGTTGCAGGAATTGAGATAGGAATTTGTGATGCTTCAGGAGTCAGACAGCACACACCAGAATGAGAGAGTAATCTTCTTTATTTGCCAGCAAACAAAGCAGGACATCAGTTCTAGCTCTCTTCTCTTCTCTTAGCTCTTTATGTCTTTCTCTCAGCTCTCTGGGTCTTTCTCTCAGCTCTCTGTGTCTTTCTCTCAGCTCTCTGTGTCTTTCTCTCAGCTCTCTGTGTCTTTCTCTCAGCTCTCTGTGTCTTTGTCTCCTTCTTCTGTCTGTTCCTTCTGTCCTTCTCTTTCTTCTGAGCTCCTTCTGACGTAAACTGCTTCTGCTCCCACTTAAATAGGGTCCTAAGCCCTCCTCCTAGCCTAGCCCCCTTTACTCCCAATTGGTTAAGAAACTGATTGGCTACCTTGCCTCAACCAATCATTACTTTTGAAATATCAGTTACATAGGTTCCAGACATCCTAAACTGACCTGTGACCTGGGGCCCCTCAAGCCAGACATTTGGTCTCCAGTCTCTTACATTCCTCATTATGATTGATGTCTCATCTATAGCTTAGACTGGATTCCCTTAGAGACCAAGAGGCCCCATCTAACATTGGTTATTCTCATATCCCTAGTCTGGTTCATACTAACTGCTAACTAAACTCTGGCATTCATTAAAGAGGTCAAAAGTCAGTCTTACTTAATAGCATACATATCAGGCTATTGCTTCCAAGACCATTTCTGCATTTTACCTATAATTAATCAAGGAGAAGAGAGCTGACTAGTTCTGACCTTTTTCACCTCTCAGCTCCATACACAGAACTAGCTAAGACCACAGAAAACTCAAAACACATGTTGATCTCCTCACTGCAGCCTTAAACAGCAGACAAAGGATCATTTTAAAAGTAACACAGAGTTGAACAAACATCCTACATAGAAATTACAGAGAATAAAACATATTCTAAAATAAGCATTCTTATAAGACATATCCTAAATATAAACAGAACTTCTAAATACTAATCTATTGCCTCTCTCTAAATAGTATTTTCTATCTTGTAAACTACAATATATCTAGCTCATTCCTTTGTTCAGTCATAATAGTTTACAGCTGTGCCAGCTAGCATTGGCAATTCACAAGGGACAGAGTTGCATTTCTCACTGACCTTTCCTAACCTTAGCTCGGCAGCTAGACATTGAAATAATATGAAACATCTGGCATACCTTCACTTCAGTTGCAAAGTAAAAAGCTGATTTTGAAATAGGAATTCAAACACCACTTTTAAACCCCAGATTTTAACAGTTAATATCACTTCTTATATATATAATTTCTTTGTCCACTGCCTCAATACTTATCCCCAAACTTGCACAGCACATGGTCAGGTTACAACACTGCTACAGAACAGGAACCAGTCACATTATCTGAGCCCTTGCCATACTGCAGCCAAACCGGCAAAGCATGCTTTAAAAAGAGCTAGAAAAATTTCATGATGCATCACTGCACTTTCCTTCCCTGCATTCACCTTTAACATGATGCTACTACTACTACTACTACTATTTAGCATTTCTATAGCGCTACAAGGCATACGCAGCGCTGCACAAACATAGAAGAAAGACAGTCCCTGCTCAAAGAGCTTACAATCTAATAGACAAAAAATAAATAAAGTAAGCAAATCAAATCAATTAATGTGAACGGGAAGGAAGAGAGGAGGGTAGGTGGTTACGAGAGGTGGAGGTGAGTGGTTACAAGTGGTTACGAGTCAAAAGCAATGTTAAAGAGGTGGGCTTTCAGTCTAGATTTAAAGGTGGCCAAGGATGGGGCAAGACGTAGGGGCTCAGGAAGTTTATTCCAGGCGTAGGGTGCAGCGAGACAGAAGGCGCGAAGTCTGGAGTTGGCAGTAGTGGAGAAGGGAACAGATAAGAAGGATTTATCCATGGAGCGGAGTGCACGGGAAGGGGTGTAGGGAAGGACGAGTGTGGAGAGATACTGGGGAGCAGCAGAGTGAATACAATTAAACCCCTAATCTGTATTATTGGCACATCTCAATGTTGCTTAAGTCACATACTGGACATTAAGGGTATGCACCACCTACTGCATGAGACTAGCCATTTTTAGGGAACCCCCAACCTCTCCTTCCCAGGGATATCGCAGAAGATCCAAATGATAGCTCATCATGATATCAAAGTCCGGCACATGCTGGATCCAGTTGGGCTAAGAGCTCAAATGAACAGAAAAACTACAAAAAGTGCAAGCCCAGTTCCACCCAAATATTTCCCCTCTCATGAGGGATGTGGCTCAGATATTAGATCACAAGCCTGGTAGTTAAGAGCAGCATAATTTTAGTTCTTAACTGTGGTTGAGCTGCTTCTGAAGCCTTGCACCACATATTCCGGTAGTTCCCAAACCTGGCTGGGTGGCCAATCAGGTTTTCAGGATATCCAAAATGAATATTCATTGTGGATATCCTGAAAACCTGACTGGCTGGGGTGCCTCCAGGACCAGGTTTGGGAACCGACTTATTCAACAGTGACATTACTATCATTCTCTCTCCAGTCCCCAGGAGTACCATACCCGCATTTCTCAAGCCAGTCCTGGAGTACCTCTCTCCCTCTTCCCCCCCCCCAGTCTGATTTTCAAGATAGCTAAAATATGCATAAGATTTGCATGCAATGGCGACCAGGTGTGCTAATCTCATGGGCATATTCATTGTCATCTTGAAAACCAGATTGGTCTATAGAACATTCCTGAACTGGCATTAAAAAAGAAAAAAAAATTATATAAGAACAGTGCAAGCTTTTGCTAAAATTATACTGCTCTTAATATAAAGTAGAAATCTCATACCATTTGGAAAAGAAACATTATAAAAACAACTAAATTTGTTAGTGGGGATTGCCTTGAAGTTGGATGGCCCCTGTTGGAAGCTCATCTCTGCTACTGGGGGTACCCCCTTTGCTCTTTTCTTGTTTTGTTTATATTGTCATAAGGGGGAGGGTTAAATATTACCTGATAGTGTGCTAGTTGCATGGGACACGTGGCTGTTTTGTTTTATGTTATATGCTGGATTACTGGGTTGCATTTTTATCAATGTGATGGTTGTGGCATTTAGTACCATTAAGTTCTGAAGAGAGAAATATATAACCCAAAAACTGCTCTTAATTTTTTTTTTTAATCTTAGTACAAGAACAGTGCTGGGCAGACTTCTACGGTCTGTGCCCTGAGAAAGGCAAGGGCAAATCAAACTCGGGTATACATATAAGGTATCACATACCATGTAAAAGGAGTATCTTGTTGGGCAGACTGGATGGACCATACAGGTCTTTATCTGCCGTCATTTACTATGTTACTATATAAACCCTTCTCTGATTTAGACATAAGCATGTAGGTAGGCCTATGGAACACCTGCTTGTCCCCTCCTATTAAATATCTAAGTGGCTTATAATATTATTCTGTGGTATAACAAAGTTGGTGTGAAATGGGGCGATTCGCTTTTGCTGTCTGGATTTTATGACTATTGTGGAAATGGATCTTATGCCAGTTAAGAACTGAAGCCCTGAAGTACAGAGTGGCTGATCTCAGCAAAGAACAAGCAAAGTAATTTTGGATCATTTACCAAAATGGGATGAGATCACTCCCATCTTAGACAGCGTACAATGCAGAAGTTATTAGACAACAGCATATAAATAGCTGTGTAACCACAGAGACTGGGGCCTTGTGGCAACAAGCTGGTTCCCTGAGCAGAGACACTGTGTGCTGAGAAGTGGCAAAACATGGGACCAAGGCCTTCTCGGATTTTAAATTTTTAAAAAGGCTGCTCTGCCCCTCTCCCTTCCCAGTTAACTTAATTGCACTGGTTAGGAAGTTAATCTTGCAGCTTACACAAACTATGGAACAATTTCCTCTCTCAAAGCTCCAATAACTGCAGTAGGGCTGTAGAATCCTTGCTGGCTTTACTTAGCTAAGATTCCATAGTGAACTGGTTTCTATCCTCCTCCCTCTCCCTCAACCCATATCACCGATTTTGAATAATGTCCTGGAATCAGAGCAATCACATCCTCACCTCCCTCAGGCCTCCATATGCCTATATATGGAGGTCTGTTCTAAAATATGCTGGGGGGGAGAATTGTGATATGAAGGGTCTGGTAAGTAAGAGCGATACGATACCTATTCTCAGTTCCTCACCAGTAGGAAAAATCCTGCTCACGTATTACAGCCTTCAGACAGGACATAAATCAGCTCTCACAGTATGGTCACACAGCTCAGACTGTAACAGCAATAGATCTTGGGCAGTGGTTCTCGTACATATCCTGGGAGATCCCACTATCAGGTTTTCAGGATATCTACAGCACATTCATAGTATTTGCATACAATAGAGGAAGTGCATGCAAAAAATTTAAATACATTCACTGTAGATATCCTGTACTGGCTGTGAGTTCCCCAGAACAAGTTTGGGGGATAATATGCCTTCAGACTTGGCCAAGTTTACCATAAGACCACTATTGGCTGATGTGCAGACCAGCAGCTCACATGTCTTAAAATATCCCCTATTCAGACCACAAATAACTTGCATGGCTCTCTCCTGCCAATACCATGAGCCCTGCAGTGCGGCAGGCAGCATACAGTGCATGGACAGGTGCCCAAAGGACCTATTCTTTCCACTGCCGAGTCTCCTGCTTTGATGCCTTACTACCTGACTTGTGGAGGTAGGTATGGCTTGGGTTTGAGAAAAGATAGGGAACGCTCTGGTTATAGCAGACCTTGACAAATTTTCACTGACTGTAGGAGCCAGCCTCCCCCTCCCCCAAAAAAACAACTTGGGGCTAGTAGCTGAAGGTTTATTTCTCCTCCACCCCACACCCATTGTTTTATCCACTGTGAAGTTCAAGTGGGTGGGGGAAGGGTAACCCCTCCAAGGTCAAGCACAGCGCTTTAGAAACTACTAAGGCTAAGGCTCTTTTCCTATTCTGTGTCTGTAGGCAGTAGAGTAGCCACCTAATGGTTAACAGCAAGCCAAGAACCAGAGAACAGGGTTTGATTTTCACTGCAGCTTCTTGTGGCCTTGGTCAAAACCTTCAACTGCCCCAGGTATAATAAAAAAAATATAAAAAATAAATAAATAAATAAAAGATTGTGCGCCTACTAGGGAATCTACAGTACCTGAATGTACTATGTAAACTTTCCACAGAAAGGCAATATATCAAGAAAAAAAAAGGGCTTCATCTATCAAGTGGGAGATGATGCAAAGAGGTAGTTGCCTGTATTTCACATCACTATGGCATAGGTTAGTCTCATAACCCCCAGCCTGAGCCTGCCACCTATTTCCACTGCAGCAGAAACATATTTCCTACTTCTCTGCTGCAAATTGGCTCTCAGAGCTTGAGGCTGCTCTTCCTGTTTGAAGTCTTGACACCTTGACACTTCCTGACCTTCCTGCACTGCAAAGCTCAAGCTTTCCAAGAGCAAAATCACAGCAGAAGCGAGAAATATTTGCTGTAGCAACACACACAAAAAAATGGGAGGAAATTCTGGGTGCCAGGGTGCAGTTTATAGGCACCATGGCAATCTTGGATTGATAAGCCCTGGGCTATAGCAATGCCAGTGTCAAAAAGAGAGCTACAAGTGGAGGCGTACCTAATGGTTAGTGCACTGGCCTAAGAATCAGGTTCAACTGCCCCATATACAGATACTTTTGTACATAACATGTAAACCACTTTGATTGTAATCAGATAGGAAGGTGCTATATCAAAACCTATCATAGGTAATCATTTTAGTTTTGATATACCGCAAAGTCATAAGGAATATCAAAGCTGTTCATATAAGTTAAAAGATGAGGAACAAGAAGGGTACCAAGAAGTGGGAATGAGGAAGGGATATGAATAGGGAAAACAACCCATTACAGTGTTATCATTCCTGCCAGGTTAAGAGGTGATGCACTGTCATACAGAGAAGAGTAACAGAAGCCAAATCAGAGAGAAAAATCAAGGATGAGGAAATGCTTGGGTAAAAAGATGCAATTAAAGGAATGAGGGCTCAGATCTGAAAAAGTGGAAGGTCATTCCAGAGGGTGGGTGCCACAACAGAAATACAGATATTGTATAGTGTCAAGCCAGACATGGCAATGTGAAGGAACAGTAAAATGTTAGGAAGAAAGGTGGCGACTGCACTGTGGTAGATATAGAATGAGAAAGTCAAAAGGAGAGATGCACCAGACTGCAGAACTTGGTGATTAAATACTTAAGAAATTCACATAACTGGGAGCCAGTGCTTGGAGTAGAGAAGAGGAGAGATGAACTTTGATAGTGATGTTTTGAGCCTGTTGTCTCAATCTGTGAAAGTGGTAAACTGTGGTAGAGAGTTGCAATAGACAATCTGAGGAACTACAAGAGCAAGGAAAGAAAAAAAAGGTTCAAGAATTGAACTAATGGAGCAAGTTTGCACTAAGGTAAAGCATCTGACACCCAAAGTAAAAAAAATAATAATAATATAATATATGTGGACGGATGGAGAGTCACATTGCATTTATAAGGGGGATAAAAACATCCACTGAATAATATTTGGAATCTGTAGAATTCAATATCAAAATTATAGCAATAATCCTACACTTATGTACCAGGTATTTGAAGGCATATGTTGTAAGTTTCAATGAAAAGTTGGTGAAGGGAAAAAAAAAAAGCTACTAAGTAGTAAATTTAGCACAGAGTCAAGAAATATTTTAGCCAATATGTTTAAAACTGGAATTTGTTGCCAGAGAATGTGGTAAAAGCAGTTTTGCAGGATTAAAAGAGGTTTTTGATCATTTCCTAAAAGAAGTGTCCATAAGCCATTAAGCTGGACTCGGAAAAGTCCACTGCTTATTTCTACGATAAGCAGCGTAAGATCTGTTTTACTGTTTTGGAACCTTGCCAAGTACTTGTGACCTGGATTGGCCACTGGGCTTAATGGACCTTCAGTCTGTCCAGGTATGGCAACACTTATGTTCTTATGCTTCTACAGTGACATGGCCACAGCTCAATAGACCTTTTAAGGCCAACTGAGCAGAATCCTAGATGTTCTAATTGAACTAAAAGACTAAACAAGTAAGAGGAAACACTGCCGGCTCCAACACATTTGCATCAAATTTTGCGAGGCATATTGCTGATCTGGGCAGATCACTCACTACTTATGTACAAGTTTCCTCAGTGAAGTGGTAGGATAAATCTCAACATACAGTTCTGAGCATAATTGTCATTATGAAATGAAGACTGACAAAAATGAAAGGCATGTGTGTGCAAGAGATCACTCTGCTTGCATCATAGCTAAACAATGTGGAATTATTCAAGTGAGTTGCACAGTGGACACCCTGAGCTAGAGTGATTCAGCCAGGGCTACTTTGTAAAGTGTTCCCACACTGAAGTATAGAAACATAGAAACATGACGGCAGATAAAGGCCAAATCACCCATCCTCTGCAACTCCACATGCTTATCCTATGCCTTTTTAAATTCTGGAACAGTCCTAGACTCCACCACCTCCATCGGGAGGCCATTCCACACCTCCACCACCCTTTCTGTGAAATACTTCCTTAGATTACTCCTAAGCCTATTCCCTCTTAACTTTGTCGTATGCCCCCTCATTCCAGAGCTCTCCTTCATTTGAAAAAGGCTCTCTTCCTGCACATAAATGCTCTTGAGATATTTAAATGTTTCTATCATGTCTCCTCTCTCCCTCCTCTCTTCCAGCATATACATGTTGAGGTTCATAAGCCTGTCCCTATAATTTTTGCATTCAAGACCGCTTACTAATTTCGTGCATATGTATGAGCATATCAGGACATGGGAGGCCTGGAGTTATGCCGACACCAGAATATCATGGGGCCCCTGCCCTGCCCCCCCTCCCCGGGTAAGTAAATCCTGGGGCATTACAGCTTCACTGTCCATGCACTGTCAGCTTAAGCAACATCTGTCTCGGGTTGATGCAGAAAGCTGTGGGCTGCTCATTAATCCCATACTGTAGTCTATATGCTCATATAAACTACATTACGCAAAGAGAGATTTAGTGCTCAGATTAACTCAGTAGATAGTGCACAGCATTAAAACATGTTAGAGACATAAATCCACAGCAATGCAGAAAGGCCTCAGATCTACGCAATGATGTCACACAGTAAGACAAGTCTACTGCCAGGTCTGAAGTGGCATGAAGTCTTAGGGAAAGCCCCCCCCCCCCCACCCCACCATGAAAGGATTCTTTATTGGTCCCAATTTTTTTCCCTGGTAGTCTAATGGCCCTCCCTCCCTCCAAGCCCCTCCCACCCTACCTGACTTTAATGTGTCACCGGTATCTAATAGGAAACCAGACTACCTGTTAAATTACTGAAGGCTTACCTATTTGAATATGCATGGAACTGATATTTGTTGGAACTGAAATAAGGGGGGCAGACTCAAAAAAGATGTCAGTAAGTATTTTTTCACGGAGAGGGTGGTGGATGCTTGGAATGCCCTCCCGCGGGAGGTGGTGGAGATGAAAACGGTAACGGAATTCAAACATGCGTGGGATATGCATAAAGGAATCCTGTGCAGAAGGAATGGATCCTCAGAAGCTTAGCCGAAATTGGGTGGCGGAGCAGGTGGGGGGAAGAGGGGTTGGTGGTTGGGAGGCAGGAAATACTGCTGGGCAGACTTGTACGGTCTGTGCCCTGAAAAAGACTGGTACAAATTCAAGGTAAGGTATACACATGAGTTTATCTTGTTGGACAGACTGGATGGACCATGCAGGTCTTTTTCTGCCGTCATCTACTATGTTACTGTATTTTATTTTAACTATGCATTGGTTTCATTTTGATTGTGTATGTTAATTTTGTTATCCGCCTAGTTGTAGGCGGGCTAGAAATTTTTAAATAAATAAAGGCAGGAGCAATACCCACTCACGTCATATTCAAAATGGTGCCCCCCCCCCCCCCCCGCCCTATGTGGTACATCCTGGGATGCACAAGTAGTGTGATAATTTTTTTTTTATTTATTGGGATTTATTAACCGCCTTTATGACGAGATTCACCCAAGGTGGTGTACAGTAGTTACTGTTTAACTTTACAATTTTCTTAACAGCGTAATAGTAAAATGAAGTATAAACAGAAGAGGAAAACTTGAAAGCAGCAAATTTAGACCTAATAAGGGCTACCATGAAATAGGATCAAAAATATTCACTTAACAGCACTGAAATTCAAACATATATAACATGATGTAAGCATAATAGTGATGGAATATCTGATAAGCACATAATCAGAACATTCAAATAACTGATACTAATGCTTTTTTAGCAACCACAGAAGGCAGTAGAGCAAGCCCCATTTCCCTTTCCCATATAGCTGGGAGGCCAAGTGCAGAAATATAGATGGGGACAAGATGCGTGGTACAGAGTCAGTCGGGATAAATAAGTGGGTAGCTAACTAAAAGGCAAGTTTTTTGTTAAGTTAATCAAGATATAAGGAACTGGTTTAAGTTACAGTAGGTGTAGCAAACTAGTCCACGTGCTGAACTGGTGTGTAGTAGGTCACCCTCAGTGTTGAAGGCTTGGGAGAGGAGCCAGGTTTTCACCTGCTTCCATTTCACAGGACCCCACAGTCATTCACAAAGGAAAAATATTCAACATAAAGGGAATATTTCACATGCTCATCTTCCAATGTGGTATATATCATTCAGTGTAAAAAATGTAACGAAGGCTATATTGGAGAAACAGACCAGATGCTAAAGACAAGATTTAATTTACATAGACATCACATGAAGAATACTGGTGCCAGCCGGGTTCCCACCCCTGTGGGTCAGCACTTTACGAAACCAGATCACTGTACAAGTGACTTCATAGTAAGAATTCTGAAAGGTAACTTTAAAACAATACAGAAACGTAAGGTAAAATTATGTATAATCATACCTGATAATTTTCTTTCCATTAATCATAGCTGATCAATCCATAGACTGGTGGGTTGTGTCCATCTACCAGCAGGTGGAGATAGAGAGCAAACTTTTGCCTCCCTATATGTGGTCATGTGCTGCCGGAAACTCCTCAGTATGTCGATATCAAAGCTCCATCCGCAGGACTCAGCACTTAGAGAATTACACCCACGAAGGGACACTCTGCCCAGCTCACCACCGCCGAAACGGGGGAGGGGAATTAACCCAGCTCATCCCCACACAAGTGGGGGAGGGGAATCCGTCCAGCTCATCCCCGCGGAGCGGGGGAGGGACACCACACCCGCCGATGCGGGGGGATCTGGCTTATCCTGCAACCGCAACCGCGGGAGGAGCTGACTGACCCTAACACCGCCGAAGCGGGAGGGGTACAAAGCTGCCCTACAGCCGCACGAAGCGGGAGGGAGTGCCGGCAGAATTTATGTCTCAATCCAGCCCCGTAAAACGGAGGGGAGAGGAATGCAGCAGCTCACTGTAACACAAAGTCGTCTCAACTCTTGAAGAATCCAAGTGAAAGAAGAACTTGAACACGAAGTCCTCCTGAAGTAACTGAAGGCTAAACTTGAACCTAAAATTCAACCAGAATATAAACAGTACAGATATCTGGGAGGGGCTATGGATTGATCAGCTATGATTAATGGAAAGAAAATTATCAGGTATGATTATACATAATTTTACCTTCCATATCATCAAGCTGATCAATCCATAGACTGGTGGGATGTACCGAAGCAGTACTCACCCAGGGCGGGACATAGAAATCCCTGACCTCAACACTGAAGCTCCAAACCGGGCCTCCGCCCGTGCAGCCACAGTCAAACGGTAATGCTTGGAGAATGTATGAGCCGAAGCCCACGTTGCCGCCTTGCATATCTCTTCCAAGGAGACGGATCCGGCCTCTGCCATCGAGGCCGCCTGAGCTCTCGTGGAGTGAGCCTTCAGCTGGATAGGCGGCACCTTCCCCGCGGCCACATAAGCCGCTGCAATGGCTTCCTGGACCCATCTTGCCACTGTAGGCTTAGCAGCCTGCAGACCCTTACGAGGACCTGCAAACAGGACAAACAGATGATCCGATTTCCGGAAATCATTGGTCACTTCCAAGTATCTGATGATGACTCGTCTCACATCCAGATATTCAAGAGCGGAGTACTCCTCTGGGTAGTCCTCCCTACGAAAGGAAGGGAGACAGAGCTGCTGATTCACATGGAAGCGAGAACCAATCTTGGGCAGGAAGGAAGGCACTGTGCGAATAGTCACTCCTGCCTCAGTGCACTGCAGAAAAGGCTCTCGACATGAGAGCGCCTGGAGCTCGGAAACTCTTCTGTCTGAAGTGATAGCCACCAAAAAGACTGCTTTCAACGTCAGGTCTTTCAGAGATGCCCTCGACAAGGGTTCAAAAGGCGGCTTCTGCAATGCTCTTAGCACCAGGTTGAGATTCCACGCAGGCACCACTGAGTGCAGAGGAGGGCGCAGGTGATTAACTCCCTTGAGAAAGCGCACCACATCTGGCTGCGAAGCCAGGGAAGCACCCTTCAGGCGGCCCCTGAAGCAAGCCAGAGCCGCTACCTGGACTTTAAGGGAACTGAGCGACAGGCCTTTCTCCAGACCTTCTTGCAGGAACGCCAACACTGAAGAAATTGGAGCAGTGAAGGGAGAAAGTGAGCCTGCTTCACACCATGCTGCAAAGATACGCCAAACCCTGGCGTAAGCAGTAGAAGTAGAGCGCTTCCTCGCTCTTAGCATAGTGGCGATGACCTTGTCTGAGAAGCCCTTCTTCCTCAGACGCTGCCGCTCAATAGCCAGGCCGTAAGACCAAAGGGAGAGGGATCCTCCATCACCACGGGACCCTGATGTAACAGGCCCTGCTCCACTGACAGCCGCAGAGGATCGTCGACTGAGAGCCTGAACAAGTCCGCATACCAGGGACGTCTGGGCCAATCCGGACCCACCAGGATTACCCTGCCGGGATGCTTTGCCACCCGGTCTAGCACCCTGCCCAACATGGGCCAGGGCGGGAACACAGAGGAGCTCTTGTGTCGGCCACTGTTGGAGAAGAGCATCTACTCCCAGGGATCGAGGGTCCCGTCCTCTGCTGAAAAAGCGCGGCACTTGGCCATTGGCCGATGACGCCATCAGATCTAGGCTCGGCTGGCCCCAGCGCTTCGTGATGTCCAAGAACGCCTGAGCAGATAGTTGCCACTCTCCGGGCTCCAAGGTATGGCGACTGAGAAAGTCCGCCTTGACATTCATGACTCCGGCAATGTGGGCCGCTGAAAGCTGCTCCAGGTTCGCTTCCGCCCACTGGCAAAGACTCATAGCCTCCTTGGCTAGAGGGGCGCTCTGGTACCTCCCTGGCGGTTGATATAGGCCACAGCCGTGGCATTGTCCGACAGGACCCGTACAGGCTTCAACACAAGTACCGGGATGAACTCCAATAACACCAAGCGAATGGCTCTGAGTTCCAGGAGGTTGATAGACCACTTGCCTCTGCAGGAGACTAGAGCCCCTGCGCTGTCCTTCCCAAGCAGTGGGCTCCCCAGCCCATCAAAGAGGCGTCTGTCGTGACGACAATCCACTCCGGGGTCACCAGAGGCAAGTCTGCAGACAACTTGTCTGTCTGCGTCCACCAGCTCAGCGCCTTGCGCACTGCTGGGTCCACGGGAAGGCGCACAGCATAATCCTCCGACATCAGAGTCCAGCGCAGCAGCAGAGATAGCTGTAGTGGTCTCATATGAGCCCTGGCCCAGGGCACTACTTCCATCGTGGCCGTCATAGAGCCCAACAGCTGCACGTAGTCCCAAGCCCGAATAGGAGAGGCTACTAGGAACTAGTCCACCTGAGCCTGAAGCTTGACAATCCGATTGTCTGGCAGGAACACTCTGCCCACTTGGGTGTCGAATCGAACTCCCAGATACACCAGGGACTGAGTCGGGCGCAGCTGGCTCTTCTTCCAGTTGATGATCCATCCCAGGGAGCTCAAAAGAGCAACTACCCAGTCCATAGCTTTGCCGCACTCTGCATAAGAGGGGGCTCGGATCAACCAGTCGTCCAGATAAGGATGGACTTGTACTCCTTCCTTTAGCACGAAGGCCGCTATGACCCCCATTACTTTGGAAAAGGTCCGCGGAGCAGTAGCCAACCCGAAAGGGAGGGCTCTGAACTGGAAGTGTCGTCTCAGGACTGTAAAACGCAGAAAGCGTTGGAGAGGAGGCCAGATGGGAATATGCAGGTACGCTTCCTTGATGTCCAAGGAAGCCAAGAACTCTCCTGCCTTCACTGCCGCTATAACAGAGCGGAGAGTCTCCATGCGAAAGTGCCTCACTTTCCAGGCCCGATTGACCCCTTTGAGGTCGAGGATAGGCCGGACAGAACCTCCTTTCTTTGGAACCACAAAGTAAATGGAGTAACGTCCCTTGCCAATCTGATTTTTTGGCACCGGAACGACCACACCCAGGCGGATCAGGTTGTCCAAGGTCTGCTGCACTACCACAGCTTGACCGGAGACTTGCAGGGAGAGAGTACAAACCCGTCTCTTAAGGGTTGGCAGAACTCTAGCTTGTAGCCGTCTCTGATGACTTCCAGCACCCACGCGTCTGAAGTTATAGTGGTCCACTCGCCCAGAAACGAGGACAGCCGTCCTCCAATCTGCACTGGGGCGTGGACCAAGGCCCCGTCATTGGGTACGAGACCCTGGGGGAGGACCGGAGGGAGCACCTCCGGGACGGCGGTCTCTGCGAAAGGAATGCTGCTTGGGGGAGAAATTCCTCTTGAAGGAAGAGGGGGCAGAGGAACCCGACTTGCTCGGGCGGTATGGAGGTATCGGACGAGTACTAACCCGAGCCCTGACCTCTGGTAATTTCTTGCCCTTAGACGTGCCGAGATCGGTCACGATTTTGTCCAGCTCGACCCCAAAGAGCAGCTTGCCTTTAAAAGGCAATCTAGCCAGGCGGGATTTAGAGGCGTGGTCAGCAGACCAATGTTTCAGCCAAAGCCACCGCCGCGCAGAGACTGTCTGAGCCATGCCTTTAGCTGAGGCTCTCCAGACATCATACAGCAAGTCTGCCAAATAGGCTAAGCCCGATTCCAGGGCCGGCCAATCAGCCCTCAAGGAATGATCCGAGGGGGAAGCCCGCTGCACCATAGTCCGGCACGCCCTGGCAACATAGGAGCCGCAAACTGAGGCCTGCAAACTTAAAGCAGCTGCCTCCAAGGACGACCTTAAGGCCGCCTCCAATCTTCCGTCTTGGGCGTCCTTTAGGGCCGTGCCACCTTCCACCGGCAACGCCGTTTTCTTAGTCACCGCAGTGATTAAAGAATCCACGGTAGGCCACAGATAGGCCTCACGTTCACTCACAGCCAAAGGATAGAGGCGGGACATAGCCCTAGCCACTTTAAGGCTCGTTTCCGGGACATCCCATTGAGCCGCAATTAAGGTGTGCATGGCATCATGCACGTGGAAGGTTGTAGGCGGGCGCTTCGTCCCCAGCATAATGGCAGAGCCAACAGGGGCTGAGGGAGAGACGTCCTCCGGAGAGGAAATCTTCAAAGTGTCCATGGCCTGTAACAACAGGTTGGGCAAATCCTCTGGGCTAAAAAGCCGCGCTGCAGAGGGGTCATCCGCTCCATCCGAGCGGGGATCTATCTCCTCCAAGGAATCCGCAAAGGATCGTTGGGAGACCTCAGACACGCTGCCCTCATCTACATCGGAGGAGACAAAAGTCCTCCAAGGCCTGGAAATCAACCCGAGGGCGTTTACCTCTGGGAACCTCAACCTCTTTATCAGAAGAGGGAGCAGGGGCAGCGTTTTGCATGAGGAAAGCCTGATGCAGCAGCAAAACAAACTCGGGGGAGAAACCCCCCAGACTGTGCACTTCCGCAGCCTGGGCAACAGCCCTAGACGCACTCTCAACCGGCGCTCGCAATAGCGGGGGAGAGACATGCTGCGCATCCAAAATGGCGTCCGGCGCGAAACTCCGTGAAGGAGCCGCGCGGGAAGAACGGCGCTTAACTTTAGCCGCTTTTGTGCCGTCGCCCAAATTAAGGGCGTTCAAGGCATTAATGTCTCCAACCTCAAGGGCGGCCCCGAAGAAGCCGTCCGAGCCGCGTGGCCGGCCAAGATGGTGGAGGCGAGGAGCGGGGGATGGGCGTTTATGGCGGGAAAAAACCGCCACGCCGGAGGAACGACCGGGACATTCATCGGTCACTAAACTATCACCCATCAAGGGCGAATCAGGTTGTAAAACCCCCGCATCCCCTCTAGAAGCGCTCCAGCGATCCGGGGAGCGACCCTTTGCGCCCTCGCCCTCCGACGCCATTGCCACGAGGAGAAGAATCGGGGAACCCCCTGCCCGCTATAAAAAGGTAAAATTACCTGCTTGCCGCTCCGAGCTGTAACGAACTGGTGTCCCAGTGAGTAGCTGCAATGAACGTTTAAAGAAACGTCGAATTAAACGCCTTTAAAGACGTTTAAAATTTTTTTTTTTTTTTTTTTTTTTTTTTTTAAACGGAGCCAGCGGGAGGGGGGAGAAAAGGAGGGACCTGGCACCACCAGGTTTGCACTTGCTCAAAAGAGCCCTCAACCCCAGGCCTCAACAAAACCTAAGGATTAGGCTTGGAGGCCTAGCCAGAGCTGCTGCTGTGTGTGACCACCACCTGCTGAGATAGAGAACATACTGAGGAGTTTCCGGCAGGACATGACCACATATAGGGAGGCAAAAGTTTGCTCTCTATCTCCACCTGCTGGTAGATGGACACAACCCACCAGTCTATGGATTGATCAGCTTGATGATATGGAATAAGACCTTTGAAGTCAGAATGATTGAATATTTTGACGCCCGACAAGACTTAAAGATCTAGGTTTTCTAGTCCATTATAAACCATAAAGTTGTATTGCTATGTTTATCACCCTCCTCTCACCAATCCACCCCCACCCTGTTAGACTATCTCTGAACTGCTTTGATGTTCCCATGCATACCTCCTACCCATTCCCACCCTGTTAGACTGTCAACGAAATGCTTGGATGTTTTACTTATATATACTGTCATATACCACATTTGCTTATTTCCGATCTGACGAAGAAGGGCAACCTTCGAAAGCTAATCAAGAAATGTATTAAGTTATGTCCAATAAAAAAGGTACCTTATTTTCTTTTCCATGTTTTATTTTGTTTGATTTCTATTGATTACCTTTAAAAGTGGACTAACACGGCTACCACACCTTAAATTATAGCCCCTCTGGAAGTAAATTCCAGAGCACCTCCTGAGGCTTGCTGGCAGGTATCACATCATACAATTTTCTTTCATGAGGGGACAGATAGCAATGATCCTTGAGAGAATGACTCAATGACTTCCAGTCAGTGGGTAGATGAAAATGCTAAGAACCAGGAAAAGGACTAGACACTGAATATCCTAAAAACCCAACTAACTGAGCATGCTCCAAGGACTGGGTTGAGAAATACTAAAAAGACACTTGTCATCAAGTAGGGCAGGGGTTTGGAGGGATGCCAGTAGACACTAGGGCTGTTTTTAGGGGTCAGGGTAGGTGCCGTGGCATGCTTGTCACCCTTCCAAAAAAAAAAAAAAAAGTTTTCATGCTCATTGCTTACCGTGGTATTCCCGATTAATAATTTCACAACTCGAGCCAAATGCTTAGCCAGCTCTACTGCAAAGTTTTCGTCACTGGCCATCCCGGAGCCTGCTTGGTAGCAGGGGAGCTGTGGACTTAAGCCTACCTAAGCTACAAGAGCCCTAAGGGACTAAATCCAAGAAGAAAATCACAAAAGGAAAGGCAGGAAAAGGAATAGATGCAGGGCCTTATATGAGAAGGTTTTCCTAATGGGAAAGGGAGACATGATGGGTAGAGAGAGTGGCTACCAAATACAGTACACAAGTGATTCATGCTATGTGCTACAAAAATTCACCAACCAGAAAAGAAAAAAACAGAAAAAAAAAACAAAGGAGACACAAAATAGGTGAAATCAAAACACTTGAAAAAAGGAGTTCTCTGTCAGCTTTTTACATTGCCAAAATGCACTAAATGGGGAAAAAAGGGTGAGCATCTTTGTATGCTTGTATATTGGAGTGAAGGTAATATTTTAAACCTCATTAAACAGGAGCAAAGATCCTTTTAATGGTACAAACGCTGTATTAGAGCCCCCCCCCCATTTCTACATCTGTTTACCCCGCTCCATCCCCATAGGTTCCGTCTCCATCCCCACCCCCACCCTGTCCCCGCAGGTTCTGTTTTCGTCCCCGCCCCATCCACAGAAACCTTGAACACTTATGATTTTATATTTAAATCTTTTAAGTATAAAAAGATGCTGTGCACCTGTTGTGTATAAATTACAAACAGAAAACAACAAATGAGCAGCTATAACAACCCTCCTTCCCACTACCACCCTCTACCCTTCCAACTAGAAAATGACACGGGGAGAAAGTCTGTCCCTATCCCAGTGTCATTCTCTACTGTGGAGTCAGTAATCTTGACTCCAACTCCTATTATATATAGCAAGCCTAAGAAATTTAATTACAGAAATAT
Organism: Microcaecilia unicolor; assembly: GCF_901765095.1. Lineage (NCBI taxonomy): Eukaryota > Metazoa > Chordata > Amphibia > Gymnophiona > Siphonopidae > Microcaecilia > Microcaecilia unicolor. The sequence goes on along the minus strand of NC_044031.1, from coordinate 43,128,825 downwards.
AGGATTTTTCCTTATGCACAAAATTATGACTACTATTTTAAGTTTGAAAAAAAAAAAAAAAAAAAACAGTATGCAGTGATAAAGACTTGAGTAAAGTTTGAAGCTGGAGTCTGCATATTTTTACCAACGATACAGCCCTGCTTCTTACACAATACAAAACTGAGATAGAAAATGCTAATACTGGATTGAAATGGAACCACATTTGTGGAGACCTAGTTCACGTTTGGTGACTGTCTTGCTGTGCCGTCCAAAACATTTTAGTACACAGGGACCTGTAGCAACCCTGTGTGTTTTCCCAATAAGACATGGTGGCTTTGCAGTGCTGCCTTTTCATAGGTTGGTGTGTATTCATCATGTTACGCTAACCAATAAGCCTAACACTGGCTATGTGTACCTGGTAGGAAGAGTGTGTTACTGACATAACACCAAGCTCTACTTCGCCTTGGCACCCATTGTTGGAGGGTAGGCTTTCCGTATGCAGAATATATGCTCTCCTTTAACACTGGCAGGTCAGCTGTGTCCTGAAAGGTTGAGACTGAAGTAACCTTTCTTGTAAATTTAGAAGTGGTATTGATTCTGTCTCCCCCCCCCCCCCCCTCCACGTCTTCCCCTTCCTTCCTCCTATGCAGAGCTAGCTTTCAGTAAACCTGCAGGCTTTTTCAAACACCCAGTTGAAAGCTCCTCTGCCCAACTTCTGATTTCTCAATTACTTTAAACATAGTAGATGACGGCAGAAAAAGACCTGCACGGTCCATCCAGTCTGCCCAACAAGATAAACTCATATGTGCTACTTTTGTGTATACCTTACCTTGATTTGTATCTGTCATTTTCAGGGCACAGACCGTATAAGTCTGCCCAGCACTATCCCCGCCTCCCACCACTGGCTCTGCCACCCAATCTCGGCTAAGCTTGTGAGGATCCATTCCCTCAAACAAAATCTGTTGTCTTATAGTTAGCACCATCTACCTCATTATGCCTTCATAATCCTTACATCGCAGGAGTTTGTTTGCTTTACTCCCTGAGACAGTAAAGTACTTCAGGACATATTTAACCTTTCTACATCCTCCCTGTAAAACAATTCCTATATAGTACCTTTGCATTGCCATAAGCAAATTTGTCCAAGACAGCTGCAGACCAAAGCTATGGTTGACTGCTGAAGATCTGCGATACTTCAAAAACGTTTCTCCTTGCCTCTGCTGGTTTGAAATACAGATTTGTCCCAGAGTTTATTCTTTGGCACATGTCAGGCAGACAACTACCACTGCCACTCACCAAGCTTTCATGCAGTCCAAATTGCAAGGTGTGCGAGGAATGCTGCCGAATTGGCTGCACCCAGGTTTCTTGTATCTACTGGGTTGGCTTAATGGATCAAACAAGCACTGAACACCATTGTAAGCCACATTGAGCCTGCCATGAGTGGGAAAGCACAGGGTACAAATGTAATAAAATAGATATTATTGGAGATTCTACATGGAATGTTGCTACTATTGGAGATTCTATATGGAATGTTGCTACTATTGGAGATTCTACATGGAATGTTGCTATTCCACTAGCAACATTCCATGTAGAAGGCTGCGCAGGCTTCTGCTTCTGAGAGTCTGACATCCTGCACGTACCTGCAGGACGTCAGACTCACAGAAACAGAAGCCTGCGCGGCCACATTGGTGATCTGCAAGGGCCGACTTCTACATGGAATGTTGGAATAGCAACATTCCATGTAGAATCTCAAATAGTAGCAACAGTGGAGGAGTGGCCTAGTGGTTAGGGTGGTGGACTTTGGTCCTGGGAAACTGAGGAACTGAGTTCAATTCCCGGCACAGGCAGCTCCTTGTGACTCTGGGCAAGTCACTTAACCCTCCATTGCCCCATGTAAGCCGCATTGAGCCTGCCATGAGTGGGAAAGCGCGGGGCACAAATGTGAAAAAAAAACCAAAAACCTGTTATATCTCTGGCCAACTAGGGATTCTGTGGAGGTTCAACACTACATGCTCGTAACCAGATATGATTATGGCTCTAGCCAAGGGCTGTTGCTGCTAGGGCGGGGTGGAAAGGAATTTCAAATAGCTATAAATGAAGGCTTCATGTAGCCCAGATACTGGTCCAGCAAGAAATAAGGCAGAGGAACTACAGCCAACTGTTAAGCTTCGGCTGTTTGATAGGTAGGTGGGTTATTTAAGGGGGGGGGGGGCACAGACCATGAACCTTACACACAACAATGTGCTTAATGTACTGAGACATGTTAAATTAGTTATAAAGCAACACAGAACTAGTGACATCTGTCTCAGCAACTAAACGCAATTACTTAGTTTAAACTGGTTTTTAAACTGGGTTTTTCAGTCCCATTCATAGGGCAGTGCTATAATATCAGATGAGTGTCACCTGTTTAAACTGATGTGGGGGGGGGGAGGGGGTTGGGGGGGGGGGGCAGGGATGTTACAGTTCAATTTAAAAAAAAAAAAAAAGCTATCACAAGCCTTTCTCCTTTGTGTTTAATTCACGTTAGGGAAAATTACTATAAAGGTTTCTTAATTTTACATCTCATTGCAAATTTTTAGTCAATACTTTCTGCTGTAGAAAGTTTGATCAGTGGAAAATTCTGCACACGGGATGAAGATTCTGCACACAAGCCTTATGACTTTAAAAAAATTGTAACTTGTTTAATCAACTTTTTAAATATTGGGGAAAAAATGATTAAAACTAGCACAAAGAGAGGTCACGTGATGCACTAGAGAGTGAAGGACGTGGTTCTGTGCTCTCTTAGGCCCATCCACCAATTTTATGCAATTTTAGATTGCAAAGTGCTGAACTCGAGCCCTAATATCGATATTACAAGAAGCTGAGGGTCCAATGGATAAATTCGTGGAATCGCAGGGTAAAGGCTTGCCAACCCGCAGCGGAAAACGAGAGAAAGAAAAGTTGAAAACTCCGAACGGAGAAGACGGGCCGGCAAAACGTGAAAGTTTCATCTTCACGCCGGAACAATTAAAACAAATCACGGAAGCAGTGAGCCTAGCGCTGGAGCCGAGACTCGCACAGCTGTCGGCACAAATCGCCACACTTACATCTTCTCTGTCAGAAACTACAGCACGGACCGGCGAAACAGAGCGTCGTGTCTCTGAGCTGGAAGACAGGTGCGCTCCCATGGCGGCACGGATAAAACAGCAAGAAACTACAATTGAAAATCTACTGACCAAAGTTGATGATCTGGAGAACAGATCGCGGCGAGCAAATCTTCGCATTGTGGGGCTTCCAGAGTCGGTGGGCGATAGAGTCCTGGCCACGGAACTGGAGCAATGGCTTAAAAGAGAGTTCGCCCTCTCAGACAGCATGGGCCCGCTGTGTTTAGAGCGGGCACATCGAGTGGGCCGAATACAAGATGGCCGCCAGTCACCGCGAGTAGTTCTCATAAAAGTGCACAATTATATCCACAAGGACGAAATCCTGAGGGGGTATCGTCAGAAGAGAGAAACGACTAAATATGAAGGGAAGCTCATACGAATCTTCCAGGACTATTCAGCTGGTTTACAAGATAAAAGGAAAAAATTTAACCCAGCGTGTCAACGTCTGCATGCTTTACAAGTTAAATTTATGCTTCTTTATCCTGCAATTTTGAAAATCAAAAACGGCAATGGTTGGCAGGTTTTTTCCAGTGCTGCAGAGGCGGATGCCTATGTTAAAAAATTGGATGATGCTCAGCTAAATGCGGAAGGAGCAACTGCAGCCACTTGAAAGACTGGGACTCAAAGAGAGTGAAGGACTAATATATTAATGTCTGTAACAGGTATTTGAATTGTTGTAAGCATTACCGGATGTACGGGCTTGAGTTTGGCATTACTTGTTTGTATATGGCGGGAACGACTTGTGTAGGCAGGGTAGGGGGGGCTAGAAGGGTGGGAAGGGTAAGCAGGGGAGGGGGGGGGAAATTGGGGGGGGGGGAAATAGCCTCAGGAATTTGGGAAACTTACAATCGGATTGAAGCTGGAGCTTGCTCCCGCAGAATGGAGATTTGGTTTCCCCGAGGAGAAGGGCTGGGCTCCTTGGGGAGGACAAATGGTGTAACGTGGACATGCCTAGATACAGCGGGAAACTCTGATAGAGCACGTGTGCGCTTGATGTCTTGGAATGTGTCGGGAATTTCATCCCCGATTAAACGGGCCAAGATATTGGCGCAACTGAAGCGGCACAGGGTTTCTATTGCCTGTCTTCAGGAGACGAAACTAACTGATCTGGAGCATGAAAAACTTAAGCGTCAATGGGTGGGAGAGTGTTTTTATTCTTCTTCGGGAGCCAAAAGAGGTGGAGTAGTGATTCTGATTAGGAAGGGGCTGCTTTGTGATCCCAGGTTGATATACAAAACCAAGAGGGCAGGGTGATTCTCTTGCAGCTAACTCTATCGGGGCAAAAATTGTATCTATGTGCTGTGTATGGCCCAAACTCCCATTCCCCTATATTTTTTAAATCCTTGATATCCCTGGGTCTGCGATACTCGGACGCCCCATGGGTGTGGGCCGGGGACTTCAATCAGGTCATGGACCCAGGGGTGGATAGGACTGCAGGACGACAACAGAGTGAGGCACGGGGGGGAGGGGCACTCCAATCTCTGTGTCGTTCCTTGGATTTGATTGACCCCTGGAGGTTACTTCACCCATCGGAAACCGACTATACTCATCAATCTAGAGTACACCAATCATGGTCGAGATTAGACTACATTCTGATGCACCACTCATTATTTACCAAAGTCACTCATGCCGAGATAGGCCCCATGGAGGTTACTGATCACTCGTTGATTTGGGTGGATATGAGGTTCTCGCTCATGGGTATAGGGGGTCCTGCTTGGAGATTTCCATCCTTTTATATCAAGATCAAAAATTTAAAGAATATATTGTAGCCCAATGGGAACAATATGTAGAATTTAACTTGGAGTCCTGTGAGTCCCCCTTAGTTTTTTGGGAAGCGTCGAAGGCAGTACTGAGGGGGGCTACGATAGCATACATGAGTGCCAGAAATAAGAAACTTTCAGCAGGTATAGTTCACTTAGAACGTCAGTTACGCCAGGCCAAAAAAGGGTATTTACAAAGACCCTCACTGGAGACCCGTGAGCTTTGGTCTTCCACAAAGGTGGCCCTGGACTCCCTAATCCACGAAAAAACTCAGAAAAGTTTTACAGCAAGAGGGTTCAATTTCCGCAGATATGGGAATAAGCCGGGTAGGCTGTTGGCCCAGATGGTGAGAATCCGGGGGCGGAGAAAACTGATCACGTCGATTGCAGCCCCCAATGGGGCCAGAATTAGTACCACGGAAGGGATTGTAAAAGAATTTCACGACTATTTTTCTAACTTATACTCTGGGAAGGGGGACATAACTGACATGGCAGTGGAGGACTATTTGAGGGACGCTGGGCTCCCCCGGCTTTCCATATCGGCCAGAGAGGCGCTTTCAAAACCGCTACAGGCTCAAGAAGTGCAGAGGGTATTAAGAGCTTTACCTCTGGGGTCGGCGCCGGGGCCCGATGGGTTCTCGGCAGAATACTATAAGACTCTTCCACCACAGTTTATAGGCCCTCTAATTGAATATTTTGAGGAGGTGATAGAACAAGGGGGGCTCCCAAGGGGAGGTAACGAGGCGCTGGTGACGTTAATTCCAAAGCCGGGCAAGCCGGGGGATAGGGTGGAGTCATACCGCCCTATCTCCCTTATTAACGTGGATCTTAAAATTCTGGCTCGAATCTTGGCGGATCGCCTCACACCCTACATGGGGACGTTGATTGGGACCCACCAGGTAGGTTTTATGAAAAACAGGAACTCAGTGATTAATGTACGGAAAGTACTTTTGGCCATTGCACATTGCCAAGCAAGGGATCGGGACCTCTTACTGGTTAGTTTAGATGCTGAAAAGGCGTTTGACAAAGTACAGTGGAGGTACCTATTCCAAGTATTAGATTACATAGGGGTGGGAGGATGGTTCCTAGATGCTGTAAAAATACTCTACAAAGACCCAGTAGCCAGAATTTTAGTCAATGAGTCGAAATCCCCTCCGATTCAAATAAGAGCAGGAACGAGACAGGGGTGCCCCCTTTCCCCCTTTTTATTTCTGTTGTATTTGGAGCCCTTATTGAGGACCATTGAGGTCGACCCGGATATTGAGGGAGTCCAATTGCCAAATCACTCGGTAAAAGTTTTGTCCTTCGCGGATGACATATTTTTGACCCTGACTGACCCCCACAATTCTTTAAATAGAGTCTTGGCAGCTATTGATGAGTTTGGGCTATACTCGGGACTCTCGTTGAATTTAAAGAAATCTTGTGCTTTGCCCTCAGCGGAGAGGATACGAGGGAACTGGGGGGACTCTTTTCCGCTTCAGTGGGTGCAGGAGGAGGTGACGTATCTGGGTGTGAGGATTCCAATTGACCTGGGCTCTTTATACGAGAGGAACATGGTACACTTAAAAAAGAGGGTGACACAATCGTTGTCGAATTGGCAGGATTTGCCCATTTCTTTGATGGGCAGGGTAGCACTCTACAATATGGTCTTGTTCCCTGTCTGGATTTATGCTTATCAAACTTTGCCCATGTTCCTGACCTCAAAAGATGATAAATGGCTGAGGTCAAAATTAAATGTGTTTTTGTGGCAGGGAAAGAGGGCACGCATGACAATCAACAGGGCAATTCTCCCAAGAACACAGGGTGGGTTGGGTTTGATGGATCTACGTATGTTTTCGGTGGCTAGTGGTATGCGCCACATTTCAGATTGGTTCCGAGCCACTGAACATTTTTCCCTCACGGCTGCTGAGACGAGTTGGTTTGAACCTTTGCATTTCTCCAGCTGGCTTCATCAGGCGAGGGGGCGGAACCCGGATTTGGGTGTGGCTTCTGCCATACTCAGTCCCTTGCGACTGACGTGGAGGTGGCTCTGTAGGTTTTTTACATTGAATAAATCGGTGTCCCCACTGCTGCCTATAAGAGGTAATCCGGAATTCCCAGTGGGACACTCCTCTGGGACTTTTAGAGACTGGAGGTCCAAGGGTGTCACTTATTTGAGCCACGTGGTGTCAGAACAGGGAGGGATGAAAACTATGTCTGATATCAGTGGAGAATTCCACCTGGGAAAGAGGGATCCTTTTGCATTTATACAGTTAAGTCACTATGTTAACTCATTACCTAAGAATGATTTATCTGTAAAAGTTTGGGAGTGTTTAAATTCAATGTTGGCTCTTGAGGCACAGGGAAAGATTCCGCTGAAGTACTTTCACTCACTCCTAAGAGAGCATCTACAGTCCACAGACTTTACCCGGATGGCACAACAATGGACTAAGGAGCTGGCCTTCTCGGTGAACCCGGAGAGTATCAAAAATGCATTGATGGGCACATACAAACTGACAGAAAATGCCTGCTGGTGGGAAGTACAGTATAAGTTTCTGTTCCGTCTTCATGTGTCGCCGAGAAGAGCGTTCCAAGCTACCTTGCAAGACTCAGATGCATGCCCTAAATGTGGGAAAGACAATGCAAATTTGGGCCACATGTTTTGGAACTGTATAGGTATTCAGAAGTTTTGGAAGTCATTGGCGCTGCAAGTCTCCTCGATGTGGGGCACAAGGTGGCGCATTTCTCCAGGTCAGTTGTTTGGTGTCTACAACATGCGGGGAGCGGCCAAGACAGGCTCTCGAGGCTTTCTGCACAGAGCTGTGTTGATGGCAAAAAAACTAATCTTACAACTGTGGTTGACTCCAGACATCCCAACAGTATCGCATTGGCGATCGGCGATGATTTACATGTGCTCATTTGAACGTAGCGGAATTACGGATCTGGCAGGGTCCAGAGGGGACAAATTCTGTTCTGTCTGGGCACCGTTTTGGGACACTTTAACTCCAGTGGCTCGTAGTAGAGTGTTAAATTCCTGAGGTTGGGGGGGGGGGGGTAGGCGTTGGGGAGGGAAGGGAGAGAGACTGGAGATGGGAGGAAAATGTTATAAAATGTTTACGTTTGTGGTTTGGACTGAATAAGGATATGTGTGGTACTGTATACATTGTATGATGGATCAGAGCAATATCCTGGTTGGTGTATTATGTTCAATAAACATGAGATTCAAAAAAAAAAAAAAAAAAAACTAGCACAAAGATTATGAAAAGGTAATATCCATTTTCTCATAGCATGCTTGTTAGCAACAGAATATGAGATAAGACCTGATCAGCTCTTGCAGGTGGTGTATGAACTCCTAGTCCTTACCCCTCTTGCTAAATGTGCAAAGAAAGGTCAATGACTGAGGACCTGTAAAAGGAGAAAGTCTTAATATAAATTCAAGGGAAATGGGAGTGGAACAAAGTTAAAACGAGAACATTCCTGCAGTTTTGAGAAACAAGCTTGATTCTCAGCATCAGAGGAAATGGAAGGTGGCCTTAAAGAGCCTCCCTCCATTTGGAAAATTTTCATGAACTAGGAATACAAGCATTTGTTGCAATATAAACAGCTCAACTCCATTTGCTAACTCTGTTCAGTACAAAAAACAGACAGCTTTTCTGACTGGTAACTGGCTACATTCTTTCAAGCAAAATTAAGGCCTTGATTTTTCTAGATCCACTTTGGTCTTCCCTATGGCTTTATATACTATTTAGCTATTATGTTGCAAAAAAACATAAAAAAATAAAAAAAAATCCAATTGGTCTCAAGCAAAATTCTCTTCAATTTCAGTTGTGCTGAATTATGAAGACCTTTTCTCTCTTTTTTTTTTTTTTTTTTTAATCTTGAGAAATTTTCTCTTTATAATATTTATAACAAGAAAATTAACCATAAAACAAACAAAAAAAAAAACAAAGCATCCATTATAATTGGTGTAAAAATACACTTACTGCTTGTTTAAAGTCCAGAGGATCTAAAAGATAATAGAAAAATCAACAATGGTGATCATTGTATTTAAGTTGTATTAGCCTGAGTCCAGGTGCTGATATTAGCACAGTACGAGTCTAATGCTGCCCACATTTTTAATGACGGTTGTAGCATATGTTGCTTGAGAGCCAGAGCAGCTTCATGGCTCCACCATTCCATAAAGTTTAGTTGCGAATTGTCCTTCCAGTTGCATATATGATATAATGGAGAGCAACTGCTATCTTAGTGTGTTATGATTTGATATACTACCTTTCTGTGGTACAACCAAAGCATTGTATCTATGTACAACAAAACTCAAGCACGTAATAGACATTACTCAACTCTTCCGTTGTACGATTCCCTATTGTGGCAGTGGCAGCGAGGTAATTAAATTTGCTGATGACACAAAGTTATTCAAAGTCATTAACTCGCGACAGGATTGTGAAAAATTACAGAAGGACCTTACGAGACTGGGAGACTGGGCGGCTAAATGGCAGATGACGTTTAATGTGAGCAAGTGCAAGGTGATGCATGTGGGGAAAAAAGAACCCTAATTATAGCTACGTCATGCAAGGTTCCACGTTAGGAGTTACGGACCAAGAAAGGGATCTGGTGTCGTCGTTGATAACACACTGAAACCTTCTGCTCAGTGTGCTGCTGCGGCTAGGAAAGCGAATAGAATGTTGGGTATTATTAGGAAAGGTATGGAAAACAGGTGTGAGGATGTTATAATGTCGTATCGCTCCACGGTGCGACCGCACCTTGAGTATTGTGTTCAATTCTGGTTGCCGCATCTCAAGAAAGATATAGTGGAATTGGAAAAGGTGCAGCGAAGGGCGACTAAAATGATAGCGGGGATGGGACGACTTCCCTATGAAGAAAGACTAAGGAGGCTAGGGCTTTTCAGCTTGGAGAAGAGACAGCTGAGGGGAGACATGATAGAGGTATATAAAATAATGAGTGGAGTGCAACAGGTGTATGTGAAGCGTCTGTTCACGCTTTCCAAAAATACTAGGACTAGGGGGCATGCGATGAAACTACAGTGTAGTAAATTTAAAACAAATCGAAGAAAAGTTTTCTTCACCCAATGGGTAATTAAACTTGAATTCGTTTCTGGAGAACGTGGTGAAGGCGGTTAGCTTGGCAGAGTTTAAAAAGGGGTTAGACAGTTTCCTAAAGAATAAGTCCATAAACCACTACTAAATGGACTTGGGAAAAATCCACAATTCCAGGAATAACATGTATACAATGTTTGGGAAGCTTGCCAGGTGCCCTTGGCCTGGATTGGCCGCTGTCGTGGATAGGATGCTGGACTTGATGGACCCTTGGTCTTTTCCCAGTGTGGCATTACTTATGTACTTATGCTACATGAACTCTATCCTATCATAACATTACCTTGTATTTGTTCACCGGAGACTTCAAAGCCTCCCAGTACTATGTAAGCCACATTGAGCCTGCAAATAGGTGGGAAAATGTGATACACAAATGTAACAAATAAATAATATACAGAAGTACTATATCTCAAGTGAGATCACAACCTAAGTGTTTGTGCCTGAGGCAAATGGAGGGGTAAGAGGGTTAAGAAGGGACTTGCCCAGAGTCACAAGCAGCTGCAATAGGAATCAAACGTAGTTCCCCAGCCCACTACCCACCCATTAGGTCACCCTGATAATTAACAGACTGAAATATCACGCTTTGAAGTGTTATAGATTTGGAGGCAGGCACATTACATTTAGGGTCTCATTTTGATGCCAGGACCATGGACTGGTGATCAGAGAATTGCTTTTGAGCATGAACACCTACAATTTTTGTAATTCTATTTTGTTCAGCTTAAATTTAAAAAAAAAGTGTACTATTTTGCTTTTCATTTTAACTGCTTAGGTACTTGTGATATCATGAGTAAAGAGGGTATGATACATACCTGTAGCAGTTGTTCTCCGAGGACAGCAGGCTGATTGTTCTCACGACTGGGTTGACGTCCGCGGCAGCCCCCACCAACCGGAAAAAGCTTCGCGGGACGGTCGGCACGCAGGGCACGCCCACCGCGCATGCGCGGCCGTCTTCCCGCCCGTGCGCGACCGCTCCCGCCAGTTGAATGACAAGCAATAAAGTATAAAACACAACTCCAAAGGGGAGGAGGGAGGGTAGGTGAGAACAATCAGCCTGCTGTCCTCGGAGAACAACTGCTACAGGTATGTATCATACCCTTTCTCCGAGGACAAGCAGGCTGCTTGTTCTCACGACTGGGGTATCCCTAGCTCTCAGGCTCACTCAAAACAAGAACCCAGGTCAATGGAACCTCGCAACGGCGAGGAAACAACAGAAATTGACCTACGAAGAACAACTAACTGAGAGTGCAGCCTGACCAGAATAAATTCGGGTCCTGGAGGGTGGAGTTGGATTACACCCCAAACAGATTCTGCAGCACCGACTGCCCGAACCGACTATCGCGTCGGGTATCCTGCTGGAGGCAGTAATGAGATGTGAATGTGTGGACAGATGACCACGTCGCAGCCTTGCAGATCTCTTCAATAGTGGCTGACTTCAAGTGGGCCACCGACGCTGCCATGGCTCTGACACTATGAGCCGTGACATGACCCTCAAGAGTCAGCCCAGCCTGGGCGTAAGTGAAGGAAATGCAATCTGCTAGCCAATTAGAGATGGTGCGTTTCCCGACAGCGACCCCTAGCCTGTTAGGGTCGAAAGAAATAAACAATTGGGCGGACTGTCTGTTGGGCTGTGTCCGCTCCAAGTAGAAGGCCAATGCTCTCTTGCAGTCCAATGTGTGCAACTGACGTTCAGCAGGGCGGGTATGCGGCCTGGGGAAGAATGTTGGCAAGACAATTGACTGGTTAAGATGGAACTCCGACACCACCTTCGGCAGGAACTTTGGGTGAGTGCGGAGCACTACTCTGTTGTGATGAAATTTAGTATGGAGCATGAGCTACTAGGGCTTGAAGCTCACTGACCCTACGAGCTGAAGTAACTGCCACCAAGAAAATGACCTTCCAGGTCAAGTACTTCAGATGGCAGGTATTCAGTGGCTCAAAAGGAGGTTTCATCAGCTGGGTGAGGACGACGTTGAGATCCCATGACACAGTAGGAGGCTTGATAGGGGGCTTTGACAAAAGCAAGCCTCTCATGAATCGAACGACTAAAGGCTCTCCAGAGATGGCTTTACCTTCCACACGATAATGGTAAGCACTAATCGCACTAAGGTGATTCCTTACTGAGTTGGTCTTGAGGCCAGACTCTGATAAGTGCAGAAGGTATTCAAGCAGGTTCTGTGCAGGGCAAGAACGAGGTTCTAGGGCCATGCTCTCACACCACACGACAAACCTCCTCCACTTGAAAAAGTAACTCTTTTTAGTGGAATCCTTCCTAGAGGCAAGCAAGACCCGGGAGACACCCTCAGACAGACCCAACGCAGTGAAGTCTACGCCCTCAACATCCAGGCCGTGAGAGCCAGAGACTGAAGGTTGGGGTGCAGCAACGCTCCGTCGTTCTGCGAAATGAGAGTCGGAAAACACTCCAATCTCCACGGTTCTTCGGAGGACAACTCCAGAAGAAGAGGGAACCAGATCTGACGGGGCCAAAAGGGCGCTATCAGAATCATGGTGCCGCGGTCTTGCTTGAGCTTCAGTAAGGTCTTCCCCACCAAAGGTATGGGAGGATAAGCATACAGGAGGCCGGTCCCCCAATGGAGGAGAAAGGCATCCGACGCTAGCCTGCCGTGTGCCTGAAGTCTGGAACAGAACAGAGGCAGCTTGTGGTTGGTCTGAGAGGCGAAAAGGTCCACCGAGGGGGTGCCCCACGCTCGGAAGATCTTGCGTACCACTCTGGCATGGAGCGACCACTCGTGTGGTTGCATGACTCTGCTCAGTCTGTCGGCCAGACTGTTGTTTACGCCTGCCAGGTATGTGGCTTGGAGGAGCATGCCGAACCGACACGCCCAACGCCACATCCCGACGGCCTCCTGGCACAGGGGGCGAGATCCGGTGCCCCCCTGCTTGTTGACGTAATACATTGCAACCTGATTGTCTGTCCGAATTTGGATAATTTGACAGGACAGCCGATCTCTGAAAGCCTTCAGTGCGTTCCAGATCGCTCGGAGCTCCAGGAGGTTGATCTGCAGATCCTTTTCCTGGAGGGACCACAGACCCTGAGTGTGGAGCCCATCGACATGGGCTCCCCACCCCAGGCGAGATGCATCCGTCGTCAGCACTTTCGTGGGCTGCGGAATTTGGAATGGACGTCCCAGGGTCAAATTGGTCCGGATGGTCCACCAGAGCAGTGAAGTGCGACAACTGGTGGAGAGGCGGATGACATCTTCTAGATTCCCGGTGGCTTGGAACCACTGGGAAGCTAGGGTCCATTGAGCAGATCTCATGTGAAGACGAGCCATGGGAGTCACATGAACTGTGGAGGCCATATGACCCAGAAGTCTCAACATCTGCCGAGCTGTGATCTGCTGAGACGCTCTGGTCTGCGAAGCCAGGGCCAAGAGATTGGTGGCCCTCGCTTCGGGAAGGTAGGCCTGAGCTGTCTGGGAATTCAGCAGCGCTCCTATGAATTCCAGAGATTGAGTTGGCTGGAGATGGGACTTTGGGTAATTTATCACAAACCCCAGCAGCTCCAGAAGTTGAATAGTGCACTGCATGGACCGGAGGGCTCCTGCCTCCGAGGTGTTCTTGACCAGCCAATCGTCGAGATATGGGAACACGTGCACTCCCAGCTTGCGTAGGTAGGCCGCTACCACCACGAGGCACTTTGTAAACACTCGTGGGGCAGAGGCGAGCCCAAAGGGCAGCACACAATACTGAAAGTGCCGTGCGCCCAGGCGGAATCTGAGATACTGTCTGTGAGCTGGCAGTATCGGGATGTGAGTGTATGCGTCCTTTAAATCCAGGGAACATAGCCAATCGTTTTTCTGAATCATTGGCAGAAGGGTGCCCAAGGAAAGCATCCTGAACTTTTCTTTGACCAGGAATTTGTTCAGGCCTCTCAGGTCTAGGATGGGACGCATCCCCCCTGTTTTCTTTTCCACAAGGAAGTACCTGGAATAGAATCCCTGCCCTTCCTGCCCGGGAATCCACTCGGGACCTTCGAGGACATCGACGGAAAAATCGCGTCGGCGAAGTCAAAGTCGGCAATGGTGGCTAAAATCACACCACGAAAATTGAAACCGACCGAGCGGCCACTAGGCCGCAACGAGGCGTCCCCGCTAGAAAGCGAGGGAAAAGGGAGGAGCGCGTGCTCCACACGCGCAAAATTCTTTTTTTTTTTTTTTTTTTTGGATAACAAAACGAAACGAAAGAAGAAGAGGCCGAAAAGGCCAAGAGCGACGACCCGCGTAAACGCGGTCGAAAATTCCGGCGGCTGAAACGAGAGAGTTGCAAAAACACGACTCTCTCAGTCGCGGAAAAAAAGTAACTGGCGGGAGCGGTCGCGCACGGGCGGGAAGACGGCCGCGCATGCGCGGTGGGCGTGCCCTGCGTGCCGACCGTCCCGCGAAGCTTTTTCCGGTTGGTGGGGGCTGCCGCGGACGTCAACCCAGTCGTGAGAACAAGCAGCCTGCTTGTCCTCGGAGAACCATAAATACAATGCCCAGTTGCCAGAATGGATGGCGATACAATTAGTTCTGCTTTGAAGATACTGAAGGGGAAGGGCATGTGAACACACAGAACAGAAGAACACAAGAGTAGCCATACTGGGTCAGACCAATGGTCCATCTAGCCCAGTACCTCGTTCCCAAACAGTGGCCAAGCCAGGCCACAAGTACCGGGCAGAAACCCAATTAGCAGCAACATTCCAACACAGATAGATCTGTGACACTTTCTGAAGTCTGTCCATGTTTCAGCATTATTTTGGGGAAGGCTCCTGAAGGTAATTTTTTATTCATATCTGAAGATTGTTTTATGGTACTATATTTTAGTACAGTTAAAGAATCGGGCTGTTTTCATTGTTAGCCATGCAGATCTTCCTGACAAACCGATTTTTAAATCATTGTCACTAGTAAGGAATCTGGGTGAATGAAGAGAATTGGTCCATCAGTCAACCCACAGAATTCACAAGCAGAGTGAATTTGAATTAGACTGTCACACATAAATACAGAACGTAGACCTGAAGGAATCATCTATGAGATAAAAAAAAGTGTAAGCACAACTAAATTTGGAGCAAGGATTCACTTCCTGCACCCAGGTAAAACAATGTGTATGTTTTATTCTGTTTGACAGAACTGCTTTCTTACAAAACACACTGTACATAAAAACACCATTTAAATAAATAAAATAGTCTGCCTGCCTTAACTGCCATATAGCCAAGATCCAGCAATAGAAGTCTGCCTTTCAGTTCAATGAAAAGGGGAATTTAGACTGACAATATTCTATTGCAAATTCTCTAAAATTGCTTACTCAGACTACAGCTACAAGCCCCCTCCGCCACAATTGTAAATCCAGTACTACTTGTTCAGAGCCACAGTATTATTGCAACCCTGTAGAATTCATATGCAAAACCCTCTTACGAAAATTTAGCCAAAAAGAACCACATTAATCATGTCTCTGGCACAGACTACATAAACAGGAACTAACTCAGATTAGTGGAGTGGAGGAGTGGCCTACTGGTTAGAGCACTGGTCTTGCAATCCAGAGGTGGCCGGTTCAAATCCTGCTGCTGCTCCTTGTGATCTTGGGAAAGTCACTTAACCCTCCATTGCCTCAGGTACAAACTTAGATTGTGAGCCCTCCTGGGACAGAGAAATATCCAGTGTACCTGAATATAACTCACCTTGAGCTACTACTGGAAAAGGTGTGAGCAAAATCTAAATAAATAAGACATCAACTGGAACCAATGGAAATCAACAGAATGGATAGTCCCCAATGAATACCCAATAATATTACTATGCAGACCTACAATAAAAACCACCCCACTCCTTGGAGTTTTAAAAAAAAAAAATAGGCCACAGCATAAACACTGCTGATCAGAGGAGCCACCATCCAGTGTACCTGGGCCACTTAAATGCCAAAACCTACCATGTATAAGCCAACTATGCCCAAAGCTATTTGCCATATTACTAGCTGAAGGCTCAACTCAGTGGCAGTCTGCCATATACTACCCCACTTAGGCAGTTACCTGGGCTAACCCAAAATGTCCACCGTCTTTCAGGCCACCATTTACAATACATACTACCTTGGGTAACCTTCTGCAATAAACTTGCAATAAGGAGAAATTAGGACTTACCTGATTTTCTTTCCATTAGTTCTTGATACTATTCCAGGATGAGAAGGTAGTCATGTCCATTGACCAGCAGGTGGAGATAGAGCTACTGAGCCCTAGTACATAGCCCACTCACCCAGTTCCTCAGCATCAGTTCGAAAGCATGAAACAGGAGCATGTTCAGCCACTACCAAGCCCCCAATGGAAAACCCTCAAGGAAGGCACCAGAAGGCTCAAGGACACCCACACTGTGCAGAATTCCACTCACAGAGAAGCAGCAAGAAACAGGAGGGCTCCTGGAATAGTGTGAAGAACTAATGGAAAGAAAATTAATCTGGGAAGTCCCAATTTCTCCTTCCATTACATTCATTCTCACTATTCCAGGACAAGTGGGATGTTCAAAAGCTATCACTATGAGGATGGAAAGCTGAACCTATGTCCCACACACAGCCTCTGCCCACGCAGCACTATCCACTCTATAATACTAACAAGGTACGCAGCGATGCCCACACCACTGCCCTACAGAAATCCAAATACAATGAAGCCTCCGCCCAAGATGTAGCCACACGCCTGGTACAGTGGGCCTTCAAACCTGCAGTGGAGAATTCCCGTCCAGGATATAGGCTGAGACTACAGTCCTCTGCACCCACCGGGCAAAGGAAGCCTTGGACTACATGAGACCCAACTTCTGTTTACCAAACAGAACAAAACGGGCTAAATGAATGGCAAAAGACACTGGGATCCTTGAAATAACATATCCACGCCATCTGAATGTCCAGAAGCCTCATCTACATCCTCTTGACAAAAGGGAGGGAGGTTCACAGACTGAATAATATGAAAGACCAAAACCACTTGGGCAAGAAGGAAAGTACTGCCTGAAGCGAGACCCCCACCTCTGAAAAACAGATCAAGAGTGCGCCTGAAGCTGCGTGATCTGACAAGCCGAAGGAATCACCCCCAAGATCAGTCATCAACTTAAGAGCTAACTAGGTCGCCTTGCGGCAGGGCTCAAACAAGAGCGCTGCAGTGCTCTATGGACCAGATTAGGATCCCATTCCAGAAAAGATGCACAAAAGGGCAGCGCTAGGTGACCCACACCTCTCAGAAAACAAAACCACAACCAAAGAGCTACCAAAGAAGAGCTCTGCAAGTGGCCCTGAAAGCAAGCCATGGCTGCCCCTTGAACCTTCAAAAACTCAGCACTAGCCCTTTGGTACTGCCCCCTGCAAAGAAGTCAGGAAGTGGTCTACAGAAGAAGCAAAGGAGTCCAAACCCCTCACCATGCACCAGCCCTAAAAACAGTCGGGCATACGCTGAGGAAGAAGGCCTAAATCAGGAAAGCCAAAACAGAATCTGAATAACCCTTCCTCCTTAGCCGTGTCCCCTCAAGGGCCAGGCTGTTAAGACCAAAGGGGGAGGAGTCCGCCATGGTCACTGGGCCCTGACAGAAGGCCTCAATCCTGAGGGAATCGCAGCAGCTCCCCAACCAGGAGCCTCAAGAGATCTGCATACCAAGGGCACCGTGGCCAGTCCAGAGACCAGGATCAACCTGCCCCAATGGTCCACCACACTCACCCAGCTTAACATCAGCCACGGGGGAAGGCAAACGCAAGTCCCTCACTTAGCCACAATTGCAGCAGGGCATCCAGACCCAGCGAGTCCATTTCCCTGCAACGGCTGAAGAATTGAGGAACCTTGACATAGGACCTGGCCAAGAGATCCAAGGAAAGCCCTACTGAAACCACCAGCTGAAACATCTCAACCAACAGCTCAAACTCGCCAAGATCCAGAGCATTTTGGCTGAGAAAGCTGGCCTCCACGTTGAGGGACCCCACAATGTGAGCAGCCAAAAGGCACAACAGACGTCTCTCTGCCCCAACCATTAACAAGCTGTATTCCACCACCAGCAGACTGCTGCAAGACCCCCTTGCTAAAGGCCATTGCCAAAGCAATGTCCGAAAAGGTCCAAACCAAGGCTTTTCCCAATAGTGGGGCAAAGGCCTCCAGAGCTCAACGCGCCACTTGCAGCTCCAGACGATAGAGGGCCAATGTGCCTCTTCTGGAGACTTGTGCAGGGGACTCTTGCAATGGGCCTGACAAACTGGCATCCGTAGATACCACCTCCCAATTTAGGATCGGGGAGGGCCTTCCCAGAGTCAAAGACTGGGGAAGCAATCACCAACTCGTGGTCTGACTGCCAGCGTTCAAAGAAACCAGACGCTGTAGTCCTCTGAAACCGGAGACCAGCGGATGAGCAGAGCCCTCTAAAGTGGCCGAATGAATGTCTAAGGTACCACTTCCAAGGGCAATGCACAAAATTCCAGGCTCATGGATGGGAACAAAGCAGGAGTGATGAATCTGGCATGCTAACTTCAAGTGCCATCCCTCTGTCAGAAACACTCTAGCTCACTGGGAATCGAAAAGGACACCTAGATGCTCCAGTTGGTGTAACAACGCCAGCCTGATCTTGTTGAAATTAAATCACCCAAACCAGAAACTGCAGGAGGCGAACCACTCAGTCTTGGCAAGAGGAGGCCCAGATCAGCCAGTTGTCAAGTACAGGTGAACACGAATCCTCTGCCTCTGCAGAAAGGCCACTACCACAACAATGACCTTGGAAAAGGTCCTCGGGCCAAGGCTAGACCAAATGGCAGGGCCTGGAACTGGAAATGAACTGCTGATGCAGCCCACAGATATGGATGTGTAAGAACACCTCCCTGAGATCAAGAGCTGAGAGAAATTTAAAAAAAAAAAAACTCCCTCTCAGAGGGGCATGGATCTCAGGGTCACCATCCAAAGATTGGCCACTAGACAACTGTTGACCCCTTTTGAGATCCAGAATGGTCACCTTATCCATTTCTTCATGAGAACCACAAAATAGATGGAGTACCGACAGACCACAGGAGAAATGAGAACAGCGCCTCAACTGTTCGCCTGCTCTGAGCCACCAGAGGCCCCCTGACAAGGAGACAAAGAGGAGCGACCAGAAGGGAGAACTCCCGCTTGTAACCATTACCCAGAATATTCAGCACCCCCTGGGCTGTGAAGGTGGTCCACACGTTCCAAAATGCCTGAATGCATCCCCCTATTGGCCCAGACGGGCATGCCAGTCTGGCAACAATGGGATTGCCAGGAGACAGTAGCCGCTCACCCCAAGTGCCCCGCTGGTTCCCTGTCCCCCCCCCCCCCCCAAAGGAAGACTGCTGGGCCCAAAATCATGCCCTCTGGCCAAAGGTCTGATGACCAGGTCTATACTTCTTGCCGTCATGAAACCGGGCACTTGCTGAGACCGCAGGACGAGCCAAGGAACGTCCTCTGGAAAACACCGAGGCCTGGACTCACCCAGCTCCTAAACCAAATTGCTGAGTTCATTCCTCAAAAATGGGCTACAAATAAAAGCCTGCAGCCCCAAAGCAGCCACTGCAAAAGGTGTGTTGCAAAGCCTGTTCCTATCTAGCAAATCCTTCAAGGCAATGCCGCCCTCTACTGGCAAGGTAGTTTTCTAAGTGACCACCGTCACAGAGTCCAACTTAGAGAACGCAAACTTCTCTTCTGGCACTAGAGCAAAAGAGACAGGCCATGGTCCTTCTAACCTTCAGGCCCGTGTCTGGCACCCTCCACACTGCGGTAATCAGGTCCTGAATGTCCAGGTGCAAGGGGAACACCTGGGATGGGCCCCTGAAGCCCTTCATAAGGCTAGCCACCTGACCACCTGCCAGAAACCAAGGGTTCCTCTATGGGGAACGCTGCCAGTGCCTCTGAATCATGGAGCCTAACTCCCCCTGCTGAAACAGCCTGAGCACCTGAGGGACATCTCCCACCCCAGAGGAGCTCACCTTCTACCAAGGGCTCTGACAGAGGGCAACTCGCAGCCTGACTGCACCAAAACCTGTGATAAAGTCTCCACGGGTCATCTGCCACGATCTCCTGGAAGCTAGCGGGGATACCCTGCCCCCTCTCTCACCAGAGCCGCCAGACCTATAGGCCTTGTGGAGCAGAACAGGTCCCGGAGAGAAGGACAGGTCCCAACCAAGGGCTCCCCCTAACCTCTTCAACTGCTTGTGCCACTGTTCCTGCCTCCGAGGCGAGGCACCAAGACACTGCACTGGGGACTGGAGCTGGAAGACCCACACTGCTGTGACCGAGTGCACCCTGTGGGTGAGGGCCCTGAACCAGCCCTCCACTCAGGAAACCACACTGCACACCGTGCAGTGGCCCAATGGGGAAAACCGTCCACCAGTAGTAGTTCACACTCTGTGGGGCTGCCATCTCCAGAGACTGCCGCTGTGTGGGAAAACATGACGCACCACGCTACACCTGCTTTCTTTTGTAAGCCAGAGCACAGAACCAAGAATTACTTTTTTTGTAGCTTGGACACGTTGCGCTCCCAAAGACGTCCAGAGGCGCAGCAGAAAAGCCTCACTGCCCCAGGTCCACACTCCCAGAGCACATAGCCACCCCCCTCCCCCCTTAGTATGGTAGGGCACAGCATCACCACCGGCCTGCCAAACTTACTTTGTTGCAGGCAACAAAGTAATTCCTCATCTTCTTATGTGGACTGGTTGCTGAGCAGGCTTCCCACACAAAGAGAGACGGGAAAAGCGCAAAACACCCCAGGAGGAAGGCATGACAGGGACCCAGCACCACTAGGTATGTCTGCCCAACTGCTCACTGTGCTCAACTGGGAACCAGTTGACCAACTGGACCAGGAGCCAAAGGCCTCAGAACCAGAGACAGTATCTTCTACCTCCATCTGCCGGAGATAGAAGATACTGAGAACTGGGCTTCTAGCAGGGAGCTATGTAGTGGTGTTCAATTCTGTACTCTCTATCTGCACCTGCTGGTCGATGGACATAACTACATACTCGTCCTGTAATACTGGGAATGAATGTAATGGAAGTATGGGTGCCTGCTCTGGTGTGTGCATGCGATATGTTTGAATAACAGTCTATACTTCTATGATTTCTCAACATGCAGCATCATTAAAAGGACAAATGCCCAGTTAGGTATATATGCTAATCTCAACACTGTAAAATGTTTCAGACATAATTTGCTTGCATGTTATCATCCAGAAAGAAATACGAGTTCAGTTTTGGCACAGTATAAGTCATCACAAGAACAAAATATCAGAAAACCAATGAACTGCATTACAGCCCATTTAGTTATGGTTTCAACAAATCAGAACTGAACAAAATATTTTTATTATTTTGATTTATAAAACCACTGTCCCTGAAACATGCTCAACAGAAAAATCATCTGTTTATCTAAAATGTACACCTCTACAAAACAGATGAAGTGAAGATGATTCCATATGCCACAATAAGGAGATTAATTTTACTTCCATTTAATGTCAATATATTCCATCTTAATATCCCACTTCCCAAGGCAGATTACAACAGCTGAGATTTGACCATATATTAGTGTATTGTATAGAACAGTAGAAATATTAACACAAATTATACACAAAACAAACCGAGTATTACTTCTACGAGCTTCAATAATTTTAATGCCGTTTTAGTAACTTTCAATTTTATTTCTTGACATATCGACATATGGGAAGCTTTCAAATAAAAAAAAAAAAAAAAAGCTGTCAAATACAAGCATTTCCTATAGAAATCTATCAAAAAATATATATAAAAAATAAAGGTATATAGCACAGCACTATATACCTTTATCCACAATACAGCACTGAAATAAAGCAAGCTCTGGAGCACTGAAATTATTTCCATATCACTTCAAGTGTTCCCCAGTCTTTGTACTTTTTGAGAGTGAAAAGATGGATTCACTTTTACTCAGGATTTTGTGGACCTCAATCATATCCCCCCACTGCCTCAGGTACAAGTTTCAGCCCTCCAGGGACAAAAAAATCTGTTATCTGAATTAACATGCCCTGAGTTATAACTGAGTGCGCTAGCCAAATCCTGATAAGTAAAATATGAAATGATTTGCATGCATTCCCTCCACAGTATGCAGATCATGTGCATAGCCAGTGAGCACAGACAAGCTGGAGGTCTCCAGGACAGGCTAATAAGGATTTCACAATACTATCAGAAATATTGTGCAACTATAACTCCACCCATTATCTTTTCCCTGCAAGGGAAATGTATTGTTGAAAACCACAGCCCCTTAAGGGCTCTCTTGAGCAGACTGGCATAACCTCACTTCCTTTAGTACAAAGCTACTATTGTCATCACACCCACTATCACCAGTGCTCAAGAACGAAATCATTCCAAAGTACAACACAGACTACGGGCAATTTAATCAAGGTAAACATACAGCTGTACCAGCAAGCATTTACAGGAAAGCTGCAAAGGAATACACAGCAAGTGAAAAGCAAAGCATTTTTTTAAGCCATACACAACAAGATATCCTATGGCCTGGTTCTAAAGATTTACCTTGGCCAGCAGATGCTCTAATGGATTTGACATTTCATGCACCAATAAGTTCCTTTCCTTAACTTAGCGCCCCCCCCCCCCCCCCCGGGTTGCTACAAAGGCAGCATTTATAACCCCTCAAAAGGGACCTGCAGAGACACCTTGTGGCCAGATCCTGGGGCAGCTGCAGTCTACTTCCTCTGGCCACCTCCAAGGACTGCGTTAAGACAAGAAATGTGGGGGGGGGAGGGGGGGATGGAGTACCTAAGTAGTAGAAAATGAAAATAAAATAGTGTTCCAGAGTCAGTGGTATCAAGGTAGATGAGAGCGAAACTGTGTGCACAAATACCAACCAGGATGATTAATTCTGATATCCAACTGTCAAACTACTTAGCAGAAATCTCCATGTTGGCTTCCTGCAGCCAAAATGAAGGCCATAGCACTGGAGGCATAAGAGAGTGGACATCACTCCTGCCTCATTTAAGGAATGGGGTTCGACACCAGGGATTTATTTTTTAATCATTTAAAGTTGGATGGGAGAGAGGGTGGGAGCTACCAGATAGATTTCTTTTCTTGATAAGGTCCAATGGCATGCTTTGTTTAAAAATGCTGCAGGCAATGTCACCCTTCCCATCAGTACCTAAGCCAATCAGTGCTCGGGAACCGACAGAAGGGTGACGCCAATTACTACTGCAACTTTAATGCAGCTATAATTTGCATATTCACTGCTTACAGTATACTGCAGTTTTGGGATTGCTAATTTAATGGTAGAGATGTTTTCTGCATCATCCACACAGTATGTCTGCTCCTGTCACCTTGAAAATGGTGCCCTTCCCCACCAGGACGACAGTTAAGTTATATTTTGCCAAGCAACTTGTAACAAGATTATAGAACCATATTTACAAAACAATAGAAACACAAAACAACCTGCCTGCTAGTCACTAATCACCCAGTACAGGCTCCAATAACCAGAGCCAAATGCTTCAATAAATAAGACCTTTAGCAAAGGAATTCTAGAGAGAAGAGCTAGCAACCAAAAGCTTCACCTTATTCGATTGTTGATCTTGCCACTTTTAAAGACCACCACTGAGTGATTCTGTCTTCTGTTGTGGTACAGCTGACAATGTTCACATGTGCAACAGTGAACATTACAATTTGCAGCTGAAAGAAAAACCCCTAAATTATATATAATTTAATTGTTGCTAACAATGATGTAAAGGAAATACAGACAATGGCGTTTGACTGTCATAGTGGAGGAGAAGGGTGGGCTTTAAAATTCAGTTGGGGCTGGTGAAGAAGTAGGGACCAATTATGGAAATCTCAAGAACTTAGCTTTCTGGTTCTCAACTCACCCCAACCTGAAGCACACAGTTGGTAAGCACAAGCACGTTGTCTATCAACATTGACACCTCCCAGCTGTAGGTGCCACAGTGTGTCCCAAGACACACACAGACGTTCAAATATTTGAAAGGTATTAATCCGCAAACGAATCTTTTCCGGAGATGGGAAGGCAGTAGAACGAGAGGACATGAAATGAGATTGAAGGGGGGCAGACTCAGGAAAGATGTCAGGAAGTATTTTTTCACGGAGAGGGTGGTGAACGCTTGGAATGCCCTCCCGCGGGAGGTGGTGGAGATGAAAACGGTAACTGAGTTCAAACATGCATGGGATATGCATAGAGGAATCCTGTGCAGAAGGAATGGATCCTCAGAAGCTTAGCTGAAATTGGGTGGCGGAGCAGGTGGGGGGAAGAGGGGGTGGTGGTTGGGAAGCAAGGATAGGGGAGGGCAGACTTATACGGTCTGTACCAGAGCCGGTGATGGGAGGCGGGACTGGTGGTTGGGAGGCGGGAAATACTGCTGGGCAGACTTATATGGTCTGTGCCCTGAAAAGGACAGGTTCAAATTCAAGGTAAGGCATATACATATGAGTTTGTCTTGGGCAGACTGGATGGACCATGCAGGTCTTTTTCTGCCGTCATCTACTATGTTACTATGTAAGACACTGGTTGAGAACTACTGAAGAGCAAGGCAGCCATGAGGAGACATACCACTCCAGCCCCCCCCCCCCCCCGACAGTGCTCTCATCCTATCTTGCTAGCAGTACCATTAACCCTCCCCCCTACACTGTGAGCCATATGGAGCCAACAATAAGTAAACATCTGCTGCTGAGCAAGGGGGGAGGGATGGAGCAGCGAGTTCACATAACCACCACCAAGCGGCGGTAGTAGATGATCCGAGGAAAAAAAAAAAACTGGAATGAGACAAGAGTAGTATTTCCTTCATTTCTACAGTGGGGGAAAAAAAAAAAAAAGTAGTGAGGCAGCACCCTTTGGGGAGAGTAGTAAAAAGGAGAGAAATAAAAGTAACCAAAAAAGGAGAAAGATTCAACTGCAACAGGACAAATAAGCGTCAACACAGAAGTTAAATTCGAGGATAAAATATCACACCCCTGTGCTGAACAATCGTTCTGCCTTAGGAAACCAGTAACAAATCAAGACGCTTTGGGGTCCCTTAAAGCATCAATGTAATAAACCTTCCGCAAGACCTGACTAGCAGCACATCCAGACTATAAGGTGTGATCACATAAGAGTGGACTCTCACAGGATGAAGCCATCAAACTTCTAAACATAAGGCATAAAGGTGTGTTCTGAATTTAGTCTACTGGTACAGACAACAGTTCTCTAAAGCCACATTTTAGACATGTTTAAGGGTCACTAAGCTTGGGGGGGGGGGAGGGGGGGTTTGCACACGAGTCTGTTTCCCAGAAATTGTTATAGAACAGTATTTAAACAGACTGACCCAGTTTAGAGTCCCAGCCCACAAAACTATGTGGCTCCTCCTCCTCCTCCTCCATCTCCACTACTGTATATAGGTTACATTTACAGCCAGTATGAGGCCTGCCAAGTCAATTTGCACAGCTCCTGCCCACATCATACCGTGTTTCCCCGAAAATAAGACACTGTCTTATATTAATTTTTGCCCCCCAAAATGCGCTAGGTCTTATTTTCAGGGGCTGTCTTATTTTTCAGGGAAGCATCGGGTTGGCCCACCCGCCCTCCGTCGCTCCCAGAACTAACCTTAAACGCCTCCTTTCACCTTCGCAGCAAGCAGCAGCAGGGCAGGCCACTCCTTCCTTCCGTGTCCCGTCCTCGCCTGACGTAACGTCCGCGAGGGCGGGGTACGGAAGGAAGGAGAGGTCTGCCCTGCTGCTGCTTGCTGCGAAGATGAAAGGAGGCATTAAAGGTTAGTTCCGGGAGCGACGGAGAGTGGGTGGAGGGGGGGCCCGGCAACCTCGGGTGGGGGGGTGGGGGCGGCCTTGTCCAGCTCTCGGCAGCCCTGCTTTCAAACAAAAATTTGCTAGGTCTTACTTTCGGGGAAAGCCTTATATCTACCAATTCAGGAAAACCTCTACTAGGTCTTATTTTCGAGGGATGTCTTACTTTCGGGGAAACAGGGTAGACTTCCTGTTAGACTGGAAACCCATTCACAGAACTGTGGTCTCCATGTGTGGTGGGAAAGGACAGCTATTTTGTTTATATCTGCCAAAAGGTGTGAAAACAATCTACGACCATCTAAACTTCAGAAAAATCACTAAAACCCTACCTGTTCGATAAGGCGTACCATACCGACCCAATATAAATGCCTCAACTCTGCAACACAGCAAAACCATAGATTGTATTGGACACTATATAGTCTCCCCTATCTTTGACCCCTAATGTGCCTGTATCATACCTACCCTATCAGACCTTAACATCACATTGCATTTGTTCCCCTACCGGACTTGGCGATCGCCTTTTCAGTACTATGTAAGCCACATTGAGCTTGCAAATAGGTGGGAAAATGTGGGATACAAATGTGACAAATAAATATCTGGAGTCAGTATGGGTTCACATTGGATAAAAGTTTGGAAACACTACTTCTCAGGCAGCAGCGAGACCCCAAAAGGTGGGGGGGGAGAGCAAGATACCAAACAACAACACCTACTGGTTAATCAGGGAGTCCTGGTCTGTGACCCCTGACCAAGGAAGACACTAATAGTTAACTAGACCAAGGGAGGAAAGTGTGGGGAACCCCAAGGCACTACAGCCTCAAAATGAGGCTATTTCAGCACCCTGAAATAGCTTTTAAAGAATGAGGGGTGGAAATATTTTAGAAAGTCTAGGTAGCCAGTCAAAAATCCTAAACCCTGTAAATTCTAAACAGAACCTCTAACTCAGCTTCCTACTTAAACAGGAACCATCCCAACTTAAAATGTGCCATGATGTTTTTTCCACCACAGGTGTCTCTTTGTAACCTCTAACCAGTGGGTTTTTCAAATAGTCCATCTCTGTTACGCCCTACATGGACATCAAAGACCACTAAACTGCCCACTCATTGTTGTCACTCAGCGCAAGCAGGTACTTATAGAGGAAGTCTCCACCCTTCTACAGGCCAGTGCGGTCAAACCTGTGCTACCAGGGGATGAAGGGAAGTAATTCTATTCCAGGTACTTCCTTGTACCCAAGAAAATGGAGGGGGGGAGGGGGATTTCATTCTATCCTACACCTAAGGTCCCTGAACAAATTCCTGGTCAAAATGATTTCCCTGGGTACCCTTATCCCCATGATTCAGGAAAACAATTAACTATGCTCTCTGAACTTAAAGGATGCCTATACCCACATTTCAATACTTTGTAGTCACAGAGTATCTCATATTTCAAATTGGGGATCAGCATTACCAGTATTGCATACTGCCATCTGGCCTCCTGTCAGTTCCAAGGGTATTCATGGCGTATCTGCACAGGCTGGAGTGTACCTGTTTCCATATCTGGATGACTGACTGGTCAAGAACAGGTCACAGCTTGGCTAATGTTGAGATTGATGGGCAACAGTGCATGTCATGCCCATGAGACAACCCCACTTGAGAGAAACTCAGTGGACCTTAGCTTCTCAGTAGTCTCAGGAAACTGGGAACCTAGCGGGCATCATCCGGATTCCTCCAGAGTTATCTAATGCCCTTCTCTGTTGGACAATTCAAACAAATTTGACTGTGGGACTGTTTATTCCAAATTCCACCTCAGAAGGTGCTACCAACGGATGCATTTAACCTAATGGGGAGCTCATGTAGATGGGCTTCACGATCAGGGGACCAACCGTCTGCTCAGGAAACAGATCTCCATATCAATTTCCTTGAGCTTGGTGCTATTTGGAACGCTGTAAAGGCTTTCAGAGATTGGCTGCAAAACCAAATTATTCTAATCCAAACGGACAACCAGGTTGCAACGTTTTATATAAACAAGAAGGGGGGTATAGTATCCTACCCCTTGTGTAAGGAGGCAATGGGTCTTCCTTCACAGGATGTACCTCCAAGCCATATATCTCCCAGGAAAGGACACTGCCTGGTGGACTGAGCAAGGTTTTGGAACCCTGCGATTCTCTCAATGTGTGTGTAGCCTGCAAGATCTTCCAAGCATGGGGCACCCCCTTAGTGGATTATTTTACCACTCATCTAAAAGAAAAAAAGTCCCCCAGTTCTGCTCCAGGCTCAAATAGCACTTTCTCCTACTTTTGTTCTTTTTTTTTTTTTTTTTTGGGGGGGGGGGGGGTCACTATGCAACTCCTCCAATACCTCTCAGAGAAAACTTTTGTTGAAACTCAAGCAACACCAGGGAACTATGATCCTAATCGCACCTTACTGGCTGAGGCAGATCTGGTTCCCTTTTCTTCTGGAGTTATCCTCAGAACATCCATGGAGATTGGACTGTTTCCTGAATCATCACACAGGATGAGGCTCCAGCCCCGGCCCTCACAGCTTGGATATTGCAAGCACAGAATTTGAATCCGCGTTAGGAGTTACGAACCTAGAAAGGGGTCTGGGAGTCATCGTGGATAAGACGTTAAAAACTTCTGCTCAGTGTGCTGCGGCAGCTAAGAAAGTGCACAGAATGTTGAGTATTATTAGGAAAGGGATGGAAAACAAACACGAGGATGTTATAATGCCGTTGTATTGCTCCATGGTATGACCGCACCTCGAGTATTGTGTCCAATTCTGGTCGCCGCATCTCAAAAAAGATATAAAGGAATTAGAAAAGGTGCAGAGAAGGGAGACAAAAATGATAAAGGGAATGGAACGACTTCTCTATGAGGAAAGGCTGAGAAGGTTAGGGCTCTTCAGCTTGGAGAAAAGGCGGCTGAGGGGTGATATGATAGAAGTCTACAAGATAATGAGCGGAGTAGAGTGGACAGATGTGAAGCGTTTGTTTACACTTTCAAACAACAACAAAACCAGGGGACACAAGATGAAGCTAGAATATGGTAGATTTAAAACAAATAGGAGAAAGTTTTTCTTTACTCAGCGTGTAGTTAGACTCGAACTCGTTGCCGGAAAATGTAGTGACAGCAGCTGGCCTTACAGCATTTAAAGGGGGTTTGGACAGATTCCTTAAGGGAAAAGTCCATTGAACTTTTTTTTTTTTTTTTTGGGGGGGGGGGGTGTGGGGGTTGCCAGGTTCTTGAAGCCTAGATTGGCCGCTGTCGGAGACAGGATGCTGGGCTTGATGGACCCAGTATGGCGGTGCTTATGTACTTATGAATTTTCTGGAGGGAGTCTCCCTCATCTTGCTGGCTTCCAGAAGAGACTCCACTAAGAGGTGTCATTCATTTAAGTGGGGAAGGCCTTAGATCCCTTTATTTATCCTACAGCAAAACTGCTTGAATACCACCTGCACCTCTCTGGTTTGAAAACCAACTCTGTAAGGGTTCATCTCCGTGCAATTAGTGCTTATCACCGTGTAGGAGGTAAGCCCATTTCTGTACAGCCTGTCGTTCACTTCATGCCATGCCAGGTTTGTTATTGAGAGAACCCCTTATCAAACCTCCAACTGTGTCATGGGATCTCAACGTTGTCCTCCTTTTGAGCCACTTGATTCATCGCATTATCCCCAATAAATGCAAACCCAGGAGACAGATGCTCCTACACCTACCAAACTGCAAAGCCACCTACACAGCAGGATTTAGCTACCTAGTTTCCAAATGGTGGAACTCAATACCGAACGCCATAAGAACCAAAACTTCTCAACTAAACAGAAAGCTACTACCACCTCTACCACTCCAAACCCATCTATTTAAAAACTCTATGAACTACACGAACTACAGAAGCACTCTCCACATTGAGCTCTACTGTAACTCACCAAAATGTAAATTGTAAAGTATATACATTGTAACTCCACTTTAAAAAGTGTAAATTGTAAGCCACTTTGAACCAAAACTTTTGGATAACAGCGGGATACAAGAATCAAATTCCCTGCACATTAAATTCATTATATCAGACAAATGAAGTTTTGGTGAGCAGGGCCACATTTTAGTGAAAAAATAAAAATCTTATTTATTGGTTCTTATACCCCCACATTATCCAAAAACAATTTCAATTCAATGTTGCTTACATACATTACAAACGTTGAATCATAATGAGCAAGACTCTGCAAGAGCACCAAATGAGTAACATGGCTTCAGTCAGTTCGGCAGAAACTGAAATAAAACTTTTAAAGCATG
The DNA here is from genome assembly GCF_901765095.1 of Microcaecilia unicolor. Classification (NCBI taxonomy): domain Eukaryota; kingdom Metazoa; phylum Chordata; class Amphibia; order Gymnophiona; family Siphonopidae; genus Microcaecilia; species Microcaecilia unicolor. Next base: position 43,098,848 of record NC_044031.1, on the reverse strand, counting down.
GGCCAAAGACATGAGTGTATCTGGATTTTCAGAAGGCATTTGACAAAGTACCTCATGAAAGACTGCAGAGGAAATTGGAGAGTCATGGGATAGGAGGTAGTGTTCTATTGTGGATTAAAAACTATTTAAAAGATAGAAAACAGAGTAGGGTTAAATGGTCAGTATTCTCAATGGAGAAGGGTAGCTAGTGGTCTGTAATGGGACCGCTGTTTAACATTTATAAAAGTGACCTAGAGATGGGAGTAACTAGTGAGGTAATTAAAGTCATTAAATCGCTGGAGGATTGTGAAAAATTACAAGAGGACCTTATGAGACGGGGCGTCTAAATGGCAGATGACATTTAATGTGAGCAAGTGCAAAGTGATGCATGTGGGAAAAAGGAACCCGAATTATAGCTAAGTCATGCAAGGTTCCAAGTTAGGAGTCACTGACCAAGAAAGGGATCTAGGTGTCGCTGTTGATGATACGTAGAAACCTGTTCAGTGTGCTGCTGTGGCTAAGAAAGCAAATACAATATTAGGTATTATTGGGAAAGGAATGGAAAACAAAAATGAGGATGCTATAATGCCTTTGCATTGCTCCATGGTGCAACCACACCTCAAATATTGTGTTCAATTCTGGTCGCTGCATCTCAAAAAAAGATAGTGGAATTAGAAAAGGTGCAGAGAAGGGAAACGAAAATGATAAAGGAGATGGGACAAATTCCCTATGAGGAAAGGCTAAAGCGAGTAGGGCTCTTCAGCTTGGAGAAAAGGAGGCTGAGGGGAGATACGATAGAGGTCTATAAAATAATGAGTTGAACGGGTAAGATGTGAAGCATCTGTTTACGCTTTCCAAAAATACTAGGACTAGGGGGCATGAGATGAAGCTACAAAGTAGTAAATTTAAAACTAATCAGAGAAAATATTTCTTCACTCAACGTGTAATTAAACTCTGGAAATCGTTGCCAGAGAATGTGGTAAAGGCAGTTAGCAGAGTTAAAAAAAAAAAAGGTTTGGACAGCTTCCTAAAGGAAAGTCCATAGACCATTATTAAATTGGACTGAGGAAATAGAGGAAATCCATTATTTCTGGGATAAGCAGTATAAAATGTTTTGTACTTTTTTGGGATTTTGCCAGGTATTTGTGACCTGGATTGGCCACTGTTGGAAACAGGATGCTGGGCTTGATGGGCCCTTTGGTCTTTCCCAGTATGGCAAGCCTAATGCAGTGGTTCCCAAACCTAATCCTGTAGGCACCCCAGCCAGTCAGTTTTTTGGGATATCCACAATGAATATTCATGAGAGATTTGCATGGAGGCAGTGCATGCAACTCATGAATATTCATTACGGATATCTCAAAACCTGACTGGCTGGGGTGCCTCCAAGACCAGGTTTGGGAACCACTGACCTAATGGTTAGTGAAGTCAGCTGGGAACTGGGTTTGACTCCCACTACAACTCTGTGACCCAGAGGCAAGTCACAACCCTCCATTGCCCCAAGTACAGACTGTCAGCCCACTAGGGACAGAAAAAGTACTTGCAAATAGTACATGTAAACTACTTTGGTTGTACCCAAAGGCAGTATATCAAATCCATGACCCTTTACCCTTACACAGGAAGGAGACATTTCATGAGACAAGATGCTGTCTATTTTCGTGTAATTGTATTTCAGATTAAGTTGTCATGTTAAACAAACAAACAAAAAAAAAAGTCTACTTTGCCCATCTAAGAAGCATGTTCAAAACAAATGAGTCAGATTCTTGCCTATCAACTGAGAAGCTGTGAGTCACTTGAAGTTAATCCTTCTGATTAAAAACCCACCCCAATTTTCTTGAATACTATTTCTCATCTACAGCACAACTTCAAAGCTCCTTTTCAAATTTTATAGGGCTTCCGATTTAGGTTTTCACCAATAAAAACCCCCAAAGAAAAAAAAAAATAGATTAGAGCACACAGGGGAAAAATATAGCCAACTCTCTAGTACTTCATGCAGAACCCACACCTCAAAGTCCTGAGCCAGCTTACTGCTTCCCTAGCTAGAAGTTCTCCATATCCACACTGTCTGCCTTGTGCTTGAAGAAAAATGTGGAGAACTTGTGCTAACAGCTCATCCCCTGTAAGGGAACTTAGATATAATTCAGAAGTAAAATGCTACATCTCCCTGGCCTCTCATTACCGTACGATAACTTAAGAACACATAATCCTGGCACTGAGCAAGTGAATCAAGTAAGAATTTTGAAATCTCAAAAGCATCATTACTAGACTGCTCCACTTACCCACTTCCTTTGGATAACAGCAGCAGATCAAGGCAAGTTAAATCCAGGTACAATAAATAGGTATCTGCCTGCCCCCAAACAGCTTAGGTTACAACTTTGTACCTCAGGCAATAAAGTCACAAGGAGGGTCAGTTTCTGACCCATGTAGTTTACTTCATCTATTGAGGGTGAGGGGCAAGAAAGGAGAGTCACCTTTCAGCTAACTTTGCTGAAATTCAAAAGGTCTCCGAGTCCACACCCTAGCTGTATGTAAGCCACATTGAACTGATAATGATCCGGATAACGTAGGGTACAAATGTCAATAAATGAAAATGCTGCATCTCAGTCGAAGCTTCAGGGTAATGCAACTGATAAGCGTTAAAACGTAAACTTCAGATGCACAGAAGGTGCAAAAAGGTGTTTGAATGGCATTTAGAAGATTGCACTCCGTGAACCGCAGTTAAAAAATAAACTCAAGTACAGTGCACTCCATTTAAGTGCATGCTCTGTTTAACTGCATGTCGTTCTTCGGTCCCGTTTTTGGCACCATCAATTTCTATGGGGACAAACTTTGGTTTAGCGCACCACTGATAAGTGCAAGATTTGCTTATATGAATGGTTTAAGATCGCTCCTCTGCAGGAAAGACTCCGCATAAGCGCGCGCATGGAATATGGAAGCCGATTAGCGCGTGACAAACGAGATTTCAAACCGAAACTGCGCTTACTAAAGTCTCCAATGACCTATTACTGGCTAAATCCAGAGGTCAATATTCCATCCTCATTCTTCTTGATCTTTCCGCTGCTTTTGACATTGTCGGTCACAGCATACTTCTCAATACCCTGTCCTCACTTGGATTCCAGGGCTCTGTCCTTTCCTAGTTCTCTTCCTACCTCTCCCTCCGCACCTTTAGTGTTCACTCTGGTGGATCCTCTTCTACTTCTATCCCTCTGCCTGTCGGCGTACCTCAGGGTTCTGTTCTTGGTCCCCTCCTCTTTTCTATCTACACTTCTTCCCTTGGTTCATTAATCTCATCCCATGGCTTTTCCTACCATCTCTATGCTGATGACTCCCAAATCTACCCCTGATATCTCATCTTGCATCCAAACCAAAATTTCAGCGTGCTTGTCTGACATTGCTGTCTGGATGTCTCAACGCCACCTGAAATTAAACATGACCAAAACCAAGCTTCTCATTTTTCCCCCCAAACCCACCTCCCCGCTCCCCGTTTTCTATTTCTGCTGATGGCTCTCTCATTCTCCCTGTCTCCTCAGCTCGAAACCTTGGGGTCATCTTTGACTCTTCTCTCTCCTTCTCTGCTCATATCCAGCAGACCGCCAAGACCTGTCGTTTGTTTCTTTACAACATCCGTAAAATCCGCCCCTTTCTTTCCGAGCACTCTACCAAAACCCTCATCCACACCCTTGTCACCTCTCGCTTAGACTACTGCAATCTGCTTCTTGCTGGCCTCCCACTTAGTCACCTCTCCCCTCTCCAGTCGGTTCAAAACTCTCCTGCCCGTCTCGTCTTCGGCCAGTGTCGCTTTACTCGTACTACCCCTCTCCTCAAGTCGCTTCACTGGCTCCCTATCCGTTTTGCATCCTGTTCAAACTTCTTCTACTAACCTATAAATGTACTCATTCTGCTGCTCCCCAGTATCTCTCCACACTCGTCCTTCCCTATACCCCTTCCCGTGCACTCCGCTCGATGGATAAATCCTTCTTACCTGGTCCCTTCTCCACTACTGCCAACTCCAGACTTCGCGCCTTCTGTCTCGCTGCACCCTAAGCCTGGAATAAACTTCCTGAGCCCCTATGTCTTGCCCCATCCTTGGCCACCTTTAAATCTAGACTGAAAGCCCACCTCTTTAACATTGCTTTTGACTCGTAACCACTTGTAACCACTCGCCTCCACCTACCCTCCTCTCCTCCTCCCTGTACACATTAATTGATTTGATTTGCTTACTTTATATTTTGTCTATGAGATTGTAAGCTCTTTGAGCAGGGACTGTCTTTCTTCTATGTTTGTGCAGCGCTGCATACGCCTTGTAGCGCTATAGAAATGCTAAATAGTAGTAGTAGCACTGCCCCTTTAACTGCCACAGGCAGAATAAGCAAATGAATGTTGTTCGAGGGTACACTGGTGTCGTCGTCATCGTCGCAGCAGAACTGTAAGCCACATTGAGCCTACGCATAGGTGGGAAAATGTGGGATACAAATGAAACAAATACCTTAAAAAAAAATAAAAAATAAAAAAAAAAGACAGTGGCTGAACTAAATAGAAGTTCTTAAAAAATTAGAAAACAAAGTCAAGCATCTATTGCTAAAGAATATGGTGTCAATCCCAGTCAAATTTCACTTGTCTTGAAGCAGAAAGATCAGCTTCTGGAAGACTGGCAAAACAATAGAAATCCACATAGGAAACGTAAAAGGGCAGGAAAAGCTTGAGAAGGTAGAAGATGCTCTTCTTCGGTGGTTTTCTCGAGTCAGGAGCAGACAGTTTCCTGTCAGTGGTCCACTGCTTATGGAGAAAGCTAATCAGCTAGCTGAAAGTCTTGGACTAACTGAATTCAAAGCCACTGTTGGATGGTTGAAAAGATGGAAGAGGAAGAACAAAATAAAATTCAAGAAACAGCATGGTGAGAAACAAGACACTGATGACTTTGGTGCTGAAAATTGGGTTGTTTCAGTTCTTCCTATCTTGAACAAATTTGCACCTCATGATATTTTCAATGCTGATGAAAATGGTCTCTACTGGCGAGCGATTCCTGATGGAACACTTGCATTCAAACATGCCAAAACTACTGGAGGTAAAATGTCGAAGGACCAACTGACGATCCTCCTTTGCTGCAATATGGATTGGAGTGAGAAGTTGGAACCCCTCGTCATTGGAAAGAGCAAAACAGCCCCGTTGCTTCAAGAAAGTTAAGCGACTTCCTGTGTCATACGAGGCTAAAGCAAATTCATCGATGACTGGGGAAATTTGGAAGCAGTGGCTAAAGAAGTTAGACATTAGAATGTGGGCACAAAAGCGTCATATTTTGTTGTTTTGAGATAATTGTGCTTCACACAGTGATGATGTCAGTCTGTCTAACGTCAAGGTGGTCTTCCTGCCACCAAACACTACCTCTCTGATCCAACCTATGAATCAGGGCATAATAGCCAATTTCAAACAACATTATCAGGCTCTTGTGCTACATCGTCTGATGAGCGTTATGGATGGCCAGACTGGCAAGGATAAACGTGCTGTTGAACTGGCTCGTAATCACTGTTGGATTTCCTACATATACAGAAAGAAGCCTGGAATCATGTTACACATGCAACCATTGTGAACTGCTACAAGCGGGCAAGCTTTAAGGATGTGGAGAGGGACGAAACAGATGCAGCTGTTGCAAACGTGTCAGATGAACAGGTTATTGACATCCCAGCCGGTGTTACTGAAGAGGAGTTTCATTGCTATGTAGCTGTAGATTACGATCTACAAACAGCTGACAACAGCACTGATGTCGAGATATGAGCCTACACGCAGGCAACAATGGCTGATGAAACACATGATGAAATGAGCAGCGAGGCATATGCTGACGAAATTCAACAACCTCCTCCTGTCACTTTTGCAAGAGCGCTGGAGAGTCTCAACATCATGCAGTCCTATCGGGAGGCCACTGGATGTCAGTGCTATGACAGTTTTTACCGTCTAGCAGACGAAATCTATGGAACTCACAGACCCAATAGTGTACAGAGGACTATAACTGATTACGTCAAGTAAGCCTAACGTCAGTTAACAGAGACTGTATACTGTACATATAACAGTACTGAACATATGTTTTTCAGATGTCAAGCTTCTTTGGGTCACAACGGCTAAGTGCACGCTCCGGTTAACTGCATGAATTTCTTTGGTTCCAGACCCTTGCACTTGCGCGGACTGCACTGTACTCTATGTGCAGCATCTGAAACCGGCGCCTTAGCCATAACGTTTACCCAAGCAAAGCAAACCCCCGATTTACGCAGTTATAAATCAGCTTGTGATCACAATTTTACATATGAGGAAAGAAAGTTAATGCAGCACCACTATAACTCAATCTATTCACAAACCATCATCAGAACACTTCGGTAGTCCAGCATTTCCCAAATCCAATCCCAGAGCACCCCCTTGCCAGTCAGGTTTTCATGAAAGATTTGCATATAGTGGAGGCAGTGCATGCAAATCAAGTTAATGCATATTCATTGTGGATATTCTGAAAAGCTCTGGCAAAGGGTACTCAAGAACTGGACTTGGGAAACAATGCAGACTACATCCAGCTGGAGACGTTTCTAGTACACTGGATTTAGAAAAGAGGTTGGTACAGAGCCTTGCAACATCTTCACACCCTTGCTATGTACAATTCAGAAAAAGTGTTAACAGGAGCCTCACCAATTTACACAATGGTCTACACTTAACATTGAGTTTACAGATATACTCAAAAATGAATGTAAACCACTACAAGTATCCTTGATTGCAGGACTTAATAGCGGAAACCCCTGCTACAACGAGTAGATAGTTTTGCCCAAAATTGGTAGATGCTATTACCCAGAAAGCTGAAACACCAACACCTTGGCTAAACAAAAAAAAAATTTTTTAATATCTTGCATATTTAACATACCTATTGTTTTAGGTTAAATTTTAACATATAAAAACATAAGAGTAGCCATACTGCGTCAGACCAATGGTCCATCTAGCCCAGTATCCTGTTTTCCAAACAGTGGCCAAGCAAGGTCTCAAATACCTAAAATGTTCCTATCATGTTTGAGTTTCTGTTATGTTTTGTCTGAATTTACAAGATCTTTTAAATGAGGATTGGCTCTGCAGAAGGAAAAACACTGTGGATGGTGAAGGGACATCAGCAATATGACGGGGACCAGATTATATCCTTATGCACACCGCTCAGATCAAACCTTGCAACAGGTTCAGTGTTCTTTAATGTTTCTTCATAAATGCTATGCAGCATATTTTTCTCAGCTGTGGCCTCTTCTTGACCATCCTATATATACCATGTCCATGGAATAAATCTGAACTCATCTTGCCCAGTCTTAGACTCCTGTGGTTCTTTTAAGAAAATATACAAGCTTCACAGTGACCTTCCTCAGTAGTTTCTTTAACCTATGGCACTGTAGGGAGATGGCCCGATTAGTACTTTCCTTCAAACTGCAGTCTAGTACTGTAAACAAATACCATAAAGGATGTGGCAATGCAAATTACAGCCCCCCCCCCCCCCCAACTTGTACCTCTAACCAGGAGATGGATAAAAACTGCAGGTCTGGAGGATCTGTCTAGCTCTATTAAGGTAGAAGCTGGACCTTCCGCATTTTGAGGTACAATGCATCAGATCCAGCTTTTACTCATCTTTGAGTTGGATCCAATGCATTCTGCATTAAAGGGTCTGTCTTAAGATGGGGAAAAGCTGAATCATCCAGAAGGTGGCAACTTCTTTAACACTGAATACATTATCAGGCTCTAGTAAAACAGGCCAATCCAAGGGACCCAGATGACCCGTCTTTATATCAAAGGAGCTGCCAGACATGCAGCTTCCGGAAGATTGTGGTCTAAGCTTTTACCCTGCTTAATACAGCTCTCAATGAGGAAGGCAACAAACCCAGAGGATATGGCTCTTAAATGGGTAAAAGCCAGATCTTCCAGCTCAAAGTGAAATGCATCACATTTGTCTTTTATTTCCCAGTAGGTATCCAGACGTTTGGAACGTTTAGACCTTTGCATCAAAATTTTAATTCATACAACAGAACCAGCTTGATTCTTCGTCTGGGAGCATTCATTAGATCAACTGTGGACGGTCAGTGGGGCTCTAAATTATTACAGCAAACCCAAACTGACATATGCTTCAACCAGTTAAGACTTGATGCCATTGAGACTTTATAGAAATCAAATAAGAACCAGAAAGTTACATCTGCACTCCAGCACAAGAACTTTGTTCTTTTAAACAAGCTCCTTTTCAATGGATTTTGAAGTGTATCTTTTAGTGATGACATACAAGGTGTGAAAGCCTTTTGACAGGTGCTACACATCCAAAAGCTGAGTGACTATTGGTGTCTTGAAGACTTATGCATTGTCCAGTTGAGCCTGACTGGCTGATTAGGAGCAATGCTTGAGTGCATCCGTTTAAATTAGTGTCCCTTTCCTGTATGGGCTGCATGACTCACAAATTACTTCCATTACAAATGCTTTTTCATGCTTAGGAATATGGATTGCTGCCAAGTGTCTGGAATGCTTCTTCAACATATCTTGAACAGCAGAATTAGCCATTTTGCAGGCAATGCCTAGATCATTAAAGCTATTTTTTGGTGAGTTTCCAATGAAACGAGCAAAACTCTCATGAAGTCTCCCCTCCCTACTAGGGAATGTAATATGCCCAAGAGCATAAACCAGGGCTGACCTTTAATTAGAATCTTAATGAGCTATCACACTGATAACTGAACACAGGGAATGAAAGATTTAAAGTTAGGGGGTGAGACCACAATGTAGAACAATGAAAATGTAGAAATATTCAAGAACAGAAGCAACCGGAAAAAAGTTGCAGTTTAATAACATACCAAATACAAAGTTCATCAGTTTGCGCTAGAAGCAATTTTATGGTTAATTAGGTTTTAATATACTGCCTTCAAAGCAAAAAAAAAGGTCTTACATTATTTTGTGCATCATCACAGAATTGTCTATTAAGTTACATCCTAATCAAGACAAGCAAGAAAAAACAGATGTCAAGTTATAAATAGAAAGACCTTGACTGGGAAGAATTAAACCAGGTGGGGATTAGATGAGGCGGCACAACTTCTGTACAGTAAACCTCCAAAGAATATGAATGACTCCTAAGAGTGCTGCTTCTTTTTAAAGCAGTTATTCCCATGAAAAGCTGAAGGCAATACTTTTAGTCTTAAAAATCCAAAAGCCCTATACCTATAGTGAACCACTGGTGTGTGTGGTTTTTTTGGGGAGGGGGGGGGGGAGATCCAAGCAGGTTATAGCCAAAAAGATCCAATACACAGCCCGCTCCGGGGAAACATTCGGTACATTCTACCAAGTTGCACATTTTGTAGCTGTAGCATTTTGTATATATATAGCTTGTTATAATATTATGTTTTATCATTATGTTGCCCAAGATCCTTTTCTATTTTCTATTATATTTCCATCACTCATGATGTATTGTAAGCCACATTGGGCCTGCAAAGAGGTGGGAAAATGTGGGATACAAATGCAATAAATAAAGATATATATATATATATATATATATATAGATAGATAGATAGATAGATAGATATATATATATAGATATATATGGAGAAAACAAAAGATAATTTGAGATAGCTTTCCTAAGAACAGTGTTATGTACAATTCAGAAAACGTGTTAATAGGGAGTGTTATGTACACTCAAAGGCTACCGGCACACCTCAACTCCCTTGTCACACAGACTTGGGCGTGTAAAGGATCAGAGACACAGACAGCACGTGGAAAGAACCGACACTCACTGCCAAATCCTTGGCATTATAAATAGCTTGGCACCCTAGAGAGAAGCTGAAGCAGCGCGACCAGGGTGGGGCCAAAGCCACCGGCCACAACTCCCACACACACCCGCCACCCATCACTGCACCAACACTGCGCTTGTCACCGCTGCGGTCAACGCCCCCCCCCCCCCCCCCCCCCCGGAGACACGTGCAAAATGGAATTCCACTTCCCTAATCCGTCCAAGGGGCAATGAGATGGGAGAAGAATAAAAGCGTCTATTCTCAACCCCGCAAGACACGCACAACTCCCTTCCCTAACCATACATTTACATTCTCAGCGCCTCCCCTACCACACCCAGTGGGATCAAAGGCTTCAGCACGGGACAAGAGTCCTCCACTTACTCAAGCACCATCGCCCAAGTACTTGATGTCATCGCTTTCGCCCCAGAACCCCCGAGCCAGGGGAAACTTCTGCATGTCAGAAGCAGCTCAGCCTCCTGTGACCCTGAACGAGCAGGACTTAGCCACAGGCACCGAAACCTCCCCGCGGCGGAGGCGTGCAAAACAGCCTCTTTCCTACTAACCCAGGAGCATTGCGGCTACCAAACTTGCACAGACAGCAAAAGTGTTTTCCGCTCTATAGAGCAGTGTCTTTTCTCTCTTCCACGTTTTGTTATACCCGGGATAGGTTAAGAGGCAACTATTACAGCCTCAGAACCATCCCAAAGCCAAACTCTCCCAAGCACGGCCTCAAAAAAAAAAAAAAAATACAACCAATCAAGAAGGAAATAAAGACAAAACATATAGAACAGACTAAATCAAATAAAAGGAAAAATATTAACCCAAAACTTACTGCAGATTCCCAGTCCTTCAAAAATGACTTAAAACAAACTCGAACATATAGATAAGATACTCCACGCAGCCAGCCACTCCAGCTGGAACTCGCTCCGCACCGACTGCGCACGCGCGAGCTAGCATCGCTCTCGCGCCATATCCAGAAGCCTGGGTTTGACGGACAGTTGCCAAAGCCAATGGTAATTAGCCGGAGTCCAACCTTCTCGTCCAATTGCGGTCGGGTCGCTGGGTGACCCTCTCGTCTATTGGCAATCGAGGAAACATGTCCCGCCTAGGTCCCCACCTGGCTATGGTTGGTGGGTGGGTGGGGTGTGGGACGGAGAAGGGAGGGCGGATTTCTCGGTTGATGGGTGTCGAGGCCTCTAGGCCATAGAGTCCGAGGGTGGGAAAGAGCTGGCTGGAGTGTCCTGTGGTTTTTTTTTTAACGCCAGCAAAGAATGTATCTGCTGCCGACATGACAGAAACATGTCTGCAAAACTTTTATACTACAAATGGCTACGATGGTTGGAAGCCACTACCTTGCAGGCTTAACCCGAAGCTGCAACTTTGGCCCATAAAATAGAAAAATGCCTTCCGGCGCCGGTGGGGAAACAACGCTCAGCTGTCCCTCTCTATGGTCAAAGTGTAATAGGCACTTTTATTTTAAGGTTTTATTATTCCGTTAGAAAACGGGAGGGGTGGGGCTTCCCTGTTGTGGGACACTCCCAAGGGCTAAAAGTACTACAGCCCTCGGGCCCCGGCAAGGATTATTAAATCAGCGTTCGACGTCATCACCGCGCGGTCTTTGCTGGGATGGCGAAAGGACAGGGAGGGTTTGTGTGGTGGACCACAAGAGTGCGGTTGTGCTCTCAAATCCATCTGGCGGTGGTTGAGTTTGGTGTTTGGTTTTTTTTTTTAAGATATATATTACCCCCCCCCCCCCCCCAAAAAAAAAAGTAGGTATGCTATGCTACATCCAGAGCACTTTCAGCAACTCAAATGCCCATTGCCTACACACAACCGTCCCTGCCGGCTTGAATAGGGCGTGCCAGCCAATGAGATTTCAGCAGCCGGGCGCGGCGAGGCAGTCTTAACCAATCGAGAGGGGCGGAAGGCGGGACCGATGTGTTTTGTTTTTTTTTAATGAAACTCAAGGCAGCAGAGAGGGGCTGGCCGCTGGAGACAGTTGATGAGGTTTGCGGGTTGTTTTGGAGGATGCCTAAAGATGGTATGGATGTGTAGATTTCCGAACTGATGATTAGCTCACTCGCATTTTAATACTTTACCAAGCTGTGCCTTACTCAAGCTTAGGCTAAATGCAAGTCTGAAGGGCAGCAAACCAGTCAGATTTTTAGGCTGTTCCTAATGAATATGGATTTGATATATTTGCATACACTTGAGTCAGTGTATACAACTCTCTTTTTCAAGATCCGAGGCAACATGGTTTTACCAAAGGAAAATCGTGTCAAATAAATCTAATTTCTTTGGGTGATGAATAGAAATAAAGCATGGAAAAGAAAATAAGATGATACCTTTTTTATTGGAAATAATACATTTCTTGATTAGCTTTTGAAGGTTGCTCTTCGTCAGATCGGAAATAAGCAAATGTTGATAGGTGACAGTATATATAAGTGAAACATCAAAGCATTTCAGTGGCAGTCTTAACAGGATGGGGGTGGATAGGTGAGAGACAGGAAGAGTTGGGTGGATGAGGGCCAGGGAGATATGCATGGAGATAGGAGGATGACAAAGCAGTACAATTTTATGGTTTATAATGGGCTAGAAAACCCAGATCTTTGTTAAGTCCTGTCTGGTGGGTGTCAAAATATTTAATCATTCTGACTTCAAAGGTCTTACGTTCCTGTATTGTTTTAAAGTTCCATTTCAGGATTCTTACCATGAAATCACCGGTACAGTGTTCTGGTTTTGTAAAGTGCTGCCCCACAGAGGTGACATCCTTGTTGGTACTAGCATTTTGCATATGGTGTCTATGTAAATTAAATCTCTTCTTTAGCATCTGACTTGTTTCTCCAATGTAGCAGCCTTCGTTGCATTTTTTACACTGAATATTTTTCCTTTGTGAATGACCGTGGGGTCCTGTGAAATGTTTTGGCATAGTTTGCAGCTGGATATATTGCAAGGATGTGTGCCATTCTCTTCTTTTTGAGTCTGTGTTGGGAGCTTACTTCTAATTAGCTTGTGTTTTAAGTTGGGTGGCTGTCGGAAGGCCAGCACTCGTGGGGATGGGAATATCTCTTTCAGTAATTCATCCTCCTGGAGTAGAGAATGTAGATCGTTTATGATTTTTCTTAATTTTTCCAGCTCTGGGTTGTATGTCACTATAAGGGGGATTTTGTCTGTGGCTTTTTTTTCTTTGTACTGTAGCAGATTTTTCCTGGGTGTTTTGAGGGAGGAGGCAATATTCTTGGAGATTATTTTGGGGTTGTAGCCTTTCTGTTGGAAGGATGCAGTCAGGATTTCAAGGTGTCTGTCTGTCCCCTGGGTCAGAGCAGATACAGTGGTATCTTGTGGCTTGGCTGTAAATAATGGATCTTTTTGTATGTGAAGGATGGTAGCTGCATTTGTCTGTGATTTATTGTATATGGATGTTTGTATATAGCCATCGCTGATTGAGACTGTGGTGTCCAAAAAATTTACTTTTTTCGGGGCGTAGTCAATTTGGGTGAAGAGAAAACTGGATTGAGGGCAGTGCTAGATGTGGTCTATTTGGAGAGAGGAGCCACTGGATGGAGGGGCGGGGACAGACAGAAAGGGGAGGTGGCTGGATGGAAGTATAGAGGGAGGAGAGATGGAAGGAAGAAGAGGTTAGAGTTAGTGAAAGATTGGGAATAAGAGGAAAGGGAATGGGAGAGCAGGGGTGAGGTGATTAAATTTGCAGATAACACAGAACTATTCAGAGCTATCAAAACACATGCGGATTGTGAAAATTGCAGGAAGACCTTAGGAAACTGGAAGACTGGGTATCCAAATGACAGATTAAATTTAATGTGGACAAATGCAACATAATGTGCATTGGGAAGAATAATCTGATGCATATTTACCTGATGCTAGGGTCCAAATTAAGAGTCAGCACTCAAGAAAAGATCTAGATAGCATTATAGTCAATACACTAAATCTTCTCAGTGTGCAGCAGTGGCCAAAAAAAGCAAACAAGATGCTAGGAATTATTAGGAAAGGGATGCAAAATAAGACCAAGAATATTATAATGCCTCTGGATTGCTCCATGGTGCAAGCTCACCATGAATATTGCGTTCAGTTATGGTCGCTGTGTCTCAAAAAAGATAGGGTGGAATTGGAAAAGGTTCAAAAAAGAGTGACCAAAATAATAAAGGGGATGGAACTCCTCCTATATGAGGAAAGGCTAACGAGGTTAGGGCTCTTCAGCTTGGAAAAGAAATGGTTGATGGGGGATATAACTGAGGTCTACAAAATCCTGAATGGTGTAGAACAGGTAAAAGTCAATAGATTTTTCACTCTTTCAAAAAGTACAAAGACCAGGGGACACTCAATTAAATTTAATACTTTTAAAACAAATATGAAATATTTTCTTTCATTCAAAGAATAGTTAGCTTTGGAACTCATTGCCAGAGGATGTGGTAATAGCAGTTAGCATATCTGGGTTTTAAAAAAGGCTTGGGCAAGTTCCTGGAGGAAAAGTCCATAGTCTGTTATTGAGATGGACATGAGGGAAGCCACTGCTTGCGCTGAGATTGGTAACATGGAATGTTGCTACTATTTGCTAGGTACTTGTGATCTGACTTGGCCACTGCTGAAAGCAGGATAGTGGGCTAGATGGACCATTGGTCTCACCCAGTATGGCTAGTCTTATGTTCTTAATGTCATACCTCTTTATTAGAATAATACAATTTTTTTTACTAGCTTTGAAAGGATAAAATCACATTCCTTAGGTCAAGATTGTATATAATTTGTTATAAATACAGACCTTTTCATATTACGTTTTAAAAAGGTAATGAAAGGGGTAGGTAGAGGGTCTCTGGGGTGGTGTTTACCTTGGGGTGAATGCACAGCCAATGTGTGTATTGGGGGGGGGGGGGGACAGCATAGTGAATGTCCACCGAGGGCATCAGGAACCCTTAGGTCTACCCTGTTGCTTATGTTAATGTGACAGGTAGTCTATGATCTGGCTCTGGAATATTTACATGAGTTGGTTAATGCCTCTATTCAAGGTCATTTGTTATAGTCCTTGGATAGAAAGCTGATGTTAAACTTATTAAAAGGAAAGGGTAGTGACTCCCCAGGCTTGGGCAGTCTCTGTGGCAGGCCCAGTAATACAGAATAAATTATCTCAAGAATTAGGGGAAGAAATGAATCTCCTTACTTTTTCTAAAGATCTTAATGTTTGTTTGGGGGGGGGGGGGGGGTAAAGTTTTTGGGGCCTGAAAGATGCTATTTATTTAAAGATCTTTTTATTAAATGAATAAACAACCATACAAAGAAAAAAATATAATGACCAACGACATTGTCTACAGCATGAAATACTCTGGGAACAAAAGGTCATCATTATATTCAATGTGTCCTTTCAAATACATACCCCTCCCTCACATAATCTCACATAATCTCTTCTCTCCAGTGTACCTATCCCCTCACCCCCCCCGGACCTTCCCTTCCATACTGCAAGGACAGTGATCACATGAAACTAACAGAACTGTGCATGATTGATAGGTTACACAGCCAGCCCATTAAGAATTCTGCTTCTTACTCTTATAGGCAATGATTGAATATATAGCTGCCAAATAGACAAAAACAATTTTCACCTTTTAAAAAGTAGATGAGTGTATCTACTCTCCAAAATCATAAGTTGGGACCTGAGAGATGTTAATTAGGGATGTGTGCAGCTATTTGTGGTAGGGTCAGTATGGGGATTTTATGTTTGGATATATTCGTAATTAGGAATTGCCCGTCTGTGGACTAATTATGGGGTCCTTTTACTAAGCCGCAGTAAAAAAGTGGCCTGCAGTAGTGCGAGCGCGTCTTTTGGGCACGTACTGGGCCATTTTTTACCGTGTCTAGGAAAAAGGGCCGTTTTTTAAGGGGACGGAAAATGGACGTGCGGTAAAATTGAAACCAGCGCGTGTCTGTTTTCAGCCTGAGACCTTACTGCTACCCATTGACCTAGTGGTAAGATCTCATGCACTACCCGCATGGTAACCATACAGCGCACGCCAATTGCCGTTTACCGCCAGGTAAGCAGCCCACGGTAGAAAACAGAAAATTATTTCTACCGCTGGATTTGGCACGTGCCAAATTTGGAATTATCGCCCAGCTCATTCGCTAGCCAGGCACTAGTGCCGATTTGGTGCATGCTGTACACACGTGAGCCTTCCCACGCCTTTGTAAAAGGGCCCCTATGTGTTTAGGTGGAGGCATGCACTTTATGTAAACTTTTGGAAGATATGTGTCACGTCTGTGGCCGTGACCACCCTCAGCCTTACCTTTTTTCTGGGGGTCAGCAGCTCTGCTGGCTTCTGTCTGTGTTTGTGTTAGTCTTGTCTCTGTCCTGGTCTGCTGGCTGCTTCCAGCATGAACCTGATTGCTTCACTAGACCTCACCTGTGTGGGCTATGTCTCTGTAGGGAGCCAGCATCTAAGATGGCTGCCACCGGCTCTATGCCAGCTTCCAAGATGGCTCCTGCTTGTCTTTCCTGTGGGCTCACTTCCTATGTGTGTCAAGCCTCTCTTTGGGGTCAAGGTACTTCCTGCTTCTGTCCTGCTGCTGGTGACCTCATCAGTGAGAGCCTTCATAAGGAAGTGCTGTGCTGGCATTCTGGGCCTTTTTGCATAAGTGTTATGCTCTTAGGCCAGGTCAGGTTAGTAAGTGTCTGCTGTACTACTGCTTAGCCTCTCTCTGGGTTCCAGCCCAGCTTCTTTCTGTGTCTGTGTCTCTGTTGTCCTTCCGTGGGGGGTCTTCCCTGCCACTGTCTGTCTGTGGACCGCGGTCCTTCCTGGCTTACCCTGAGTTGGGGTGAAGCCTCTGTCTGTGGACTGCGGGTCCTTCCTGGCTTACCCTGTGTTTGGGGTGAAGCCTCTGTTCCTGGCTTACCCTGGGTTGGGGTGAAGCCTTTGTCCGGGTTTGTTCTCTGTCTGTATGCAAAGCCTCAGCCTTTGTGGGTTCCCCAGTCAGTGTGTGGAACAGCTGTGGCTTCAGACCCTTGGCCTGTTCTTCCTGGTTACTCTGTTTGCGCTGCTGCCAGCCCAAGACCTTTGGCCTGTTCTTCCTGGTTTGCTCTCTTTACTCTAAGTCCTGCCTTGCCTAGCCTGTGTGCCTACCCTGCTTGTATATCCTGATTGTATATCCTGAATCCTGTATCTGTAGCTAGTGTGTATTTCCTGGGTGGTTATTCCTGTATCCTGTCTCCACCTAGCTAGAGGGTTTACCCTGTGGGTATTCCCGGATCCCTGTTCTGCCTAGTTTGTATGCTGCCCTAGTCCTTGCTCCTGCTAGGCTTCTGTACACCTTGTGTTCCTTGGTCTGTCTTCTGGGTCTTGCTAGTGGCTGTGCAGCAGCACACTGTCTGTGTTTAGTTCCTAGTCTGGTCTCCCTCGTGTATCCCAGACCCAGGGTGGGTTCTCTGGATCTTCAGTTCCTGCCTTATCCTGCAAGTCCTGCCGGCCACCTGCACTTCGGAGCTCAACTCTGGAGGAACGGTGGCTAAGTGCAGGTGAAGCTGTTCCTGTTTCGTCTGTTCTAGTTGCCTGCCTTGTACTACTCCAGTCCAGAGTTCCAATACTGCTCTTCTGTGTTTCCAGTCCCGAGGTGGTCTTGCCTGCCGCTCCGCGGCAGTGGCCCAAGGGCTCACGAACTCCAGTCCTGCCTCGAGGACCTGACAGAATGCCAAGGCCCTCGAGAACGCGACAATATGCAAGTGATACAAATTGAAGCTGTAAAGCGTTTTAAATAATCCTCATGAAAGATGAAAAATATTTTCTAAGAATAAAGTTGCGAGATGGTCGGAATACAAAAAAAGTCTGATTTGAATGGTGTTATAAATAGACTGAAACAATTACAGCTGGGTGATTAATCACTTATATATAGAGATACCTTTGCTGATTTGAGAGACCAATTAAGGAGATTTACAAATGTATTAAGAACATTAAAAAAATAGAGAACAAATTGTTTCCTGGAGTGGTGGGCTATAAATACTTGTGAAACCTATACAATCAAAACAGAAAATACAATATCTATGTTTCCTGGAAGACCTAGTTAAAAAGTCATGCCTTTGCTAATGTTCTGAAATGTAAGTAATTTGATTCATTTCTCAAGTCAGTGGAAATCATATGCCAAAGTACTGCAACATAGCAGCTAAATGCTATAAAACACACAGGGCACCTTTTACAAAGCTGTGCTAGCAAATCCAGCGTGGCAAATGCAACAAAGCCCATTCAATTCCTATAGGCTTCATCACATTTGCTGTGCTGGATTTGTTAGCGTGGCTTTGTTAAAGAAGCCCATAGTGGCTTAGACACTGACACTGTCGGAGTCTGTTGGGAGGAACTTATTCATCTCAAAATATTTCTAGCTCACCTATCAAATGCAGTCCTAGACAAATCACAGTAAATATTGATAATGCTATGATGATGTATACAAATAACATTCATAATTGCTTATTTGTAATGAAGGTGAAAAGGGACAGACTCAGAAGTAATCTTAGGAAATACTTCTTCATGGAAAGGGTGGTGAATTCGTGGAACAGCCTCCTGATGGAGATGGTGGAGTCAAAAACTATATCTGAATTCAAGAAAGCTTGGGACAAGTGTCAGGCTTCTCACGGAAGCACAGGGTTTGTGAGCCCTTGGACCACTGCCATGGAGCGGCAGTGGCAGGCAAAACCACCCCCAAACCAGAGGCAAGGCAGAACAGGACTGGACCCCTGGACTGGAGTTGCAGCAGAGGCAAACAAGCTGGGACAGGCAGAGCAGGAACAGCTAGACTTCACCTGCACTTGACCGCCGTTCCTCAGGAGTTGAGCCCCTGGGTGCAGGCAGCCGGCAGGACTTACAGGGCAGGAACTGGATACCAGCAGGAAACACACAACAGAGTCAGGACTAAAAGCTGCCAGGCAGCCACTAAGAAACACAGGTGAGAGGACTAAAATCTGCCAGGCAGCCACTAAGACAGAAACAAGACTAGGAACTAAGCAATAAAACCAAAGCTAACTACACACAAACAAACTAGAACCAGGCAAGAAACTCAGACTAGAACTGGACTAGGCAGAAGTGCACAGAGCACACCCACATACCAGGGACCTTGGACGATGCAAAGGCTAACACAGAAGTTTCCAGGTGGCTAATAAAGCCCATCAGCAGCTGAAGTTTAGCTTCAGGAATTACAAGGCAGCTACAGGTGCTGTTCAGGCACGAACAAGAAAAGCAAGTCTGGCAGCCTGGAAGATCCGGACCGGACTGGGCTGAAGTCTGGAACGTGTGACAGTTCATAGCAGCCACCAGTTCAGGCCACCAGAGGGCAAGGGGAGCACAGACAAGGAAACAGTCACCACCGTGACACAAGTACACAGGATCTCTAGTGAAGAGGAACAGATGGTAGATGGCATGAATGGGCAGACTGGATAGGCCATATGGTCTTTATCTGCCTTAAGTTTTCTTTGTTTCCCTTTTGCAGTCCATGTAACATAGTAGAGGACAGCAGATGACCTGTATGGTCCATCCAGTCTGCCCAACAAGATAAACTCATAAATGGTGTTTGATACTTCATATGTATACCTGGTCTTGATTTGTCCTTAGAACAAGAAATAAAGAGGTGGGAAAAAAAGTCAGGCTATCCAAAGATGGAACCAAATGTTTTTATGTAAAAAAACAAAATTTTATTAATCTTTAAACAAATAATGATATAATAAGAACACATTAAAATTGACTCGACACAACGTTGTGTTTCGGCCGAAAGGCCTACATCAGGAGTCTATAAACATAAACAAACGGTAAATAAATGAATTAATTGGTAAATAAATTAAACATATGAAAATGTTGAAATAAATAATAATAACATACAAAAAGAATTATACTGAAAGAGGAACATGTATAGATTATCAAAAAATTATATATTTAAAAAAACTATATATATATCACAAAAATAATCTCAAAGATATATATATAATATAATAATGATAATATTATACAAACAGAATTATACTGAAGGAAGAACATATATAGATTATGAAAACAACATATCAATATCACAAATAAAAAAATAATAAATAAATAAGATTATGTAAATATGAGGCCTATTGAAAACTATACATGTATGTATGTATTGAATAATATATTAAATGACCTTTATAAGGAAAAAACAAATATATATACATACATGGGAGTAAGAGGTTAAATGAAAAAAAACTAACCTTATTAGTCAAATTGAGATTAAGTATGATAATTCAAAAGTAATCTCGTAACGCAGCTAAAAGATTCCAAGGATCTGCAAGTGAGATCCTAAAATTGGTCTGTAGAAAACAAAGAAAATTTAAATGGAAAAACAAACCATATAAAAATGATGTGAATAAACATTTATGAAAAACATGTGATTTGCCTATTGAACCTTTATGCAACACTGGTTCGGGATTGAAACATCAGAGTAGCTCAAAATGTATGCATATACAAAAAGAAGGATAGTATGAACGTGACAAAAATATATATATAGAGATCTAGCCATTGGGACACGCCAAGTAGTTTAATTAGATAAAATAGAGAGAGTATATAATCTGCCTATTAAACCTTTGTGCAGCACTGGTCCGGGGTTGGAACATTCAAGTAGCTCAAAACATAAAATTGGCTACAAATATATTGGAAAAGGACCTCCATACTGTGTGTTGTTAATAGAAAAGAAACTACGGACTGCATAAATATTAAAAAATGTGGTAAATCGCGGCGGCGCGAGAGCCGCGAGCCGCATGTGTTTAAAAAGAGAAAGAAAAAAGAGCTCAAGACACATACCTTAAAAAAGACCGTTATGCAAATGGACCGTCTGTCGCGGTGATCTCAAAGGTAATGATGAAAGAAAACCTGAATTACATGACAGTTTAAATGACAAAAAAGGCGCGAAAGGAACTCGCAAACCCTGGATGACGCTGGTATCAGCTGATCAATGAAATGAAAAAAACAGATCGCTCTATAATCATCCGTGTGTCTGTCATACGTAAGAACGTCATTACGTGCCTATATATGTGGAGAAGTAAAATAGAAGCACTATTTAGCCGTTCGTATATCTAGCATACGTGAGGTAGACGATGTACGTAATGACGTGGCATAAACAAATGTATATAAGGATGTGGAGCAATTAAATAGATTGAAATGCTGTTGATGTTAGATAAAGATGTAAAACATCATAGAAGTGAATGTAAGAGAGTGTATATTATGTTAAAGAATTGGAATTAAAAAATATATGTATATATATCAAAGATACAATTGTATCTTTGATATATATACATATATTTTTTAATTCCAATTCTTTAACATAATATACACTCTCTTACATTCACTTCTATGATGTTTTACATCTTTATCTAACATCAACAGCATTTCAATCTATTTAATTGCTCCACATCCTTATATACATTTGTTTATGCCACGTCATTACGTACATCGTCTACCTCACGTATGCTAGATATACGAACGGCTAAATAGTGCTTCTATTTTACTTCTCCACATATATAGGCACGTAATGACGTTCTTACGTATGACAGACACACGGATGATTATAGAGCGATCTGTTTTTTTCATTTCATTGATCAGCTGATACCAGCGTCATCCAGGGTTTGCGAGTTCCTTTCGCGCCTTTTTTGTCATTTAAACTGTCATGTAATTCAGGTTTTCTTTCATCATTACCTTTGAGATCACCGCGACAGACGGTCCATTTGCATAACGGTCTTTTTTAAGGTATGTGTCTTGAGCTCTTTTTTCTTTCTCTTTTTAAACACATGCGGCTCGCGGCTCTCGCGCCGCCGCGATTTACCACATTTTTTTAATATTTATGCAGTCCGTAGTTTCTTTTCTATTAACAACACACAGTATGGAGGTCCTTTTCCAATATATTTGTAGCCAATTTTATGTTTTGAGCTACTTGAATGTTCCAACCCCGGACCAGTGCTGCACAAAGGTTTAATAGGCAGATTATATACTCTCTCTATTTTATCTAATTTAACTACTTGGCGTGTCCCAATGGCTAGATCTCTATATATATATTTTTGTCACGTTCATACTATCCTTCTTTTTGTATATGCATACATTTTGAGCTACTCTGATGTTTCAATCCCGAACCAGTGTTGCATAAAGGTTCAATAGGCAAATCACATGTTTTTCATAAATGTTTATTCACATCATTTTTATATGGTTTGTTTTTCCATTTAAATTTTCTTTGTTTTCTACAGACCAATTTTAGGATCTCACTTGCAGATCCTTGGAATCTTTTAGCTGCGTTACGAGATTACTTTTGAATTATCATACTTAATCTCAATTTGACTAATAAGGTTAGTTTTTTTTCATTTAACCTCTTACTCCCATGTATGTATATATATTTGTTTTTTCCTTATAAAGGTCATTTAATATATTATTCAATACATACATACATGTATAGTTTTCAATAGGCCTCATATTTACATAATCTTATTTATTTATTATTTTTTTATTTGTGATATTGATATGTTGTTTTCATAATCTATATATGTTCTTCCTTCAGTATAATTCTGTTTGTATAATATTATCATTATTATATTATATATATATTTCTTTGAGATTATTTTTGTGATATATATATAGTTTTTTTAAATATATAATCTTTTGATAATCTATACATGTTCCTCTTTCAGTATAATTCTTTTTGTATGTTATTATTATTTATTTCAACATTTTCATATGTTTAATTTATTTACCAATTAATTCATTTATTTACCGTTTGTTTATGTTTATAGACTCCTGATGTAGGCCTTTCGGCCGAAACACAACGTTGTGTCGAGTCAATTTTAATGTGTTCTTATTATATCATTATTTGTTTAAAGATTAATAAAATTTTGTTTTTTTACATAAAAACATTTGGTTCCATCTTTGGATAGCCTGACTTTTTTTCCCACCTCTTTATTTCTTGTTTCACGGCCCGTGGGATCTATTGAGTTCTCCACTATATGTGGATTCTCTTTAGTCTTGATTTGTCCTTGCCATTTTCAGGGCATAGACTGTAGAAGTCTGTTCAGCACTGTCCTTGTTCTCCAACTTCTGAAGCTGAATCTGTAGATGTTAAAGAGCAGTATGGTACCTTGTGAAACACCACAAGGAAGAGAATGGGTAGTAGATACTTCAGAAACAGTGTGAACAGTAAAAATGTGATTGGGTAAGAAAGAAAAAAAACATTGATGGACCGTATCTGTGAGACTGGTAGTACTCAAATGAGGAATTAAAAGACCATGGTCTACCAAATCAAATGCTGCTGACAAATCTAATTAAACTGCAAGAATGATTCCCCCCCCCCCCCCCCCCCCGACCAATGCTAAATGAGTATCGCTTACAACAGAGGTAATAACAGTTTCTGTACTACAATGGCTACAAAACCATCTTCACATGGATGAAGTACATTTGGGGTTTTTTCAACAAAGGAAAGTAATGATGAATAAACTATTTTCTCAGTACATTTCGATAAAAAGCAGAGACTAGAGACTGGGCAGTATTTGGAGGCCAGAGTACTGTCTAATGAAGGCTTTTTGAGTAAAGTGAAGATACTTACCTGTAGCAGGTATTCTCTGAAGACAGCAGTCAGGTGCCGTCAAAATCATAGCCGGCACACTGGATTAAGATGGCCATAAGAGGCAACACTCAACCAGAAGGTGGCTGTTCAAAGGCTCCAGGTTCACTTAACTAGGTCTCAGGCTGCCTTGTGGGCAGAAGTTAAAGCGAGAGTGCCAGGGATATTTGTAGGGCAGCAACTTGGTTGTCCCTGCATTTTTAATTAGTAAGGATGGTGAAATGTTCTCTGACCACCTCTTAATGATTTTATCAGGGGGCACTGAATCTAGGCGTTGAGTGTTTGATGGTTCAGATGCTATACCCCCCCCCCCCTACACACACACACACACAAGGTTGTGGGCATTTTCTCTGCAGCCTTCCTAGGTTTGGGAGACCTGGGGATGAAAGGCTGGAGCTCTGAATTTAACCAATGTTGCTCTTCCTGGCAGTGTTCAGCACCACCACTGAGCAAGAGGCTGCCATCTGTTGACTTTAGTTCCTGGGTTCTTTATTTGCAAGCAAGTTTAGCAGCTACTACCATTGCTCTAAAGTTATACATAC
This sequence comes from Microcaecilia unicolor, assembly GCF_901765095.1. NCBI lineage: Eukaryota > Metazoa > Chordata > Amphibia > Gymnophiona > Siphonopidae > Microcaecilia > Microcaecilia unicolor. The sequence continues at coordinate 43,074,973 of NC_044031.1, read as the reverse complement.
TGAATCACTCCACAAGGCTAATGATGATGCAAGCAAAATCCCTTTCTGCCATTACTTAAGGAAGAGTTAAAGTTAATCCAGGATTTCATATCATGTCCACTGTGATTACTTGAGCTAAATAATTTAGCTTCTAATTGCCTGCTCTCACCTGCTTATCCCATGGGGATATCAACTAATGCAAGGAACAGTGTCATAGCAACTTTCTCAATCTTGATAATTGGCTAAGGAACATAGACCCCTGCTGCTCTGTATCTGACTGTGCATTTTATCCAGTGCATTCAACATTGAGGCAAGAAAGTACTTTAAAGCATAGCAGATTATGCCAATCATCTGCATTTTCACTCTTCCATGTGTTGAAGGCTGTCTACCCTTGTGTGTCCATGGGAAAATCCTTGGATAAAATAAGACCCGAGATCCTCACATTGAGATCAATATCCATTTTTCATGGTTGCTATTTATTCTAACCAGCTCTTTCTGAGAAAACACTGTGTCCATGAGCTGGCTGTATACTTAGGGCAGATGAGTGCTGCTACAGTAACAAAAGCCTTGGGGATGATGCTACTGCTCATGTTCCAAATTTATCCAATTTTAATCATTTCTCTATAGGTATCAGGGAACGCTCCATTAAAGCTATTTACTTGCACAGAAAGCATATCAACAGAGATTTGGAAAAAAAAAAAACACTACTGTAGAAAAGAAGCAGGGGGTCAGACTAGGCATGGAGAAGGAACCAGGGAGCTGGACTGAAGAGCTGCTTGTAGAGCAGGAACCAAGGTGCTGGTTTGGAAAACCAGGTATAGAGCAGGAACTGAGGAGCGGCAAGAAGGCCAGACTCAATAAACAATAAACATAAACTAAGAGCTTTCAAGAGGCATAGAGTGGAGGAGTGACCTAGTGGTTAGAGCACCAGTCTTGACATCTGGAGGTGAAGGGTTCAAATCCTACTGCTGCCCCTTGTGATCTTGGGCAAGTCACTTAACCCTCCCTTGTCTCAGGTACAACTTAGATTGTGAGTCCAGCGACACAGAAAAACCAAGTGTAGCTGAATGTAATTCACCTTGAGTTCCTACAGAAAAGGTTCCTGGGGAACTGGGTTCGATTCCCACTGCAGGCACAGGCAGCTCCTTGTGACTCTGGGCAAGTCACTTAACACTCCATTGCCCCAGGTACAAATAAGTACCTAAGCTGCATTGAGCCTGCCATGAGTGGGAAAGCGCCGGGTTCAAATAAAAAAAATAATAATAACAAAATCCACATAAAAAAAAAAATATCCCAGAAGTCTATTTGACCAGTAGAGGTATGTCCCTGATGTAGTTTATTTATTTGCTGCACTTGTATCCCACATTTTCCCACCTATTTGTAGGCTCAATGTGGCTCACAAAATGTTATAGCAACATGTACACATTATAGGATAGCGTTTCGCTAGTACTTTCTAGAATAATGCTGCTTCAGGGTCCAAGTGGTGGTGGAATAATTATGGCGTTCCAGCTCAACATCGCTGTCTGGCAACAATGTTGAGCTGGAACGCTATCAATATTCCGCCACCACTTAGGCCCTGAAGCAGCATTATTCTAGAAAGTACTAGCGAAACACTGGCCACTGTCAGTCCAGGAGATAGATGGCTTAGAGCGGCAATAAGAGACTGCATGAAGGGTGATTTCATCAAAGTTAAGTAATTTTTCCTCAAACTTTGGAATAGGAGTGCTGACTCCATATAAGTAGACTGGTTGCTATATGGAATATTATAGCAGCTGTTTTTCATGAATATTTCATTTGAGCCCATGAGGTTTTTTTGCAAATACATTTTGGAAGGTTATGGGAAAGTGTTTTGCCTATGATGAGTAACAGATCCTTTATAGACCATTATATAGGTAATTGGGATCATCTGTAGCTCTGTAGACTTGTTGGTCAAGAGCTTCTTGAGGCCTTTTCCTCCCATAAACCTTTATACATTGGATTTTTGCACATTCTTACCATTTTTGGTGGACGTTTTGAGCAGTATGTGTTCATAATATTTAAAATTTTACTCCACAACCACTTTGCATATATTTATTTATGACATTTATATCCCACATTATCCCCAAAACAAGCTTGAGTTCAATGTGGCTTACAGTTTAGATTAAAAATACAGTTTGAATTTTAAGAATAGTATATACCTCCCTGGCAAACAGAGAGTAAATAACCCCAGGTCTTTCCTTGATTCTGGATTTCTGGTGGCTCAGAAGCAGTCAATGCTGACAGTATGTTAACTTGTATGGAATATGTACTGCGTATTTTTCAGTGACCAGTTCTTTATTATTGTTGGGCCACCCTTTCTGACTTTTCACACCCTTCATTAGTACTTTTCCTTTCTTGTGCTTTCTGTCTTTTCCCTTTCTTCTTATCTGTTTCTGGTCCTGAAAACTGTCTTTAACAGCTCCTTGAAATCCACCAGCTGCTTCTGTATGTCAGAACTCCCTGCAGGCCATCCTTCAGCTAGAATTTGAGAGCCTAATTAATCAGTGAGGATTCAGCTTCTGATTCCAAAGTGGCAGAACATTCATAGCTTTTCTTCCTTTGTTTCTATAACATACTTCCCTATCTGAGATGATGCAACAACCCAATAAAAGTCGTAGAAAGAATTGTAAAAAGGATCAACATTTCTTGTATTAATTTATTGCATTTGGACTCCAGGACATGAACTAGCTGCTGCTGTCAGAGACTTTGGTGGTTGTATGATTATTTATATTATGTATGAGTGTAGGCAAAAAAAATAATAATAATAATTTGTAACCTTCAAAAGCTAATCAAAAATGTATTAAGTTAGTCCAATAAAAAAGGTATAATCTTATTTTCTTTTCTATGTTTTTTTTATTTCTATTTATTAACCATACAACAAAACAATTGAGAATAGAGTAGTATTTCTTACAAAACTACATACATATCAATATCTCCACCTTACAACAAGCCACTTACTGTATGAGTAGATTGTATATTTATTCTATAATAGGAAAGAAAAAGCCTCAGAACTCTTTAATTTAATTTCACATTTATATACTGCTTAACCATACGTGAGTGGTTCACATAAATCGCAAACACACAAATCGGCAAGAAATAAGAAGAAACACAGTTTCATCCCGAATAACATCAAATAAGCATTTAACATCAATAGATCAAAATAATCAAAACGTTCAATTCAAATATTTCCTAAATAACCACAGGGTCGATATTCAGAGTAATTTAACCAGCCAGGAGAGGCTCCTGGCCATCTAAATTGTTCGTGTGGCCCTATCCACTGCATTTAACTGGTTAGTGCCGCTGAAAATCAACACCAACCGCCAAACTGAAACCCAGCTATTTTGTGGGCGGGTCAGAGGCGGAGTCGGCAGTTATGTGGTTAAGTGCCAATATTCCATACCAAACAGCCTAAGTTAACTGGATAAATCGGACCACATAAAACACATTCCTATCTTTATGTGGTTCACCTTGGCCAATTAAGTGCCGACCACTTGAACCCAGATATTCAGGGGTCCTTTTACCAAGCTGTGCCACTGAGGTGGTGGTAAGGGCTCCCACTCTAACCCAGTGGTAACCCATTAGAGTGTGGTGCTGCCTGATTACTGCCGGGTTAGAGCAGTGCTAAAAATTACAGCCTTATTTTCCCCAGTGCGGGAAATAGTGCATGCTGGGGCTGGAACTACCACCAGTGCCCGTGTTGGACTGGCGGTAGCTTCAGATTAGCATGGTCTGGCATTGAATATTTGGGAATAATGCTGCCATTTGTCCTTCCTGGCCCTAAGAAAGCCTCACTTTAGTCTACTAGACATAATGTGTTCTACTTTGCAGCCCTGTTCTTCTGGAACTCTCTTCCTCTTGAGATCCATGCTGAACTATCTTCCGTCAAGCTTATAATCTATCTTAGGTCTGTCTTTATTGTGGACTCTGCTGGTTCCTTTTTTTCCTGTCTCTCCCCTCCCTTCTCCAGTACTTAATTTGTTCTACTTCCTTTTTCCCTGTTTTCTCCTGATTGCGCTATGGTACAACTGTGTGAATTAATGACTACTCTTTCTTATTGTAGTTCTTTTCATTATTATTATTATTATTTTTAGAATTATAAACCACCTTGGTCTGCCAGTTAGTTAAGGTGGAACAGTAAGGTTGCTTAAATACATAAATAAAAATGCTGAGCCCCGCCGCCATTTTTAAGTTACAGCGAAATGTCATATAATCTGTCTTGCCGTCAACTCAAAGGAAGAAAGTTCCATAATTCTGATCCTATACCTTATCCAAAGCTTGCCAGTGGTTAGCATACAGGATAAGAGAGAGCTGAAAGGTCCAAGACTGCAATTTGAGAACTGTGAAGTTTTGGCCAACATCAGAAAAGTTTTGGCCAACATCTTTATTTAAGATGGGTTTATTTATTTATTTGTTACACTTGTATCCCACATTTTCCCACCTATTTGCAGGCTCAATGTGGCTTACATAGCACCGTAGAGACAATCACCAATATCGGTATGAACAAATACAGAATAAGGTTGTGGTAAAGTTCATTCGTGACGGACAGATTTAGGAATCATGAGGAGGAAGAGTTAATTTATGTCCAATGCGAGCTTTGGTTTTGTTGTGTTGCAGAGTTGAGGCATTTAAGTTGGATCGTTCGGGTATGCCTTTTTGAACAGGTGAGATTTTAGTAGTTTCCGGAAGTTTAGGTGGTCATATGTTGTTTTCACGGCGTTTGGTAGTGCATTCCATAGTTGTGTGCTTACATAGGAGAAGCTGGATGCATAGGTTGATTTGTATTTGAGTCCTTTGCAGCTTGGGTAGTGAAGATTTAGGTATGTTCGTATTGATCTTGATGTGTTTCTGATTGGGAGGTCTATGAGGTCTGTCATGTATCCCGGGTCTTCAGCGTTGATGATTTTGTGAACGAGGGTGCAGATTTTGAACGCAATACGTTTTTTGATTGTGAGCCAGTGTAGTTTTTCTCGTAAGGGTTTTGCGCTTTCGAATCTCGTTTTTCCATATACGAGTCTGGCTGCTGTGTTTTGTGCAGTTTGGAGTTTCTTTATGATTTGTTCTTTGCATCACACGTAAATTCCATTGCAGTAGTCTAGGTGGCTTAGTACCATTGATTGTACCAAGTTGCGAAATATTTCCCTCGGTACGAATGGTTTCACTCGTTTGAGTTTCCACATAGAGTGGAACATTTTCTTTGTTATAGCTTTCGCTTGGCTCTCTAGTGTGAGATTTCGGTCGATTGTAACTCAGAGAATTTTCAGGCTGAGATAGGGAGGGTGTAGTCTGGGGTGGTTATGTTGGTAGGTTTGTTCACATTATATTGGGATGAGAGGATTAGACTGTGTTTTTTCTGTGTTTAGTTTTAGTTGAAATGCGTTCGTCCATGAGTTCATGATGTTCAAGCTGAGTACGATTTATTTGGTGATTTCTGTTAGGTCATGTCTGTAAGGGATGTATAATGTGACATTGTCTGCATATGTGAAAGGGTTAAGGCCTTGACTGGATAAGGACTTGGCTAGTGGGGTCATCATTAGGTTGAAAAGGAGCGGTGAAAGTGGTGATCCTTGAGGTACTCCACAGTCTGTTTTCCATGGTGATGATATGTTCGATTTGATTTCATTTGATAAGTTCTAGTTGTTAGGAAACCTTTGATCCAGCTAAGTCATAAGTACATAAGTAATGCCACACTGGGAAAAGACCAAGGGTCCACTGAGCCCAGCATTCTGTCCACGACAGCGGCCAATCCAGGCCAAGGGCACCTGGCAAGCTTCCCAAACGTACAAACACTCTACACGTTATTCCTGGAATTGTGGGTTCTTCCCAAGTCCATTTAGTAGCGGTTTATGGACTTGTCCTTTAGGAAACCGTCTAACCCCTTTTTAAACTCTGTTCAGTTGACTAGTGAAAGAGCAGCCTGCTGCTAACAGCAGGCTAATGACCAGTGAGGTCACTGTTCAAATGCTGCTTCTCCCACTGTTGCTTCTTGTGACCTTGGGCAAACCAAGCTCTTTTGTAAGCTCTTTTGAGCAGAGACTGTCTTCTTCATGTTAAATTGTGAAGCACTGTGTACGACTGGTAGCGCTATAGAAATGATTTATAATAGTAGTAGTAGTACATGGCCTCTGGTACAGCTTAGATTGTAAATTCACTTGGGCAGAGAAATAATTTATATACCTGTCTGGAATTCACCTTGGACGAGCTTGGGTTTATTAAAAGGCAAACATTTAAAACTAATTCTAAAGGCTGAAGATTGCAGAGGCAGATTCACTGCCCTGGACAGTGAGAGAGAAAGGGAATCCCAACCCTCAAATAACAGCCACGCCTAACGGAGGATTCAGAGGTCTGTATATCAGATTCCAAAGAGAGTCACCAACCAAGAACAGAAACAGTGAGGCAGGAGAATGGGATATAATCGTGGTAATGCCTTCTCTTAACAATGATCATAGGAACCAACTTTTCAAAATGATGGGGGGAGTAAAACTTAACACAAATCATCCCTCCCTCTGTCTGCACCCTGAAGGAATTTTCTCAATATTGGAGGTGCTGAAGCATCCAGAGAGCTGGAACCTATGACAAGGATATTTTTGTTGAATAGCTAGGTCATTCAAATAAATGTGCTCATTTCTGCTGGGCCCTACATTCTGGCCATTTCATCTTATTTCTAGGTCTCTGGCACAACACAGGGTAACATGTTAGTCTGTGAAAAATAAAATTAGATACATATGCAGCTTGGCAGGGCAGCAGCGGGTGTTTTTTTCTGAGCGGTGAGCTACCATGAAAGGGAGTAAATGATTTGGATGAAGGTGACCATCTGTTTGTGAGACAGAAAGAACAGATGAGTTATTCCTAGTTTTGCAAGTCCTATTTCGTATAAAAATGTAAAAAAAATAGGACTGGCTTATCTGTTTCATTTGACCTAGAGTCAGATGGTCACTTTAGTCTTAGTTTGAATTGACCTGAAAAGCTTTTAGACTTGCTTGCCACACAACTTCTGTCAAGAATATCAAATGGCATCCTACCTGTGTGATTCGCTCTCTGTAACATGTCATCAAAATGTAGTTTTGCTCTAGCTTTGGACCCAGGGGAATACACAAAGTATATTTTTGTGTAGTTGTAATCAATATCAGTTTCACTGTGCATGCATAAGTCACTTTTATTATTTTAAGTGCTCTGTAGAAAGCCCCTGGCATTTCCAGAAGTCACAATCACAGGAGATAAGAAAGGAAAAGGTGAAAAATCAAGTCTTATCTTCTGTTTATCTTTGTCTCTGCTTGTGCTCACATTAAAGTCTTCTGCGTCTGGCTGGAATAGTTAATAACCTAATTACTATTGATTTTGTGCAGATATATCTTTTTCTGCATCATGCACAGATCATTGTGTGCAGTCTTTGCGCTAACCGTGCATTTTCTTTTCTGGCTGGACTTCCGCACAGGCCCCTAGGTTAGGTCTCCATAGCTACTACAGCTGACAGCGACCTCTAGAGGTAGAGACGAGATAGATGGGAGGGGGTTAAGAGAAAGGAAGAAATGCCAGACCTGTGAGCAGGGGATGAAGGGGGGGGGGGGGGGAGAGTGAAAGATGCTGGACTGCAGATAGGGGTGGAAGGGAGTAAGAGATGCAGGACCACATTTCTGAATGTGAGTGAAGAGGGGTGCTCGGCATGTGAGCTTGAAGGTAGTCTAATGCGTGTGACATGATATCTCTGAGACATTAAGGGGTCCTTTTACTAAGGTTCTCCGAGAAGTGGCCTGTGCGGATACAGACGTGTGTATTGGACGCGCACATGTTAATTTTTCATGGCACCTGCAAAAAAATACCTTTTTTTTTTTTGTCCAAAAATGGACGTGTGGCAAAATGAAAACTGGCACATATCCATTTTGGGCCTGAGACCTTACTGCCACCTATTGACTTAGTGGTAAGGTCTCGCGTGTTAACTGGGTAGTAATTGATTACTGCCCAGTTAGTACCATGCACTGGACATTTTCCGGCACGCCTACTGGACACGCATATAAAATTCAATTACTGCTCGGGCCATGCGGTAGCTGGGCAGCAGTTCCAAATTGGCATGTGTGGGGCGTGCGTAGGCACCTATGTGGCTTAGTCAAAGGGCCCCTAAGTAAAACAGACACTTTAGTGCTGACCATGAAGCTGTTGAGTCTCTGCTTTCATGCCACTGCTGTGGAACAGCTCAAAGAAGAAGTATTAATAGTTCAATACTTAACTAAACATTGGTATGGAAACTTCAAGAAAGCGACTCTCAGAGATATCCAGGTACACATATATTTTTGTATAATATCTTAAGGGTAAACTCTGCAGGTCTGTCTAATTCTAGTGGGGAATGTTCTTACTGTCTGTGTCTCTATTCCTGCTTTCCCTCCAGTGCGGTAAAAACGCTTCAGCTAGTGGGTGTTGGGGACCTCCGCCAACCAAGGTACCTTCGCAGCGGGGGTGGGGTGTGGAGATGCAGCGGTGGGGGGGAATGTGCCCCCCCCCCACTTTGGACTCTAGCCCCCCTTCCATCGAGGTATGGCTACACCCCTGGGTAAACCCAAGTGCTAAAGGTAGCCTTAGTAAAAGGACCCCTTTGTGAGGTTAATCACGATCTGTGTTATTAATATATCACTAGAGCTACTAACTTGAGTGCTGAGCTACTGCAGGTTAGTCAGTCGCACAGGAAATTAAAGTACGGTTTAATATTGTAAACAGCCTTTCCTTGGTTCTCCTATCTACTGTCAATGTTTTTGCCTGTTTTAATACTTTTTGTATGTCTGTTATATCCAATTCAGTTTACATCTTGCCAGTCTATAGTCCCTTCATTATTGTAAATGTGGTGTTTCATTACTTCTAATCAGATATTTACACTACCCTGATAGCAATTTGCATTTCTGATTATTTTCTAATTAAGTTGTATTTACTTTGTATTATCAAATAACGATCCGGGGTTCATTTTAATATTGTATTAATGTGGTTTGTTTGAAAATACATAAAAAATGATTATGTGGAATGCAATTTTTTTTTTCATGCAGCTGATAAACAAAAAGATTAGAAGATTAGATTCTTCAGTTAATGTGTCTTTGACCGCTTCAGTACCTTTGCTGTGCCATATTTTAACAGTAATGTTTTCTAGACCATGAATAAAACTGTTACTCCTCAGTAGTGGATTTTAAAACACAAAGTTGAGGCTTTCTTCTTCCAAATCTTGCAGCATTTTCTCTATACTATTATTATAGTTTTAAACAAAATATTTTCTTTTATATTTACTAGAAGAGCAGCATTAAGAAAACGTAGGAGCCGTGTTATATTATGTGGCTCTTTATCTTGTATATCACTGTATGTAATGATATATTTGTTGGTTGTCAGCATCCAGTCCAAAATATGTTTCATTTGACATGTCTTTTCAATGACTCCAGATTGGAAGCATCATTAAATACCATCTGTTGGTAAGACTATTATTTGAAATAATTTGTGTACAACTTCCATTCTCACAGAAAAACATCTAAAGCATATAATTAAAGAAACAAAAAAAATCGTTCAAGTCTACCATTTGTTTGAGCAAGGCACTTTGACAGGCATCCACAATCTTTCTACTTCTTTCCGATTCTGCTAACGAGACGCTCCAATCTACATCAGGCAAGTTGAAATCTCCTAACAATAGCACCTCCCCTTTCATACCAAGCTTTTGAATATCTTCTATCAGATCCTTGTCCAGCTTCTCCATTTGTGCCAGAGGTCTGTAGATAACACCCATGTGGATACAGGTTCCATATTCTCTTTCCATGATGATCCATAGTTTCTTCCTTTCCCCAGATTTTCACATACAGTTTAGGAGAAAACCAAAAAGAGGAAGTGGTAGAGAGAGACTAGGACAGACCCAATTGGAAAAATAAAATTTTCAGACAACAAAGTTACCTTCTGGTGTAGGCCATTCTTACAGTATGAGCTCTGACATCTGTATAGTTCATACTGCAAGGTTGTCCTCAAGATGGGAGCACAAAAGCACTGGCATTCCTTGGTTGTCTGCCACCCAGGGCGGATCGCCGCTGATCACCTCCTTCTGGAGTGGAGCACCGTCTGTCCCCCCCCCCCGGTGCAGCACGACACCTCTATGGGTGCACCGTTCCCCCCCCCCCCCCCGGGTGAATTCTTCTTACCTGCTGGGGTGCTGGCAGCAGCCGCGCAGCTGTTGGCTCTGCTAGTTTCCTGCTCCCTCTGCCCCAGAACAGGAAGTAACAGCAGAGGGAAAAGGGAACCAGCAGACCCGACACTGCAGCCCTCCTGCAGCGTGCACCTGGGGCGGACCACCTCCACTGCTCCACCTGCTGTACACCACTGCACAAAAGCAAAGCTGAGTTCAAGGCGCCACAGTGCCTTGAGCTAGCCCTGGCTCCACCAGAGAGTGGAAGGGCTGAAAGGAGGATGCACTAAGAGCAGTGTGTAATGCTGCAAAAAAACAGGGCCTGGCTATTCAGGACCTACATATAGGGCTGCTCTTAGGCAGGAGCGACAAGGGTGGTCGCATAGGGCCTCGCACTCCCAAGGGCCCTGCGGCGGTGGTGGTGGTGGTGGCGGCGGCCTCTTTCTCCTTCGCCCCAACTTGAATCTAGCGTCTCTCCCTCCCACATTCTCTAAAGTTACTTCACCCCCAGTGCCGGCTGTGATTAAGGCACACCTTCCCTCTGCCAGTCCTGCCCGTGCGGAAGCAGGAAGTTACCATATGGAAGGTGAGGCCAGCAGAGGGAAGGCCCCACTGCTGGCACAGCAGTGCCTTAATAGCAACTGACTCCGGGGGTGAAGTAACTTTAGAAGATTTGGGAGGGAGGGAGGGAGAGATGCTTGATTTGAGGGGAGAAGGGAGAAATATGTTAGACCCATCAGGGGAGGAAGAGGGAGATGGAAATAACCTGGACTTTTTTTTGGGGGGGGGGGGGGGGGGCTATAACCAAGGGGAACTAGAGAGAAATGGGCATGAGCTGGGCTGGGGGAGGGGGGAAGCTGGAGGGAGATGGACCTGTTCTACCATTAATTCCCATTCTCCTGAACTCATGTATCTAGTAACAAGGGAGATGTGCAACTACACATACACACATAAGAGTTCCTGAATCTTTAAGAACCACTGTTGGAGGTTGTAGTCACTGAGGGGTGCTAGGAGCAGAACCCATGTGTTGGTCTGGGCCTCAGCATTAGATGGTGGTGATTGTTTTCTATGGCACTGGCACTGGCACATTGATTTAGAAACAACATGCTAATATTTATGTCCTAATTGAAGGAGAACTGTTCTACTTCTCTCTCTAGATATGTTTTTAATGTGCACAAAGATTTGTAAAACTAAGATTTCCATTTTGAAAATAAATTTTCACCAGTAATCGGCAGTCTCCAACTGAAGAACATTTTGGTTCATACCGATTATCTCCTTGTTTATTTTAATGCATGAATACCAGTGTAGAGAAATACTATACTGATTCTGGACAAAAATTGATTCTGGACAAAATTGGCTTCACTGTAGGCTGTGATGTCAACATAAAAGTTATCTGAAGATGTTTGGGAGCTTTTGATACCTATCTGAAAATGTTAAAAACAAAACTAAAGATCTGGCTTTTTGCTAACGGCTTTTCTGCAGAGTAAATAGTTACAGCAAACCACGGTCACTCTTCGACCCTGTCTCCTTCCCTCTCCCCTCTCCAACCCCTCTGTAGCTCTACCTCTCTGTTCTATCTACTTTCCTATAACATTTTGTAGTTCCTTTCCTGTTCTCAAACTTGTTTTTATTGCAAACCGCCAAAAGCTGTCAGTTAGTCATGACAGTATAGCAAATTAAAATAAACCATAACCATACACAGGTGAAGGCACCTCTGTGGTCTCCGATACTCATATGCTGTCATCTTTGGCTGTTGCTTACATTGGACCAAAAGAAGTTGATTGTTCACTGTTGAAAATCAATGGACTCAGGCCTTATGATATTGTTTACTTTGGTTCTGTGTGTCTGTAGAAAGCGGGTTGATCTGTGATGATATGTGCAGAAGAGGTACCTCCATGTTGAAAATGAAAGGTAGGACTTGCTGTTCCTTCCATTTCCCCTTTCTCTACTATAGACTCTCACAGACCGATGCTCAGAACGCCTGTGGTAAAGCCAACAGCGCAGAAAACTAGCTCGCCAATGCTCAAAAGAAATGGTATTCAAATTATATGTACGCTGTAAAAGCGAAAGAGGAGGAATGTGTTTGGCACAAGCGCAGAAGAGTTTTATTTATTTATTTTTATGTTATTTGTTACATTTGTAGCCCACATTTTCCCACCTATTTGCAGGCTCAATGTGGCTTACATAGTGCCAGAGAGGCATTTGCAGCCTCCGGTGTGAACAAATACAAAGTAATGTTGTGGTAGGATAGAGTTCATGTGGCTCTGCCCAGTACATCTCAGAAGGCACTGGGCAGACCTTGGTGCCACAATTTTGAAAGCAGCAGTGCTGAGGCAGGAGGGAATTGTCCTTGCTCTTGCAATCCTGCTCAACCTTTCTTTAGGTACCTGGGAGGGGTATAGGGGTGGATGTGCATGTGATAGGGGGGGGGGGGAGGGATCCGGTTCACTGGACCACCAGGGAAAATTTAAAAGAAAAAAAAAGGACTTGGGGAGGCTGCAGGGAGAGCCACCGGGGGGGGGGGGGGGGGGGGGGCAGGGTCCACAGACCACCAGGGAAAATTTAAAAACAAAAAGATTTGTTGGGGGGTGTAAGGGTTCATTGGAACACCAGGGAAATAAAAATAAAAAAATTGGGGGTGGTGCTCAGCTGGGGGAGAGCTGGGAGATTAGAGGTTGGAAGCACAAGCAGGCAACCTTTGCAGCTGTCTGCTTGTGCTTCCCTCTCCAACAGTTCCAGAGCAGCTGTAAAATTTGCTCATTAACTTATACCTGCTCTGGAGTTGTGCATCCCCCGGAATACGCACTAGAATACTAATGAGCTCATTGTAATACATTTGCATAGGGGTCTCGTGGCTGCTAACAGCACACGTTAGAGCCACGGAAAACGCCTTTGTGCATTATTAGCTAAATAGCCGCTTGATTTAGACTGGCTAGAACCATTCTAAAGCAAATGTTAACAGCACTATAAGCTTTGTGCATCTGGCCCATAGTATCTATAATCTTTCATCTTCCATTAAGATACTGGGGATAATTTATTTTGACCAATCATTATCATTTGATGACCAAGAGGGGCATAATCAAAAGGGGCACCCGAAGACGTCCTCGCAGGACGTCCCGGCGAAGAGGCAGGGAAACTCATATTATCGAAACAAGATGGGCGTCCATCGTTTGTTTTGATAATACGGTTGGGGACATCCAAATCTGGAAATTTAGGTCAACCTTAGAGATGGTCATCCCCGATTTTCACTGATAATGGAAACTGAGGCTGCCCATCTCAGAAAAAACCAAATCCAAGCCATTTGGTCATGGGAGGAGCCAGCCCGCATGTTTCCCTACTCCTCCCCCTGCCTGGGAATCAGCTGTGACATCAGCCTGCCTAAGGAGCCTAGCTTAGCAACTCCAGGAGCCACAGACCCAGGCAGCTACTTTAGAACGTTGGTGGTGAGAATTATTATATAGGATTGATTATTGAAATCTTGTTTATTTTGCCTCTTCCAAGCAACTCTTAAGAAAGCTACAAACTATCCAAAATATGGCAGTTTACTTAAAAAGTTTGACAGTTTCTCAGCATATTATGTCATCTTGCACTGGCTTCTTATTGAAACTAGAGTACTGTTTAAATTGTTTTCTTTATAAAAGTTTGTTTGGTAATGCACCAGCTTACTTGTATGATCATGTTATATTGGTATCTGCTGGTTGTTTTCACTTAGCTAGGGTCTTTTTTTTTTTTAATTTTTGACCAAGAAAGGTTAAAAAAAAAGAAGTTTAAAAATTACAGATTCTCTGTTTTTCTTATCAGGCTGGAAAGTATGGAACAGAATTAGCCAACATAATTTGTTCGGTTAATTATATGGATTTTTGAAGGTGTTTGAAAACCAAGTTGTTTCAGAAATTTGAAATCAGGTTAATGGTCTGATAATTATTTGATATAATTCCCAGATATTGTTTGCATTAATTTTGTAATTTGCTTAGAACTCATTAGGGTGTTAGCAGGCTATAAATTCCAATGTAATATTGGCTTAAGTTACTCATAATTCTATCCCCTTTTACTCTCATCCTATGATTCCCCCTCCATTTATTTTTTTGTTTTATTTATTTTCAGAAAGACTACCTTGGAGGTATTTAAATCTCTCATATCTTCCCTTTTCTGCCTGTCTTCCAAGGTATATGTGCTTGGATCTCTAACCCCCTGTTTGCTTTAATGCAGACTGTTGAGTATGTGTACCCATAGGGTAGGCTAAACTCCACCCCCACCCCATATTGTAAAAACAAACAAACAAACCCATATCTAGTGAATTTTATGAAGGCTGCTTTGAACCAAAACATTAGCTACTTCAAGATGATACATTAATTTCACTATGGCTATTTCTGCAGCATCTTCTTATGCTATCAGGCAAAATGATTTTAAGGAGCTGCTGTTGGTCAGACAGTCTAAAAATACATGTCCTGTTTTTGCCAAATGCATTGTCTCAGTGGAACTCCCTCACAGCAACTAATTAAAGCTAGGTCCAGGGCAGAACTGGAAAATGAGTCACCCACTGGTTCTTCTTTTAGGTCAAATTCAATTCTGCTGTTGTAAAGCAGATGCACCTCCTAGTGGCAGGCATTAAATAAAATGCATTTAGAACTTTTCTGTTCCCCCTTGTTTTTTTTTTGTTCTTTTAATTGTAGAACGTTTCTCTTTTTAGTGATATGACTACTTAATTCCCCCCCCCCTTTCTCTTCAGAGCATCTACAATATTTCCAGACCTCTCTCCTCATCCTGCATTTTATAAATTTAGTGTAACATAATTGTTTTATATTAATTTTATTTTTTATTTGGATTTTGCTCACACCTTTTTCAGAAGTAGCTCAAGTGTGAGTTACAGTCAGGTACAATGGGTATTTCCCTGTTGGGCTCACAATCTAAGTTTGTTGTACTTGAGGCAACAGAGGATTAAATGAATTGCCACTTCTGGATATCAAGACCGGTGCTGTAACCACTAGGCCTTTCCCTCACTCAACCATGATGTGTATCTTGTAGAGTTTTGGACCACTGAGGCAGACATATTTTGCATAAATATAGCCACATCAGGTCAATGAAGTCTCCATACTTTCCTTTACATAAATATGTTGCCCACAGTCTCTCACATCCCACCTCAAGAGCTTCACCCTAGGATCTAGGTACTTCCCCATTTTACCAAAGTCTACATGTTTAACTCAGGCCTTTGAGATTGGTGAGCTTGGATACACCTAGCTTTTATATCAAAGCAGACTGGGTGATGATCATTGCCAGGAAAGTAGGCACCTACCCAGATATCTCCATTTGTAAATAGTAGATCCAGGACTGAGCCTTCCCCGGTGAGTTGTCACCATTTATCCACGTAAAGCCCCTTAACACCTCCCCCTTCCCCCATTGGTATGCAGCACACAAAGGGAAACTTCTTTCTGCTCCACCAGTTCATTGATTTGCACCAGAAGCCCCTTAGTTTGCTCAAGTGGGTGTACATTTCTTAAAACCCCTTATTGCACCCCCCCCCTCAAATGTCTTCACATTTTGTCTCCCAGCACCTTCCCTATAAAATAGACCTTTCTTCTCCCACCCTTTATATATTGTTCCTACATCTGTCTAGGTAGACTGGTAGAGAGGGGTCTTCCTGAGATAGGCAGGACTGCATCTGCAAACAGCCATAAGGTATGGGACTGTTTGATTATATGATTTTTTTTAAATCTTTAGTGCTGCAACCCTCTTTTGATTGGCACATGTGGTTCCTGTATGATTGATTTTCTTCTTTCCTATTACAAATGGCATTCTTTTCCTTTATTTAAAATTGTTAGGTTTCTTAGCTGCTGTGTCCTGTGCACAGCAACAGCAAGATAAACGTTTTAATAAAAATAAACATGTGCCTTAAGGTATTCCTTTAATTTTGTAAAAAGATGGAAATTACATGGCACTAAATCTGGGCTGTATGGGAAGACAGAATCATCTACACAATTGGCTGTGGTTTTACATGCTGTGTGAGGCCTAGCGTTGTTAGGTTCCAACAAAATTTATTGTGCTTCTAAACTCTTCTCATTCAGAGTTGCAAGTTAATGCTTTGAGTGATCCTCCAACTGACTTGTAAGAGTTCAATAAGTATATACCGTGTTTCCCCGAAAATAGGACATCCTCCGAAAATAAGACCTAGTAGAGGTCTTGCTGCAATTTGAAAATATAAGGCCTCCCCCGAAAATTAGACCTAGCAGAGGAGGCCTTAGTTTTCGGGGAAACATTGGGTCACCCCCTCCCCCACCTGAGATCGCCGGGCTCCCCCCGCCCTCAGTCGCTCCCGGCACTAACCTCTTAAACGCTTCCTTTCACCATTCATCTTCGCACTCGCAGCAGGGCAGGCCACTCCTTCCTTCCGTGTCCCACCCTCGCCTGACATAACGTAACGTCAGGCGAGGGCGGGACAAGGAAGGAAGGAGTGGCCTGCCCTGCTGCGAGTGCGAAGATGAATGGTGAAAGGAAGCGTTTAAGAGGTTAGTTCCGGGAGCGACTGAGGGCGGGGGGAGCCGGCAATCTTGGGTGGGGTGGGGGGGACCCGATGTTTCCCCAAAAAATAAGGCCTCCCCTGAAAATAAGACCTAGCGGGTCTTGGGGAGCAAAAATGAATATAAGACAGTGTCTTATTTTCGGGGAAACACGGTTAAGTATTGCCATACTGGGATAGACCAAAGGTCCATCAAGCCCAGGATCCTGTTTCCAATCCAGGTTACAAGTACCTGGTACGATCCCAAAACAGTATACTACTACTACTAGACATTTCTATAGCGCTACTAGGGTTACGCAGCACTGTACAATTTAACAAAAAAGGGGCAGTCCCTGCTCAAGAGAGCTTACAATCTAAAAGGACGAAATGACAAGTTGGGGTAGTCTAGATTTCTTGAGTAGTGGTTAGGTGCCAAAGGCGACATTGAAGAGATGGGCTTTTAGCAGGGATTTGAAGATGGGAAGGGGCTTGGCATATGGGCTCAGGGAGATTATTCCACGCATGGGGTGAGGCAAGGCAGAAAGTACAATACATTTTATGGTGTTTATCCTAGAAATAAGCAGTGGATTTTCCTAAAGTCTATTTTAATAATGGCTTATGGACTTTTCTTGTAGGAAACTTGCCAAACCTTTTTTTAAACCCTGCTAAGCTAACTGGCTTTTATTATGTTCTCTGGCAACAAATTCCACAATTTAATTACACATTGAATGAAGAAATATTTTCTCCGATTCATTTTAACTTTACTACACAGTAGCTTTATTGTGTGCCTCCCAGTCCTAGTAGTTTGGAGAGTAAACAAGCAGTTCACAGCTACCCATTCCACTCATTATTTTATAGACCTTTATCATGTCTCCCCTCCGCCATCTTTTCTCCAAGCTGAAGAGCCCTAGCCACTTTAGCCTTTTCTCATAGGGAAGTCATCCCCTCTCCTTTATCAGTTTCGTCACCTTTCTGAGACTCATTCATTGCTGTTAGGGGTTGTCCACTTAATTTTTGATCACACAAATCAGCCCCTCTAGTCCATAGTCCTTTGGCCCAGCATGACGGTACTCACATTAACAGTCATCACATAACCAACCTGCATGCGACAGCAAATTTCAATTAAAGGAACTTCAACAGTCAGAAATCCTGTCACCGAACACCTATTAAATCACACTGATGAGTACTCACCACATGCTTCCATTGCACAAATAACAGCAACACAGGATCTTCACCATAGACACCTAGTATAAGAGGCTTCAGGAAGCTAAGCTACCCCAGACTCTCACACTAAGCACCAGGCTCTTCATGCTAGGGTTGCTCCAGGTACTGGCATTGCTCACATGCTGGAGTTCAGCACCTTTTTCCTCCTCCATTACTTCTAGTGCAGCATCTGTCCACGTCTCCCCAGTCACTAACTTGATGAAAGCGCTGCTGGTAGCAGCACTGTAACAACTAAAGCTGCCCACATTGGGGATTTAACCTTCCTTGTGACACTCTCTCCGCCACTGATGCAACCTCCTGCTTGCATGAGGGCAGGGCATGTCATTAGAAAGGCTAAAGCCTCAAAGCAGGGTGTTTGAGTTGTTACAGTACTGCTACTGGCAATAATCTAATCAAGTTGGCACACAGGGAGGGAGAGATGCTGTAGCGGGGGGGGGGGGGGGGGGGGGGGGGGGGGGGGGGGGATGAGAGAGAGAGACACTAGACCAGAGAAAATGGAGGAGGAAAGATGTGCTAGACCCACAGGGAGAGTTAAGATGCAGCAGGTCCTGCTCCACTAGAGCTGGGGGGCACTCAGGAAGATACCAGTCCCAGGAGGGGGAGATGCTAGAATGGGAGAGGCAAGGAAAAGGGAGAGATGCTGGCTCTGTAGGAGGGAGGGAAACTGAAATACACTAGCCAGGGGGAGGTGGAGGGGACAGAGAGAGACTGGAGTAGAGAGACTGATTGGACAAGAGGGGGAGAGACACCGACCCAGGATACTAGACCCAGGAGGGAAAAGATGCTGGATCTGCAGGAGGGAGGGAGACTACGGGGGAGGTGGAGGGGAAGCAAGACAGCATAACTGGACTGCAGAAAAGGTGGCAGGGGAGGGAGTGACTGGAGGAGAGAAAAGACACTGGAGGGAGAGACAGACTGACTGGACTGGAAGAGAGGGGGAGAGACACTGGCCCCACAGGTGGGAGGAGGGGTACAGGGAAACAGAAGAGATGCTGGGCATAGAGGGAGCATAGGGACAGGGACACAAATGGGCAATGCTGGACAGAGGGGGAATAGGGACACTGTTGGACACAGAGAGGATATACAGGACAGGTCAACCTAGTGACACAGAAGCGATGACTACGGAGGAGGATAGAGACGCTGTGAGGGCAGATACTGAACATAAAGGGTTGTCCTTGCAAGGACAGGAGGCCCTGCAATGACAGGGGAAAAAACAGAACAGCAGAAAATAGACACTGGGACCAAAACAAATAGATAAGTAAAATGCTCAGACAACAAAAGGTAGAAAAATATTATATTCTGACTTTATTAATTTGAATGTATCAGCTTTTGGAGATGCATCTCTGGTATTCTGCATTTCAGCGTCTATTTCTCTATTAGTGCTGTGTGTAGAGTCCAACTTCCTGATGTTGCTCCAGTTTCTTGCCTTTCTATATCTCTATTAGTGATGTGTGGTCCCTTGTTTCACATTTGTTGAGGGTCTCTGTGTGTTTTCTATATATATGACCAAGGGATGGTATTCTGCTAGCATGTAGAGTTCCTGTTGCAGTGCTGTTTATTATTTTTTTTTTTCATTGATGTTTTATGGCATGGTGTTAATATTTACTGTGTTGCCCTTTCATGCATTAGGTTGCTGCTTTTTGAGTCCCAGGAGTTAGTGCTGTTGTGCAAAAACACACTCTGATTTGTAGAGTACTTAGACCCATAGGCACATGTCAGCTGGCACTGCCTTTATAATCCTTTTTGACTTTCCTTTTTCTGTAGTAAGAAAAAGAAAAGCCTCAAGCTGCACCAGAATGTAAATTAAGTTGCCAAGAGAAGGCCTGTACTTAACCTTCTAGAGGCCATCACAGCTGATCAGAAGCATTTTTCAAATCAAAGACACCATGCAGTTTTGGGTAATTTGTTTTCTTTACAAGGCTGCATTTTAGAATACCATGCTGACCTCGTTAATCTTGCAAGGACAAAATTAACTTCAGCACCCCATCTAATCCCAGCCTCTTCTGAATTCTCTGCACCAACAGGTGAAACAGGACTGTAAACAAACTGTATTAATGTATGCATATATAGCACCTGAAACAGAAATGCACAAGTTGCTGCAAGGGAACATCAGAATGTAAAAAGTAGTATTCTAACCACAAGAAATGTCTCTCCTTGGACATTTTATATGAAATGCAAGGGTTCTCAACCCAGTCTGCTGGACACGCATGTTTCCAGGATATCTACAACGAATATGCACAAGCCTGCCTCCAATAAATGCAGATCTCATACATATTCATTGTGGATATTCTGCAAATGTGATGGGCAGGGTGTGTCCCAAAGACCACAATAAGAACCACTGAATTAAAGCTGTACATGCTTGATTTTGTGCAGCATTTCAAAAACATAAGAAAACAGTAAAATGAGTGTAAACAGTTTCAAATTTATTTTAAGCAGCCCTCCTGCAGTCCTGAGGACAGCCATGCCTCGCACAATACCACACATGACACTCTTCCACAATGTGGATGCTCCCACTGGAGATGCTGCTGCTCAGTTCTCATTTGTGAAGTTCATTGAGCAGCAACACTGACTGATAAGACGATAGGTACAACTACTTTTACAATTCTGAAACACACAGTAGCTAGAGCTTGCTCTTGATACAACCTCAGTTTAAAGAGGAGTTCCCTGCTTAAGATGTGGAAGGTAAATAACTTCTCTCTAATCCTGAATTTCTTTCTAATCCTCTTGAGGATGCAGTTTAATTACTGGCAGGGTCTTCCCTGTGAACCCTAACAGCCAGTGTAATAAACACACCTCCAAGATGAATTACACAGCGGAATAATTTTCAGGAAGCCTGTGGACCAGATGGAATTTCTATACACAAAATATATTCAATGAGTTGTTGAATCTCTTCAGCAGGAAGCATTGGGTATGCAGTAGTAAACCTTGAATCTGATCAAACCATCTTGTTGAAACTGCAGCCTTGAACTATTATAACGTAACTATGCACTCTGATTTACGTAATACTGTCTTGCAAGGACAGCTTTTGCTTTTCAATATAAATAAGTAAACATTTAAACAGAGATGGAAAGGAGTTTCAGCTCAAGTTCATAATGAATCCGGGAAGTGTAGTTTTCACTCCCACCCTCACCAGCTGGCGCAATGGATTCTTTTAAAACACCATTGTTATGCAAAGTAGCCATCAATTAGCTTTGATATTTAGCCACCAGAATATTCTGTACTCCTAAATTAAAACACTGATTAAAAAAAAAAATCTATAAGAAAAGCATATTTAACCCCCCCCCCCCCCCCAAAAAAAAAGGATAAGACTTTTGAACATAAATCATTATATAAAACTGTGCATCTCACCTCAAAGGAGATGCACTTTGGCTGTATACACGCTTGTTTACTCCAGCTTCTAAAATCAGGCCTGCTTCTCTCACACCCTCCATACCCCAAAACTTCTGAAATGCATTTAGTTTTTCTAGGGGCATCAAGTGAACTGGACTTTAAGTTGGAGCTCTGTTTAACTAACTGGCAGGTCTCCTGTAGCAAGCACACACACTAGAAGGGCCACTTTCTTAGTGAATAAAACAAAGATAAAATCCCAAAGTTCAGCATGTAAACAACTGACCTTTCTCTTTCCCCAACCTCCTCCCCCCCCCCCAAATAAACCACTAGTCTAGAACCCTGATTAATGATACCCTGGGTTATAGTGTACAGCCTGGAGCTACAAAATAAAAGGGGGGGGTGCAGTTACTATGTCAAAATCAGCCTTATTGATAGAGAAAAAAAAAAAAAAAAGAGAAGGTAGGTAGTAATGAGTTGCACCAGAGCAGGGGCGCAGCCACGGGCGGGCCCAGCCACTTTTGCTTCAGGCCCGCCCACCCTAATTAGCCCCAACCCAACCAGTGGCGTAGCTCTCCCAAGCGAGGGTCCAATCTTTTCCTACCTCTTCTGCCCGCTCTCCCTGTCCGCGTGGTCTGGTCACTTTTACTGCCCTGAAGCGCCGTTCTCCCTCCAGCACCGGCGATTCCCATAGCCAGCCTTCTGCCAGCGTGCGTCATCGGGGCCTCTTCTCAGGCACGTCCCGCCTACTCTGCAACTTCCTGTTTTCTGCAAAGGTGGGATGCGCGCCTGAGGAGAGGCCCCGACGACGCACGCTGGTAGAAGGCTGGCTATGGGAATCGCCGGTGCTGGAGGGAGAACGGCGCTTCAGGGCAGTAAAAAAAAAAAACAGAGCTGACCATGTGCAGGGGGCTGTCGGCATCTGGAAGAACACTGCCAAATGCCCTGGGTTTGAAACAGTTCAGTAGGGGGTGGGGGAGGAGGGCAGCGGGTGGAGAGGAAATGAGAGGCCCGTGCCCACCCAGTGCACCGCCAGGCCCATCTAAAAATTGAACTCTGGCTACGCTACTGCATCAGAGAATCATAGACTGGCTACCCCGCCCCCCACCTATTACTCATTACACCTTCATGCCGGACACAAGGCAAAGGCCATGCTAAGTCACATCTCCACTGTTTTCCACAACACACAACTAAGCAGTCATTAAGGCTTGGTCCTATTTTTTCAGTAGGGTTTATAGAATACTTGGACAACCCACTTAACATGGCCAGGGTATTTTTTTTTTTTCATTTTTATTTATTTTTTTCAATCAGTCCTCAGTTCAGTATAAGCCCAATGAAATAGTAACTTTATTTTACTGTTATAGCGGTTACACAATCAAAGAGCAGGAATGGAAGATACTATTCCAGTGGGCTCACCCTGCAGAGAGAAAACATTGCAAAACTGCCATCAATATGGGCTGCAGGCATGAAGGCTCCAGTAACACAACTTTTGAGCGAGTAAAATCTTGACAGAAAAGTGTTTTGGTTTTTTTTCATCTCTTTAAAAAAAAAAAATGCAGCTCAGCTAGTAGTGGGAGCCACACTATTAAACACTTTCTATTTAAACAAAACAGAACCCCTCCATGTTAGCTGAAGTGTATTTGTTAGATCAAGTCGTAACAAAGACCTTATAATCAAACACACACAGCTGACATTACTTTCCCTAACTCACATGATGACTGCAGCCTGAATTGATGGCGATTTTCTTAAAAATAAGAAGTGGATCAGTAATTGCCTAGGAATCCCAGAGGCATCTTACCACTGTTGGAGCTGCATCTTGCTACGTAAAGCCTGCACCTGGAAAAAGACAATTTCCTGAGATACAGTAATTTATCTAAGATGATTCCAGCAGCGTACACTAACTTATAAACCTAAACGCAACTTTAACATAAAGGAAGGCAACAGTAAAATCCATCACAGTGGTGGCTACAAAGCCTAGCTTCTGTGGCCATCAGCAACGTGCTTGCCTCAGATCATTTCCTTCATGGCTTGTTGACCCAGATAAGAGGAAGGTCTAATCTACATGAAATTTCTATCCATCCCCTACCCACCATCAAAAGGTTATCCTACTTGTTTTCACGGTGCATCATTCTTAGAACCACTGAAGAGGTTATGCAGATCTCCAGGCTGCCGTCAGCCTATTAGTAGATCCAAGGTATATCAGGCAGCAGAATTCACGATGGCAGTTAGCTGCTTCATCCACAGCCCTATGCACTTCCAGTTCTCCCTTTCCTATCTTCCCCTTAACTATTAACAAACACTACAAAATGATCTTCCTGTAACTTTTAGCAGAAGAAGCTTCCTTCAAAAAGTGCAAGATTCAGGCTGATGAGTGACGGATTCTATCCCACAAACATCAGCTACAGCAAAAATTCACATTAAAGGAAGTCTCTTGTATTGGAGCAAGAGTTAGCGTGACAGTCAGACTACAACTGCGCCTCCCGTTTCTTCCACCAATTTTGATTGTTCCCATGTGTCACACCAACTTGCTTAATTCCATTATTTTTTCCTCTATTGAAACCCTGGCTGTACCCAAAAAGCTGTTCCATGGTTGCTATGTGATACTGTCTCTCCTGCCTTTAGAGCTTCTTGAGGCGACTGTACAGTTCTCGCTTGCTTTTCTCTCCTGCCCAAGTTCTGCTCTTGCTGCGAAATTTTTTCAGATCTTCCTTGAAGTCTTCATGATGCATGGGCCGGTAGTCTGGTGGCTCACACTGGGCCTGGGGAAAGAAAAAAAACCCAACCATTTTAGTTGGAAGTCAATTGAATGAGGAGGTAGCATACTAAGTATGCAAGTCTTTCAACTTTTATGGGTGGTTATCACTATCACTGAATTCTTGGGTTATCTCCTGTACATGAATGCCACCAAGGTATTTAAATGTCTGTCATATCCCCTCTCTCCTGCCTCTTCCAGCATATACATGTTGAGATTCCTAAGCCTGTCCTTTAATGTTTTAATGACTGAGATCGCTTACCAATTTTGCAGTCGCCCTCTGGATGAACTCCATCCGGTTTATATCCTTCTGTAGCTGTTGTCTCCAGAATTGCATACAGTACTCTAAATGGGCCTCACCCGAGACTTATACAAGGGCACAACAGCCTCAACTCTCCAATCATCACCTCCAAGGAGGCCTCCGGATTAGTCAGTATGAAGAGATCATTCCCAGAGAGACACTCATTTTGTACTCCTGCCCATTGACCTGCACCCCCCACCCCCGAATCAAGCCTTGCTCCTGCAGTTGCTGGGCCAAGGGCTCTATCACCAGAGCAAAAAGAACAGGGAAGAGAGGGCACTCCTGCTTCGTACCCCAAAAAAGCAGAAAGGGATCTGATCCATTAATTCTAATACATGCCAAAAGGGGAGCTGTAGATGGATCAAATCCCCAAATGCTCCAGCACTTGGAACATAAAAGAGCCAGGCCACCCTATCAAAGGCTTTCTCGGCATCAACACAAAACAGCACTGTCTCTTGCTGGGAAGCCCAAGCCCACTCAATTAAGTTCAACACCTTCTGAATATTATCCCCCACCTGTCTTCCTACTATTAAAAAAAAAAAAAAAAAACAACTTGACTGGTCCAAATGCACTAGTCACAGAACCCAACTCATAAGCTTATCAGCCAGCACCCTGGTAAGGATTTTACTGTCCATGCCCAGTAGTGACATCGGCCGATAAGACCCACAATGGGAGGGATCCTTCTCCTCCCTTTACCCCTGTCAGTCTCATAAAATAAGGCAGGAACATGCCCTCCTCCCAAAAATTAAAGAAGCGCAGCAAGGGTGGGAAGAGGGCCTCACAGAACTACTCGAAACTCCACCGCAGTATATTGCTCAATCAGGATGGACCACATCTGTGGGCAAAATCCTCCCCATAGTCACAGAGTCCAGATATGCCTCCAATTCGCACTCTTTCACCCACCGAATATAACACCTTGTAATATTCCACAAACAGTTCCCAGATCCACATTAGCAGTCACCTACCAGGAAAGGGATCTAGGTGTCATCGTTGATATGTCATAAATACGTTCAAAATCCTCTGCTCAGTGTGCAGTGCAGCAAATGGAATGTTAGGTATTATTAGAAAAGGAATGGAAAACAAAAAGGAGGACATTATAATGCCTTTGTATCGCTCCAAGGTGCGACCGCACCTCGAATACTGTGTGCAATTCTGGTCAGTGCATCTCAAAAAACATCTGGTGGAATTAGAAAAAGTACAGGAAGGGTGATGAAAATGGTAAAGTGGATGGGATGACTTCCCTATTAGGAAAAGCTAAAGTAGCTAGGGCTCTTCAGCTTTGAGAAAAGACAGCCGAGGGGAGGTCAGTCTATAACCTTGCATAATCTCTTGTTTATGATTATAGTTAAGGATTTTAATAACCACTCTGTTTTTGTTGCCCTTCTTGGGACCGGCCTAGTCTGTGCGCACACTCAATACACAATGGACCAAAACTGTCCATGAGCAAACTTTTTCTTAAACCATTGCTCCAAGATAGCCGCAAGATTTCTTTCAGGTACCTGTTCTGTAAGACCTAAGATTCTCAAGTTGTTTCATTGGAAATGTTTTTCTAAGTCTTCAATTTTAGCGTCTTGTGCTTTTAGTCAGCGCTCCAAATGCGCCATCTTTTTTGTATGCTGAGAGGCCTCATCTTCAACATTGGACAGCCGGTTTTCCATCTCCGTAGTCCTTTTACTAGTTTCATCAAGCTAGGCTCCCAGCTTTTTCAAATTCTCCACCAGAGCCGCACCAACCGCTGTAGTAATCTGTGCAAGCTGATGATCCGTGAAGGCAGGTACCTGGGATGTAACTGGCTTCGCCATTTTAGAGTTGGAGTTTCGCGGCTTTTGTCAGTTTTTGTGCCTCTTTTCGACATTCCGGTAGACATGGGCACCACGTATTGGTCTGTACAAGCTTCCAATCCCTATATTCATAAATTATGTCCCATTTTAAGCAAGTTGAAGCAAAATTTCTTTGCTGTGAATAAAGCCTCATGGGACCAGAATCCTAGCATGAATTGGAGCAAAAAGGAGAAAGGAACTGCTGGGCCAAATCCACTCTCTCAAAGAAGATATGTTTATTTGTTAGAAACAAGAGCCCAAGTGTTACCTACACTTCTGAAGGTCAACCACCAGCTACCTCAGACAGGTTTCTGGGCTGCAGTATCAAACCACGGGTGGGCTCAGGCCTACCCAGAAGTGGCATAGCTGTGATGTGGCTGGCAGGGAGCCCCCAAGCCCCGCCCAGCTGAAGACTCCTGGCATCTCTCCCTCCCCCCTCCAGGCAATTGAAGGTCTCTTAATTCCACTCCTTTAACACCTTCTAAATCTTTGTTCTTCACCAGCAGCTCACACACTACTTGCACTGGCCCCAAGCTAAAGGACTTAAAAGGTATCAGGAGTTGGGGAGTGGAGTAAAGAGACCCATGTGTATGTGTGTGTAAGAAGTGTGTGTAAAAAGTGTGTGTAAAAAGTGTTTTTTGTGTGTGTGTGTGTGGGGGGGTTCTCATGCCCACCCACTTTGGGTTTGGTCCTGTACAAAATTGGATGTCTGGCCTCACCCCTGTTATCAAACATGCCAGACCCAGGAAGAGCACAGTACAGGCCTGAAAGCTTCTGCTTTGGCACAGAAGACAAGCTTCTTCTAACAGTAAATCCTTCAAGAGGCATAGAATGACTAGGAGATTAAAAACTTTAACATAGGCTTATATGTGAAAGTTCAATAAAAGTACTCAGTAAAACCTCATTTTAATAGCTGAAAAGACACCCCCCCCCCCCCCCATTTTCATATGGGTCAAGATCTAAACCTTGACTGCAGGAAATGGCTGCTTACCTTATAGTTTAAGAAGAATTCTTTGTAGCCCCCCTTCAGCAAGTACAGTTCAGGGTAGTACAGGGCTGGGTACTCGTTCACCTCCCTGTCTTTTTCTCTCACAAATCGGCACCTGGAAAGAAATGAAAGTGAGCCTCATACTCCTACTGTGAAGAAATCTATTCTGTTAGCAACTTTATACCCATTCTCACAGAAACTCAGCTTTGAGGGACCACTTAACTGTTTAAAACAAAACTCTTCACATTAAACATAAGCATCAGTCATGTAATGACAAACCTGTCCAAACCTTAGCCAGTCAAGCTTTCTGAATATCCTAACAGTGAATATTCATGAGAGATTTGCATGCACCTCCTCCACCACATGCAAACATCCCATGAATATTCATTGTGAATAGCCTGACAACCTGACTGTTTGGGGTTCCTCAAGGATAGGTTTGGGAACGACTGCTTTACCCCTTACTACCCTTTGGAGGTGCTTGGCAGGACCTACTCAGGCCCTGCCTAATCTAACAGCTCAGCCACTCGGACCCTGCTCGTTTCATTCCATGGTACATACAGTACTCAGTGTACCTGAATTTCTAGTCATCACAGCTAAAAAAAAAAAAAATCCACACAGAATTAGAGAATGGCAACCAAAATGATTGAGGGGATAGAATGACTCATATAAGGAAAGGCTAATGAAGTTATGACTCTACAGCATGGAGAAGAGATGGCAGAGGGGCGATACAATAGAAATCTAGAAAATCCTGAGTGAAATGAAACAGGTAGAAGTGAATACATGGTTTGTTCTAAAAACTATGAAGACTACGGGACACATGAAGTCACTAAGTAGCACATTAACAATTCAGCTGGTTAACTAATTCAAATACTTAGGAGTAATCCTAGATTCAAATTCAAGGTTTTCGACTCACATATGGGCTGAAAGAATGGGCATCTAACTGGCAGATGAAATTTAATGTGAACAAGTGTAAAGTGATGCACATTGGAAAGAATAATTCAAATCATAGCTATATGATGCTAGGTTCCACATTAGGTGTCACCACTGAGGAAAAAGGATCTAGGTGTTATCGTGGATGTTAAGACTGAAATCTGTTCAATGTGTGGCAGTGGCCAACCCCCCCCCCCCAAAAAAAAAAAAAAAACTATGTTGGGAATTATTAGGAAAAGAAGAGAGAATAAAAGAAAGGAGATCATAATGCCTCAGTATCCTTTCATAGTATTGTGTATAATTATGGTTGCTGCATCTCAAAAAGATCTAGTGGAAGTGGAAAAGTACAGCAAAGAGCGACCAAAATGACCGAGGGATGGAATTATATGAAAAATGGATAAAGAGATTAGGGCTCTTCAGCTTGGAGAAGAGACACCTAAGGGGAAATATGATAGAAGTCTATAAAATTCTTATCAGAGTAAAATGGGTAAACATGAACCAATTGTTTACACTTTCAAAAAGTACAAAAACCAGGGCACACGCCATGAAGTTATAGTAGCACATTTAAAACAAATACGGAGGGCTTTATGTTTAACACATTAACGTGATTAACGTGTTAAATTGATTAATGCAAAAAATTTAAACCTGATTAATACATTAGGATCCCAGCTCCTTGCCCCATGATCTGGTATCTCTCTCCTCTCCTTTCCCCCCCCCCCCCACCCAAGGTCTGCAATCTCACTCGTCCTCTTTCCAGCATCTCTTCTTCTCCTGCCACCTCTATCCCCCCCCCCCCCCCCCACCCCATGTTGCTCTGGCATCTTATTCACCTCTGTAGCCCTCCAAACTTGCCTTTAAAGTCAGTCAGCCCAAAGCCCTCTACTTCTGTAGCATTCCACCATCTCTAATGAACTTCGTTTCTGGGCTGGTAGGATGCTACAGAGGGCAGGCTCCGGGCTGGCCAGAAGTAGCATGTCTTTAGCGCTTCTGCACTTCAAACGTTGAGAGGATCATGGGAGATTGCTGCCCACAGATGGAAGGAAACAGATGGAAATTAGATAGTTTTGAGAAGGAGGTAGAAAAACAGAGGAAAGTCAAATGTGAAAGATGGACATATGGCAGGAAGTGAATAAAGAAGGGGAGAAGAAACGAATGGATAGGTGGCCTTTGAGACAGTTCAGAGCATAGAGACAAGGAGGCAGAACCAGAGACAAAGAACATGACTATAAAAATAAAATCACCAAAAGGTAAGACATGATTTTATTTTTAGTTTAGTAATTGAAGTGTCAGTTTTGAGCATTTACATCTGCTGTCTATATTTTGTACTGTACAGAAGGAAATGCTATATGCAATTGTGCGATTAACACTTAATTGAGGTGCAGCCCTTCAAAATAGGAGAAAAGTTTTCTACTCAAATGTATTTAAGCTCTGGAGCTCATTCTTGTAGCAAGTAATAAAAAGTTAATGTAGCTGGGTTTAAAAGTTTGGACAAGTTACTGAAGGAAAAGTCCATGAGCCATTATTAAAGGAGCACTGTTGAAAGCCACTGCTTATTCTTGGTGTTAAATAGCATGGAAGTTTTCTCTAACCCCGAACATCCCACTTGTCTGGATTGACTAGCGCAATTTTTCTCAACCCAACCCTTATGACACACCAACCTAGTCAGGATACCCACGATGATTATGCATGACATAGATCTGCATACAGTGGAGGTAGTGCATGCAAATTTATCTGATGCATATTCATTACAGATCTCCTGAAAACCTGACTAGCTAGCTACCCGTGGTCTAGCAGGATAAGGAAGATGAAATTTGGACGTAGCTGCTAATTTCCTTTCCTTGGGGGAGGGGGGGGGGGGCCTTTACTTCAGGAACTTGTACAAACTTTAAAATCCAGCTATCCTAACTGCTTCCACATCATCTGACAAGCTCCAGAGCCTAATTTTCAACTAATTGTTAATGTACTACTTGGTGGATATTTTATTTTTGTTACATTTGTACCCCGCGCTTTCCCACTCATGGCAGGCTCAATGCGGCTTACATGGGGCAATGGAGGGTTAAGTGACTTGCCCAGAGTCACAAGGAGCTGCCTGTGCCTGAAGTGGGAATCAAACTCAGTTCCCCAGGACCAAAGTCCACCACCCTAACCACTAGGCCACTCCTTGGTGAGTCCCAAGGACTGGGTTGAGAACCTCTGCTCTAACCTCTAGGCTACTTCCTGATAGATTTGTAGAAATCTCCTAATGGAGGCAATGGAGACAAAGACAATACCTGAATTTAAGAATAGAACAAGCACAGAAAACTGTTGCTACTAATCGGGTTTCTAAAAAGATCAAAGGGGGGGGGGGGAATACACTCCACTATAAAACGATAGAAAGGAAACAGGAGTGTATAATATGTGGCAACGAAGTACTTACTAAGCAAGTACTCAACACAAACACTAATGTACCTAAAAGCGAATGCTACATACCTGTAGAAGGTATTCTCCGAGGACAGCAGGCTGATTGTTCTCACTGATGGGTTGACGTCCTCGGCAGCCCCCTCCATCGGAAAGTTTACTAGCAAAGACCTTTGCTAGTCCTCGCGCGCCCATGCGCACTGCGCATGCGCAGCCGTCTTCCCGCCCGAAACCGGCTCGAGCCGGCCAGTCCAGTATGTAGCAAAACAATACACTTCAAGGGAAGACTCAACTCCAAAGGGGAGGCGGGCGGGTTTGTGAGAACAATCAGCCTGCTGTCCTCGGAGAATACCTTCTACAGGTATGTAGCATTCGCTTTCTCCGAGGACAAGCAGGCTGCTTGTTCTCACTGATGGGGTATCCCTAGCCCCCAGGCTCACTCAAAACAACAACCATGGTCAATTGGGCCTCGCAACGGCGAGGACATAACTGAGATTGACCTAAAAAATTTACCAACTAACTGAGAGTGCAGCCTGGAACAGAACAAACAGGGCCCTCGGGGGGTGGAGTTGGATCCTAAAGCCCAAACAGGTTCTGAAGAACTGACTGCCCGAACCGACTGTCGCGTCGGTTATCCTGCTGCAGGCAGTAATGAGATGTGAATGTGTGGACAGATGACCACGTCGCAGCTTTGCAAATGTCTTCAATGGAGGCTGACTTCAAGTGGGCTACCGACGCAGCCATGGCTCTAACATTATGAGCCGTGACATGACCCTCAAGAGCCAGCCCCGCCTGGGCGTAAGTGAAGGAAATGCAATCTGCTAGCCAATTGGATATGGTGCGTTTCCCTACAGCCACTCCCCTCCTATTGGGATCAAAAGAAACAAACAATTGGGCGGACTGTCTGTGGGGCTGTGTCCGCTCCAGGTAGAAGGCCAATGCTCTCTTGCAGTCCAATGTGTGCAGCTGACGTTCAGCAGGGCAGGAATGAGGACGGGGAAAGAATGTTGGCAAGACAATTGACTGGTTCAGATGGAACTCCGACACGACCTTTGGCAGAAACTTAGGGTGAGTGCGGAGGACTACTCTGTTGTGATGAAATTTGGTGTAAGGGGCCTGGGCTACCAGGGCCTGAAGCTCACTGACTCTACGAGCCGAAGTAACTGCCACCAAGAAAATGACCTTCCAGGTCAAGTACTTCGGATGGCAGGAATTCAGTGGCTCAAAAGGAGGTTTCATCAGCTGGGTGAGAACGACATTGAGATCCCATGACACTGTAGGAGGTTTGACAGGGGGCTTTGACAAAAGCAAACCTCTCATGAAGCGAACAACTAAAGGCTGTCCTGAGATCGGCTTACCTTCCACTTGGTAATGGTATGCACTGATTGCACTAAGGTGAACCCTTACGGAGTTGGTCTTAAGACCAGACTCAGACAAGTGCAGAAGGTATTCAAGCAGGGTCTGTGTAGGACAAGAGCGAGGATCTAGGGCCTTGCTGTCACACCAGACGGCAAACCTCCTCCAATGAAAGAAGTAACTTCTCTTAGTGGAGTCTTTCCTGGAAGCAAGCAAGATGCGGGAGACACCCTCTGACAGACCCAAAGAGGCAAAGTCTACGCCCTCAACATCCAGGCCGTGAGAGCCAGAGACTGGAGGTTGGGATGCAGAAGAGCCCCTTCGTCCTGCGTGATGAGGGTCGGAAAACACTCCAATCTCCACGGTTCTTCGGAGGATAACTCCAGAAGAAGAGGGAACCAGATCTGACGCGGCCAAAAAGGAGCAATCAGAATCATGGTGCCTCGGTCTTGCTTGAGTTTCAACAAAGTCTTCCCCACCAGAGGGATGGG
Organism: Microcaecilia unicolor; assembly: GCF_901765095.1. Classification (NCBI taxonomy): domain Eukaryota; kingdom Metazoa; phylum Chordata; class Amphibia; order Gymnophiona; family Siphonopidae; genus Microcaecilia; species Microcaecilia unicolor. The sequence continues at coordinate 43,042,762 of NC_044031.1, read as the reverse complement.
AGGATAAGCATACAGCAGGCCCTCCCCCCAATCCAGGAGGAAGGCATCCGATGCCAGTCTGCCGTGGGCCTGAAGCCTGGAACAGAACTGAGGGACTTTGTGGTTCACTCGAGATGCGAAGAGATCTACCAAGGGGGTGCCCCACACCTGGAAGATCTGTCGTACCACACGGGAATTGAGCGACCACTCGTGAGGTTGCATAATCCTGCTCAACCTGTCGGCCAGACTGTTGTTTACGCCTGCCAGATATGTGGCTTGGAGCACCATGCCGTGACGGCGAGCCCAGAGCCACATGCTGACGGCTTCCTGACACAGGGGGCGAGATCCGGTGCCCCCTGCTTGTTCACATAGTACATGGCAACCTGGTTGTCTGTCTGAATTTGGATAATTTGGTGGGACAGCCGATCTCTGAAAGCCTTCAGAGCGTTCCAGATCGCTCGCAACTCCAGGAGATTGATCTGTAGACCGCGTTCCTGGAGGGACCAGCTTCCTTGGGTGTGAAGCCCATCGACATGAGCTCCCCATCCCAGGAGAGACGCATCCGTGGTCAGCACTTTTTGTGGCTGAGGAATTTGGAAAGGACGTCCCAGAGTCAAATTGGACCAAATCGTCCACCAATACAGGGATTCGAGAAAACTCGTGGACAGGTGGATCACGTCTTCTAGACCCCCAGCAGCCTGATACCACTGGGAGGCTAGGGTCCATTGAGCAGATCTCATGTGAAGACGGGCCATGGGAGTCACATGAACTGTGGAGGCCATGTGGCCCAGCAATCTCAACATCTGCCGAGCTGTGATCTGCTGGGACGCTCGCACCCGCGAGACGAGGGACAACAAGTTGTTGGCTCTCGTCTCTGGAAGATAGGCGCGAGCCGTCCGAGAATCCAGCAGAGCTCCTATGAATTCGAGTCTCTGCACTGGAAGAAGGTGGGACTTTGGATAATTTATCACAAACCCCAGTAGCTCCAGTAGGCGAATAGTCATCTGCATGGACTGCAGGGCTCCTGCCTCGGATGTGTTCTTCACCAGCCAATCGTCGAGATATGGGAACACGTGCACCCCCAGCCTGCGAAGCGCCGCTGCTACCACAGCTAGGCACTTGGTGAACACCCTGGGCGCAGAGGCGAGCCCAAAGGGTAGCACACAGTACTGGAAGTGGCGTGTGCCCAACTGAAATCGCAGATACTGTCTGTGAGCTGGCAGTATCGGGATGTGTGTGTAGGCATCCTTCAAGTCCAGAGAGCATAGCCAATCGTTTTGCTGAATCATGGGGAGAAGGGTGCCCAGGGAAAGCATCCTGAACTTTTCTTTTTCGAGATATTTGTTCAGGGCCCTTAGGTCTAGGATGGGACGCATCCCCCCTGTTTTCTTTTCCACAAGGAAGTACCTGGAATAGAATCCCAGCCCTTCTTGCCCGGATGGCACGGGCTCGACCGCATTGGCGCTGAGAAGGGCGGAGAGTTCCTCTGCAAGTACCTTCTTGTGCTGGAAGCTGTAAGACTGAGCTCCCGGTGGACAATTTGGAGGTTTTGAGGTCAAATTGAGGGTGTACCCCTGCCGGACTATTTGCAGAACCCACTGATCGGAGGTTATGAGAGGCCACCTTTGGTGAAAAGCTTTCAACCTCCCTCCGACTGGCAGGTCGGCCGGCACGGACACTTGGATGTCGGCTATGCTCTGCTGGAGCCAGTCAAAAGCTCGCCCCTTGCTTTTGCTGGGGAGCCGCGGGGCCTTGCTGAGTCGCACGCTGCTGACGAGAGCGAGCGCGCTGGGGCTTAGCCTGGGCCGCAGGCTGTCGGGAAGGAGGATTGTACCTACGCTTGCCAGAAGAGTAGGGAACAGTCTTCCTTCCCCCGAAAAATCGTCTACCTGTAGAGGTAGAAGCTGAAGGCTGCCGGCGGGCGAATTTGTCGAATGCGGTGTCCCGCTGGTGGAGAGACTCTACCACCTGTTCGACTTTTTCACCAAAAATGTTGTCCGCACGGCAAGGCGAGTCCGCAATCCGCTGCTGGAGTCTATTCTCCAGGTCGGCGGCACGCAGCCATGAGAGCCTGCGCATCACCACACCTTGAGCAGCGGCCCTGGACGCAACATCAAAAGTGTCATAAACTCCTCTGGCCAGGAATTTTCTGCACGCCTTCAGCTGCCTGACCACCTCCTGAAAAGGCTTGGCTTGCTCAGGGGGAAGAGCATCAACCAAGCCCGCCAACTGCCGCACATTGTTCCGCATGTGTATGCTCGTGTAGAGCTGGTAAGACTGGATCTTGGACACGAGCATAGAGGAATGGTAGGCCTTCCTCCCAAAGGAGTCTAAGGTTCTAGCGTCCTTGCCCGGGGGCGCCGAAGCATGTTCCCTAGAACTCTTAGCCTTCTTTAGGGCCAAATCCACAACTCCAGAGTCATGAGGCAACTGAGTGCGCATCAGCTCTGGGTCCCCATGGATCCGGTACTGGGACTCGATCTTCTTGGGAATGTGGGGATTAGTTAATGGCTTGGTCCAGTTCGCAAGCAATGTCTTTTTCAGGACATGGTGCAAGGGAACAGTGGACGCTTCCTTAGGTGGAGAAGGATAGTCCAGGAGCTCAAACATTTCAGCCCTGGGCTCGTCCTCCACACCCACCGGGAAGGGGATGGCCGTACACATCTCCCGGACAAAGGAGGCAAAAGACAGACTCTCGGGAGGAGAAAGCTGTCTCTCAGGAGAGGGAGTGGGATCAGACGGAAGACCCTCAGACTCCTCGTCAGAGAAATATCTGGGATCTTCCTCTTCCTCCCACGAGGCCTCACCCTCGGTGTCAGACACAAGTTCACGGACCTGTGTCTGCAACCTCGCCCTGCTCGACTCCGTGGAACCACGTCCACGATGGGGGCGTCGAGAGGTAGACTCCCTGGCCCGCATCGGCGTAGCTCCCTCCGCCGACGTAGTCGGGGAGCCCTCCTGGGAGGTGGCCGCGGTCGGCACCGCACGCGGTACCGACGTCGGGGACCTCAACCTGGGCGATGGGCCAGCCGGCGCCACGCTCGACGGTACCGGAGGCGCAAGCACCGCCGGCACCGGAGGGGTAGGGCGCAACAGCTCTCCCAGAATCTCTGGGAGAACGGCCCGGAGGCTCTCGTTCAGAGTGGCTGCAGAAAAAGGCTGAGAGGTCGATGCAGGCGTCGACGTCAGAACCTGTTCCGGGCGAGGAGGCTGTTCCGGGCTGTCCAGAGTGGAGCGCATCGACACCTCTTGAACAGAGGGTGAGCGGTCCTCTCGGTGCCGATGCCTGCTGGGTGCCGAATCCCTCGGCGACCCAGAGCTCTCGGTGCCGACACGGGGAGGAGACCGGTGTCGATGCTTCTTCGACTTCTTCCGAAGCATGTCACCGGAGCTCCCCGGCACCGACGAGGAGGACGTAGAATCCATCCGTCGCTTCCTCGGGGCCGAGACCGAAGAGGGTCGATCCCGGGGGGGCTGTACCGCAGGAGCCCTCAGGGTAGGAGGAGACCCACCCGAAGGCTCACCGCCACCAGCAGGGGAATGGACAGCCCTCACCTGCACTCCTGACGATGCCCCTCTGTCCGACGACATCAGCAGACGAAGTCTCGGTACCACCGACGTCGATGCAGTCGCCCGATGCCTCGGCGCCGATGCAGAGGTCCGATGCCTCGATGCAGTCGATGGAGCGGCAGCCAAGGAAGATGGTCCGGACGCTGACGACGTCGATGCACTCGATGCCTCCGGTGCCGATGTCGACGAAGAGCCCGAGAACAAAACGTTCCACTGGGCTAATCTCGCTACCTGAGTCCGCCTTTGTAACAGGGAACACAGACTGCAGTTCTGAGGGCGGTGCTGGGCCCCTAGACACTGAAGACACGCAGAGTGCCTATCAGTGAGCGAGATTACCCGGGCGCACTGGGTGCACTTCTTGAAGCTGCTGGAAGGCTTCGATGTCATGGGCGGAAAAATCACGCCGGCGAAATCAAAAGCCGAAATGGCGAAAATTGAAGCACCAAAATTTAGAGGGAGAAAAATCTCGACCGAGGCCAAAAGAGGCCTACCCCGACAACGAAAGAAAACTTACGGGGCAAAAAAACTGAGAAATACGGGAAGGGCAGAAAACCCAAAAGGGTCTTCCGGAACACTTCCGGAGCGCTTCCCGAACTCTTTTTGAGAAAAAGAATGAAAAAACACGTCGAAAAGGACGCGCGAGATCGACTCTCTGGGGCACGAACGGCGTAACACGACCGTACCGAGCGCGGACGAAAGAAGACTGGCCAGCTCGAGCCGGTTTCGGGCGGGAAGACTGCTGCGCATGCGCAGTGCGCATGGGCGCGCGAGGACTAGCAAAGGCCTTTGCTAGTAAACTTTCCGATGGAGGGGGCTGCCGAGGACGTCAACCCATCAGTGAGAACAAGCAGCCTGCTTGTCCTCGGAGAATGTCTTTTTATCTATCATTTTAATATACATTTTTGGTAAAGAGGCATCGATATAAAACAGACTATTGGATCTCCTATAGCGCACAGTTATTCCAGATCGAAAGCTTACCCGTTTGTATCAATTATCTGCCTCAAACGCCTTCTTTAAAAATTTATATACAGTGGGGGAAATAAGTATTTGATCCCTTGCTGATTTTGTAAGTTTGCCCACTGACAAAGACATGAGCAGCCCATAATTGAAGGGTAGGTTATTGGTAACAGTGAGAGATAGCACATCACAAATTAAATCCGGAAAATCACATTGTGGAAAGTATATGAATTTATTTGCATTCTGCAGAGGGAAATAAGTATTTAATCCCTCTGGCAAACAAGACCTAATACTTGGTGGCAAAACCCTTGTTGGCAAGCACAGCGGTCAGACGTCTTCTGTAGTTGATGATGAGGTTTGCACACATGTCAGGAGGAATTTTGGTCCACTCCTCTTTGCAGATCATCTCTAAATCATTAAGAGTTCTGGGCTGTCGCTTGGCAACTCGCAGCTTCAGCTCCCTCCATAAGTTTTCAATGGGATTAAGGTCTGGTGACTGGCTAGGCCACTCCATGACCCTAATGTGCTTCTTCCTGAGCCACTCCTTTGTTGCCTTGGCTGTATGTTTTGGGTCATTGTCGTGCTGGAAGACCCAGCCACGACCCATTTTTAAGGCCCTGGCGGAGGGAAGGAGGTTGTCACCCAGAATTGTATGGTACATGGCCCCATCCATTCTCCCATTGATGCGGTGAAGTAGTCCTGTGCCCTTAGCAGAGAAACACCCCCAAAACATAACATTTCCACCTCCATGCTTGACAGTGGGGACGGTGTTCTTTGGGTCATAGGCAGCATTTCTCTTCCTCCAAACACGGCGAGTTGAGTTCATGCCAAAGAGCTCAATTTTTGTCTCATCTGACCACAGCACCTTCTCCCAATCACTCTCGGCATCATCCAGGTGTTCACTGGCAAACTTCAGACGGGCCGTCACATGTGCCTTCCGGAGCAGGGGGACCTTGCGGGCACTGCAGGATTGCAATCCGTTATGTCGTAATGTGTTACCAATGGTTTTCGTGGTGACAGTGGTCCCAGCTGCCTTGAGATCATTGACAAGTTCCCCCCTTGTAGTTGTAGGCTGATTTCTAACCTTCCTCATGATCAAGGATACCCCACGAGGTGAGATTTTGCGTGGAGCCCCAGATCTTTGTCGATTGACAGTCATTTTGTACTTCTTCCATTTTCTTACTATGGCACCAACAGTTGTCTCCTTCTCGCCCAGCGTCTTACTGATGGTTTTGTAGCCCATTCCAGCCTTGTGCAGGTGTATGATCTTGTCCCTGACATCCTTAGACAGCTCCTTGCTCTTGGCCATTTTGTAGAGGTTAGAGTCTGACTGATTCACTGAGTCTGTGGACAGGTGTCTTTCATACAGGTGACCATTGCTGACAGCTGTCTGTCATGCAGGTAACGAGTTGATTTGGAGCATCTACCTGGTCTGTAGGGGCCAGATCTCTTACTGGTTGGTGGGGGATCAAATACTTATTTCCCTCTGCAGAATGCAAATAAATTCATATACTTTCCACAATGTGATTTTCCGGATTTAATTTGTGATGTGCTATCTCTCACTGTTACCAATAACCTACCCTTCAATTATGGGCTGCTCATGTCTTTGTCAGTGGGCAAACTTACAAAATCAGCAAGGGATCAAATACTTATTTCCCCCACTGTATATAAAACAACAAATTTGCACAAAAATGAGAGCAAGAATAGCTCCCAAACTACTTATCTGAACATGTAGAACACAGCGACGTGGAACCTAAGTCCACACACCCAACGCCCATAAGTTTCAAAACGGTGCTTCTGGAGCAGACTGTAAGAAGCTGCTGCACAAGTCAAAAAGTATGTTAGCGGCATGACCCCCTCCTAGAAGACGCTAAAGCCATTTTGAAGCTTGTGGGTGGGTGGACTTAGGTTCCACAGCGCTGTGTTCTACATGTTCAGATAAGTAATGTGTAGAGTGCTTGCTTAAAATACTTTGTTGACCCTTACTTCAAATCGTATTTGTCTACCCCCACCAGACTTGGCGATCGCCTTTATGGTAATATGTAAGCCACATTGAGCCTGCTAGTGGGTGGGAAAATGTAGGATACAAATGTTACAAATAAATACATAAATCACTAACTGGGTTTCTGCCAGGTACCTGTGATCTGGATTGGCCAGTGTTGGAAGCAGGATATTGGACTAGATGGACCACTGATCTGACTCAGTCTGACTATTATGTTCTTATTTAAGGGACTGTCCAGCTGAGCAGTTTGTATGGATAGGCTGCATGGTCTGCCATCATGCTCTGTGTTTCTATCGAGATCTTTAGCGCCAGAGATCTTTAGCGCCATGTGAAGCCTGCTAGCTATGATCTCTCCCATCTACTTTTCTTGTTTCTTATATAGGTTGTTCTTACAGCTGTATCTAATTAGATAAATATGGTCCATCTTCAATTAAAGTGCACTGATTAACCCATCTTTTCCCCAAGTCTCCCCATGTTAGTACTTGTCTCCCGATTAGATTGTAAGTCCCATAGAGCCAGGATGGTTGTCTACATATGTACAGCAGTATGCACGCTTTATATAAATTGCTTTGAGGTAAGCAGTGCCAGCGGTTCATGTTAGAAGCACAGCAATAGCAGCAATGCTGAGACAGCTAAAAACAGCACTAATGGCCTAGAACAGTACAAAAGATGAGGAAGCCTACACAGCTCGAACAAAGTCCTATGATAGGCCAAGACATTCGGCTGGCTTCAGAGAGCCTTACTGTCTAGATAATCACACCTCAGTTGCAGTCCTTGGAGGTGGCATTACCTCTTTCTTGGAGGATGAGACAGCTTGATTTGATGGTTACAAGAGACCAACCCCAGGCAAGGCATGAACCTGGAAATCCCAGAATGGTAGCAATTCCAGTTACCACTCCTTCTCTGCGCATATCCAGCAGATAGCCAAGACCTGTCGCTTCTTCCTCTATAACATTAGCAAAATCCGCCCTTTCCTCTCTGAGCACACCACCCGAACTCTCATCCACTCTCTCGTTACCTCTCGCTTTGACTACTGCAACCTACTCCTCACTGGTCTCCCACTTAGCCACCTATCCCCCCTTCAGTCCGTTCAGAACTCTGCTGCATGGCTTATCTTCCGCCTGAACTGATACACTCATATCACCCCTCTCCTCAAGTCACTTCATTGGCTTCCTATCAGGTACCGCATTCAATTCAAGCTTCTGCTACTAACCTATAAATGTACTCGATCTGCAGCCCCTCCATACCTCTCAACCCTCATCTCCCCTTACATTCCTACTCGTAACCTCCGCTCTCAAGACAAAGCCCTCCTTTCAGTACCCTTCTCCACCACCGCCAACTCCAGGCTCCGCCCTTTCTGCCTCGCCTCACCCCATGCGTGGAACAAACTCCCCGAGCCCATACGCCAGGCCCCCTCCCTGCCCATCTTCAAATCACTGCTTAAAGCCCACCTCTTCAATGTCGCCTTCGGCACCTAACCACTACACCTCTACCCAGGAAATCTAGACTGCCCCAACTTGACATTTCGTTCTTTAGATTGTAAGCTCCTTTGAGCAGGGACCGTCCTTCTTTGTTTAATTTGTACAGCGCTGCGTAACCCTAGTAGCGCTCTAGAAATGTTAAGTAGTAGTAGTAGTAGTACCACCAATCTGCAGTTGGGGAGTTTACTTTCAGGGATTGTGGTTGGCTGAGGAAGCAAAGTAGACAATTGTTTGGAGGCCAGAGCCACTTGATTAGCCTTGTGGGCTTTTCTTCCCCTGATAAGGAACCAGGCAATCTGGGCCTGATCAGGGGACAATGTGATAGCCATGGTGCATGTGAATTAACCAAGAGTCTGTGAGTGGCAGAAGAGATATGGACTGAAACTGGGCAGAGCACAGTGTCAGGAAAAAGGTTGGGTGCTGAACTGCAACCAGCAGCAGTAGGAAGCAGGCTCACAAACCAGTAACAAAGCAGTCGCATGGTGGCAGCCTGTAGCAAGCATTAGGAAGAGAAGTGGTACGTGGTTTTGCAGCTAAAGTTCAGAAATGGATCAACCAAGGGTGGGTCAGCATTAGAAGGAAAAGAGGGGGGAAGGAACCTTAGGAGCATCAGATATCAGGTATTAGTGTCATTCTGCAATTAGAAGCTCTTGGTTAAATTTAACCAATAAAGCAACAGTTATACCCAGTGTTTTCAAAGAGTACTGATGAGTCTGGACTATCTTAGGAATAAAAGGAAAGTTACAGTACTAGTCTGACACTCAAGTATAGGAACATTCTTGATTAAACACAATCATCCCCTTCCAAGAATGAAAATCCATCAGTTCCCATTACAAACATCTCCCGTATACAACACAAAATAACAGAATTCAAAGGGGTTAATGTTTTCAAACAATTAGGATGTGCTAATTTGACCCAAATTACCCAGTACAACCAATTTCCTGTGTGTGAATTTTGGTTTTCATGGTGGTGATTACTGCAGCTTTTAATTTGAACCTTGCTGCTGCTAACACCATCCGGCACTCAAGGCTGCAGTATACAAACTGCAGCCGAGGCACAAAGCTGCCCAAACGGAGAGCCAGTCAGGGGGAGGGACCCGGCCACCCAGGTGTGACACCCCAAAGGGGACAATGACGGGCCCCAGCGGACCCGCAACACCTAGCACACCAAAGTCTTCCAGGCACAGGGATCCACCAGAACCAGCACAGAAACAAAGGAAAACTCTGAAAATTAACTCAAAAACCTATCCAGATCGGGCAAGCTGCACAGGCTGCCTGTCTACCCTCTGCTGAGACTGAGAAAATACTGGCTATAGATGGCTAGGCACAGGTTATAAGTACATAGTTTCAAGTTTTGTGTTCTCAGTCTCCCTCTGCATAACCCAAGCGTCTTGACCGGTCTGGAGGGTTGATGAGGAAGCAGACTTTTTGAAATTTCAACTGGCAAGGTGGTTTATTTCCCTAACAAGAAATAAAAGAAGCCATCCGAGAATGCCAAATCTTACTGGAGAGCAAAGGGATGGCACCTACCAGGGCATATTCTCAATTTAACTAAAGCAGCCAAGCGCAAACATACAATCTTCTAAGCTGAATGCATTCTGCCTCAACACAATCTGCTCAGCAAAACACAAAATGGAGCTCACCAAACTTCAGCCTGAAGAAACACACAGGTATATATAAAATATTTTGTAACGTAGTAAAAAGTTACACTCAGATTAGCAATATACTCCCACTGAAGGGTCTCTTGTTAACATGCTTCATAGATCTACCACACAAGCAAAATCATGAAAGCTGGGATAGACACTCACATTCTGGGTCCACGCTCTGAGGAGAACTCGCAGTGGAAGACTAAAATTACTCGCTTGCCATTGGAGGACACAATAGGCTGTTTTAGCAGAAAGACTTCTACCTCTTTTTCCATATGGAGGTTTGTTGCCCCCTAGAGAAAGAGTTACAAACACAAATGTTAATTGCCAGTACAGATAGGTGTGGTTTTAATTGACAAATAGGCACTACTATTTGTATATTTGTGAAATCCTATAAATCATGTAACCTGTATGTAAAAGAAAAAAAAAACTCCCAATACATATCACAGCAACTCCTTTGCCCTGGAAGGACAAAAAAGTGGACCTCCTTCACTCCCACTGCAATAAAACAGACTCTCAGACACTGGCATACCAAACCAGCTAATCCACAGCAGTGTATGCTGCACAAGATGGAAAGGATGACCACCAGAACCTCAATGTGCTTCATACATGCAGCAAAGGAGCCTGAGTGGAAGTGCTAGGGCACCTCAATCAACCCAAGCCTGAGAGCTGCTAGAATATTTAATTTATTTATTGTTCATTTATATCCCACATTTTCCCACATATGCAGGCACAATGTGGCTTACAGAAAAATAGGAGGAATTACAAATTATGAAGATACAGATAAGCGAAAAAGATAAAACAAGGGGGCATTGACTAACAGCGGAAAACTAAGCAGGGAGGGGAACGTAAGGGAATATTAATCAGCAGGGGAACTAGTGGAGTAGGCTGCAACAAAGAAGTAGGTCTTCAGTAATTTCTTGAAGAGGGTGTGGTCCGTTTGCATTTTGAGGTGCCTCAGCAGAGCATTCCACAGTTTTGGGCAGCAGTAGCGGAAAGACGAGGAAAAAATCTTCTTGTATTTCATGCCCCTGCAGCTTGGAAAGTGGAGTTGAAGATATGACTGGGCAGTAGGCACAGAGTTACCCTGTGGCAATCGCTGACTAAATGCTGAGTTAAAATTACTGGCCAAGCTCTGACCCAGACCATCACAACAGAGCCAAGGCATTCACAGAAACCCTACAGTGAGCAAACACCAACACAAGAATAACACAACCCAACAATCCACAGGAAACCACAGAGGTCAAAAGGTATGTTATTTTTATTGTGCCAACATCATGTTTATCATACCTATGGGCTGAATGTTCTAATACACTACCTATTAAGGAATTTCATTTGTATTGTACCGACATTGTATTATGAATGTTCCTCCATGCTACCTATTTATACCCTGTTGGTATTTATCATTGTATTTACAGTGGGGGAAATAAGTATTTGATCCCTTGCTGATTTTGTAAGTTTGCCCACTGACAAAGACATGAGCAGCCCATAATTGAAGGGTAGGTTATTGGTAACAGTGAGAGATAGCACATCACAAATTAAATCCGGAAAATCACATTGTGGAAAGTATATGAATTTATTTACATTCTGCAGAGGGAAATAAGTATTTGATCCCCCACCAACCAGTAAGAGATCTGGCCCCTACAGACCAGGTAGATGCTCCAAATCAACTCGTTACCTGCATGACAGACAGCTGTCGGCAATGGTCACCTGTATGAAAGACACCTGTCCACAGACTCAGTGAATCAGTCAGACTCTAACCTCTACAAAATGGCCAAGAGCAAGGAGCTGTCTAAGGATGTCAGGGACAAGATCATACACCTGCACAAGGATGGAATGGGCTACAAAACCATCAGTAAGACGCTGGGCGAGAAGGAGACAACTGTTGGTGCCATAGTAAGAAAATGGAAGAAGTACAAAATGACTGTCAATTGACAAAGATCTGGGGCTCCACGCAAAATCTCACCTCGTGGGGTATCCTTGATCATGAGGAAGGTTAGAAATCAGCCTACAACTACAAGGGGGGAACTTGTCAATGATCTCAAGGCAGCTGGGACCACTGTCACCACGAAAACCATTGGTAACACATTACGACATAACGGATTGCAATCCTGCAGTGCCCGCAAGGTCCCCCTGCTCCGGAAGGCACATGTGACGGCCCGTCTGAAGTTTGCCAGTGAACACCTGGATGATGCCGAGAGTGATTGGGAGAAGGTGCTGTGGTCAGATGAGACAAAAATTGAGCTCTTTGGCATGAACTCAACTCGCCATGTTTGGAGGAAGAGAAATGCTGCCTATGACCCAAAGAACACCGTCCCCACTGTCAAGCATGGAGGTGGAAATGTTATGTTTTGGGGGTGTTTCTCTGCTAAGGGCACAGGACTACTTCACCGCATCAATGGGAGAATGGATGGGGCCATGTACCGTACAATTCTGAGTGACAACCTCCTTCCCTCCGCCAGGGCCTTAAAATGGGTCGTGGCTGGGTCTTCCAGCACGACAATGACCCAAAACATACAGCCAAGGCAACAAAGGAGTGGCTCAGGAAGAAGCACATTAGGGTCATGGAGTGGCCTAGCCAGTCACCAGACCTTAATCCCATTGAAAACTTATGGAGGGAGCTGAAGCTGCGAGTTGCCAAGCGACAGCCCAGAACTCTTAATGATTTAGAGATGATCTGAAAAGAGGAGTGGACCAAAATTCCTCCTGACATGTGTGCAAACCTCATCATCAACTACAGAAGACGTCTGACCGCTGTGCTTGCCAACAAGGGTTTTGCCACCAAGTATTAGGTCTTGTTTGCCAGAGGGATTAAATACTTATTTCCCTCTGCAGAATGCAAATAAATTCATATACTTTCCACAATGTGATTTTCCGGATTTAATTTGTGATGTGCTATCTCTCACTGTTACCAATAACCTACCCTTCAATTATGGGCTGCTCATGTCTTTGTCAGTGGGCAAACTTACAAAATCAGCAAGGGATCAAATACTTATTTCCCCCACTGTATGTTCCTGTTTTAAAAATGTGTATTTGTCATGTTATTCCTATTAGGATTCAATCTGCCCGTCTCCAAATTTACCTCAATTGTATTATGCTTATATTTGGTCATTTTACTATTGTTATGCTGTCAAAACAGTAAGCTTTATGTCGAGCTGTACATCACCTTGGATGAATCTCTTTGTAAAGATAGTTACTAAACCCCAATGAACACAAATATACTAAACTGCTTGGCAGACACCCTAAACCAAATTGACACCCCCCCCCCCCCCCGCGTTTACAGGGTGCACAGTGGTGGTAGAGGGAATGGTGTGCGTTTCACACATTCTCATCTGTGTGCCCCTCAACATCTTGTGAAAAGGCACTGTCATGCCTTCCTTTGGAGGAGTTAGAAATGTGAGGATATCTACCATTCCTGCCCCAGGTTTCTCCACTTCCACAAATTTAAATGGAATGGTATTGGTCATTTCCTGAACAAAATCAATCAGTTAAGGAGAGGTCTTCCAGGAGACTGCTTTCCTATGGAGGGGAGAGAGGTCAGAAGCACCCCCCCCCCCAAAAAAAAAAAAATAAAACACAAAAACAGACTTAGAATGCTGCAGGTTCACAGTCTGAACCTCAGGAATGTGCTGAATCTAACCTGGAAATGTGCTTCAAAGCAGAGGGCTAGCAGTCAAGGCCTTAGTAAAAGGCTTGGAAAAGAGACGAATGAGGGGAGATACGATTGAGGTCTACAAAATCCTGAGTGGTATAGAACAAGTAGAAGTAAATTGATTTTTACTCGTTCCAAAAGTACAAAAGGACTAGGGGGACACTTGAGGAAGTTACATGGAAATACTTTTAAAACAAATGGGAAGAAATATTTTTTCACTCAATGAATAGTTAAGCTCTGGAACTCTTTGCCGGAGGATGTGGTAATAGTGGTTAGCATATCTGGGTTTAAAAAAAAAAAAGGTTTGGACAAATTCCTGGAAGAAAAGCCCACAGTCTGCTGAGGCAGGCATGGGAAGCAACTGCTGGTCCTGGGATTTGTATTATGGAGTGTTGCCACAATTTGGTTTCTGTCAGGTACTTGTGACCTGGCTTGGCCACTGTTTGGAAAACAGGATACTGGGCTAGATGGACCATTGGTCTGACCCAGTATGGCTACTCTTATGTTCTTATGTACTCCTTGACTGTGGGAGTCTAAACTTCAAGTCTAATGGAAGTAGTAGGCATGCAAATCTCTCTCATGTATATTCATTAGGGAAATCCTGAAAACCAACTGGCTGGTAGTCTGTTTGAGAACCAGTGCGCCACATGTTCAGCTTGGAAGACAATAAGAACTAGTCAGTAAGCAGGGAAACCAATTCTTTTTAAACCCTCAAACCAAGTATAATATATCTAAATTACTAGGGCCCTCATGATCAAAAGCAAACGCCAGCGCTAGAAGCTGTTAGCGCCATACTAGCACCGGCGTTTGCTACCGCCCCATGATTAGAGCCCTCGAGTGCGTGAAACAACGCGCTCAAGGGCTCTTTGCGCAAGTAGCATGCTAATGCATGCTAAACAGGGCTCAGCGCATTCATCGCCAATGATCAGCAGCCAGCGCGCCAAAATTTGGGTCGCTGGCCACGGCAAACCCTACGCCAGCTCCGAGCTGGCGTTAGGGTTTGCAAATCATTGGGGAAGAATGGTGAGCCCAGATCTGTCAAACAAGTGTGGGAGGATTGTGCTGAGTGCATGCTCAGGCACAATTCGCCCGCACTTCTACCCCATGATCAGAGATAACTGCACTGCTTAAATCTGCATGCATTATCTCTGATCATCGGTGCAGTAAAGCCCCGTGCTGTTCCAGCGCTATTTGGAACAGCGCGGGGCTTTTGATCATCTGCCTATAGATGCTTCTCAGCATCCTCTTGGAAGCACACCAATCCATGAATATGCATGAGATCTGCAGGTACTGAAAGCCCTTTGCATGCAAGTCTGTCTCATGCATATTCACTGTGGCAATCCTGAAAACACAACTATCCATGTGTGTCTCTAAGGATTAAGAAACACTGTACTAGATATTTAACCACAGGGTACCACTGTCCAAAGGCAATAGTTTCTTTACTGCTAGCCTATGAAACCTGTAATAGAGACTTATTCCTTAAGTTCCTTAAGTTGGCTTTGCTAAACAAGCAGTGTAACTTAAAAATAAAAAGACACTATTGGGTTCTATTGGTGGAAGTGACTGATGGTATATTCAATATCTCCATAAGATATTTTTGAAACATCTTGGATCCAGGGCTTGAAATTTAAACTATCAGAGTCAGTGTGAAAAAGCAGAATGTCATCTTTATAAAAATTAAAGAAAATCCCAGATTCTTGAATAAGAATGGCTAATGCTGCTAGGAAGAGACTGAAAAGAGGGGACAAGACAGAACCTTGCAAAACTCCACAAACAAGTTGTTTGGTCTGAATCTCTAAATGGCATCACAACCTTGAATATTATCTATGAAGACAGACTGGAACCAGTCAGGACCTGATCAGATAGTCCTAAGGTATGGAGATGGGAGAGGAGGAGTGAATTGTCCACTAAATCAAATGCCACCGACAAGACAAGGGAAAGAGCTAAGGTTATTTGGTCTTTATCTACATAGGAATGTACCTCACTGACTCACTGACACAAACATGATACCAATTATGACAGTCTGGACTAGTCATAAAACCAAATCAGTAAGGTGGAGAGGGAGGTGATAAGGAAAAATTGTGTCTTACCTGATAATTTTCTTTCCATTAGTCATAGCAGACAAATCCAGAGACTTGTGGTTATGACCATCTACCAGCAGGTGGATATAGAGAGCACTAAACTGAACGCTGCCATATAGAACATATGCTCCTCAATCAGCATGTTTCATAACAAAGCAGAAGGAAGAATTAGTCAAACATTTCTCCCTCCTCACAGAAATGAGGTAATTCAACTCTTTTGAAGGAGAAACAGCAAACAGAAAAACCTAAACAGAGAAAACAGCTAAAACTGATTAAGCATTGTTCTTGAAAGGGCGGGACCATGGATTCATCTACTGTGACTAAAAGAAAGAATTATCAGGAAAGATAATTTTTAGAACATAAGAATAGCCATACTGGGTCAGACTAATGGCCCATCTAGTCCAGTATCCTGCTTCCAGCAGTGGCCAATCCAGGTCAGAAGTACCCGGTAGAAACCCAATTAGTCTAACTGCTCTACTCAGTTAAATGGTGGGGTTTCTTGCTGCATTCATTTTCATAAGAAAGTTTCACAATTTAAATGTTTAATAACAAAATATTGAAGCTTTAGAGGCAAAATGATTAATACAATAAAAGGTGCTTCATATCTGGAATAGCCTGAATCAACACTTTATGATGCCTCTTGGCTAGTAAAGGAAAAAAAAAAAAAAAAAAGAACAAAAGAAAACAGTTATAGGGTTGAGTCTATTTTGTGAGACTTTTTCCAAGATATTTTGCCACATTCAAATATACTCTATATTTTGTAGAGTGCTTTTTCCATTATTGTTTATAAGAAACCCAATTAGTAGCAACATTCCATGCTACCAATCCCAGGGCAAGCAGTGGCTTCCCCCATGTCCACCTCAACAAGACTATGGACTTTTCCTCCAGGAACTTGTCCAAACCTTTTTTTTTTTAAACCCAGATATGCTAACCACAGTTACCACATCCTCCAGTAGTGAGTTCCAGAACTTAATTATTCTTTGAGTGAAAAAAATATTTCCTCCTGTTTTAAAAGTATTTCCATGCAATTTCATTAGTGTCCCCTGGTGTTTGTACTTTTTGAAAGAATGAAAAACAATTGATTAATTTCTATCCATTCTACAACACTCAGGATTTTATAGACCTCAATAATATCCCCCACTCAGCCGTCTCTTTTCCAAGCTGAAGAGCCCAAACCTCTTTAGCCTTTCCTCATACGGGATGAGTTCCAAATCCTTTATCATTTTGGTCGCTCTTCTTTGAACCTTTTCTAATTAAGCTGTATCTGAGATACGGTGACCAGAACGGAACGCAATACTCAAGGTGAGGCCACACCATGGAGTGATACAGAGGCATTATAATACTCTTGGTCTTATTTCGCATCCCTTTCCTAATAATTCCTAGCATTCTGTTTGCTTTTTTGGCCGCCGCTGCACACTGGGCAGATTTCAGTGTATTGTCTGCAAAGCGAATGCTACATACCTGTAGAAGGTATTCTCCGAGGACAGCAGGCTGATTGTTCTCACTGATGGGTGACGTCCACGGCAGCCCCTCCAATCGGAAACTTCACTAGCAAAGTCCTTTGCTAGCCCGCGCGCACCGCGCATGCGCGGCCGTCTTCCCGCCCGAAACCGGCTCGAGCCGGCCAGTCCAGTATGTAGCAAGACAATACACTTCAAGGGAAGACACAACTCCAAAGGGGAGGCGGGCGGGTTGGTGAGAACAATCAGCCTGCTGTCCTCGGAGAATACCTTCTACAGGTATGTAGCATTCGCTTTCTCCGAGGACAAGCAGGCTGCTTGTTCTCACTGATGGGGTATCCCTAGCCCCCAGGCTCACTCAAAACAACAACATTGGTCAATTGGGCCTCGCAACGGCGAGGACATAACTGAGATTGACCTAAAAAATTTACCAACTAACTGAGAGTGTAGCCTGGAACAGAACACACAGGGCCCTCGGGGGGTGGAGTTGGATCCTAAAGCCCAAACAGGTTCTGAAGAACTGACTGCCCGAACCGACTGTCGCGTCGGGTATCCTGCTGCAGGCAGTAATGAGATGTGAATGTGTGGACAGATGACCACGTCGCAGCTTTGCAAATTTCTTCAATGGAGGCTGACTTCAAGTGGGCTACCGACGCAGCCATGGCTCTAACATTATGAGCCGTGACATGACCCTCAAGAGCCAGCCCCGCCTGGGCGTAAGTGAAGGAAATGCAATCTGCTAGCCAATTGGATATGGTGCGTTTCCCTACAGCCACTCCCCTCCTATTGGGGTCAAAAGAAACAAACAATTGGGCGGACTGTCTGGTGGGCTGTGTCCGCTCCAGGTAGAAGGCCAATGCTCTCTTGCAGTCCAATGTGTGCAGCTGACGTTCAGCAGGGCAGGAATGAGGACGGGGAAAAAATGTTGGCAAGACAATTGACTGGTTCAGATGGAACTCCGACACGACCTTTGGCAGAAACTTAGGGTGAGTGCGGAGGACTACTCTGTTGTGATGAAATTTGGTGTAAGGGGCCTGGGCTACCAGGGCCTGAAGCTCACTGACTCTACGAGCCGAAGTAACTGCCACCAAGAAAATGACCTTCCAGGTCAAGTACTTCGGATGGCAGGAATTCAGTGGCTCAAAAGGAGGTTTCATCAGCTGGGTGAGAACGACATTGAGATCCCATGACACTGTAGGAGGCTTGACAGGGGGCTTTGACAAAAGCAAACCTCTCATGAAGCGAACAACTAAAGGCTGTCCTGAGATCGGCTTACCTTCCACTTGGTAATGGTATGCACTAATTGCACTAAGGTGAACCCTTACGGAGTTGGTCTTCAGACCAGACTCAGACAAGTGCAGAAGGTATTCAAGCAGGGTCTGTGTAGGACAAGAGCGAGGATCTAGGGCCTTGCTGTCACACCAGACGGCAAACCTCCTCCAATGAAAGAAGTAACTTCTCTTAGTGGAGTCTTTCCTGGAAGCAAGCAAGATGCGGGAGACACCCTCCGTCAGACCCAAAGAGGCAAAGTCTACGCCCTCAACATCCAGGCCGTGAGAGCCAGAGACTGGAGGTTGGGATGCAGAAGAGCCCCTTCGTCCTGCGTGATGAGGGTCGGAAAACACTCCAATCTCCACGGTTCTTCGGAGGATAACTCCAGAAGAAGAGGGAACCAGATCTGACGCGGCCAAAAAGGAGCAATCAGAATCATGGTGCCTCGGTCTTGCTTGAGTTTCAACAAAGTCTTCCCCACCAGAGGTATGGGAGGATAAGCATACAGCAGGCCCTCCCCCCAATCCAGGAGGAAGGCATCCGATGCCAGTCTGCCGTGGGCCTGAAGCCTGGAACAGAACTGAGGGACTTTGTGGTTCACTCGAGATGCGAAGAGATCTACCAAGGGGGTGCCCCACACCTGGAAGATCTGTCGTACCACACGGGAATTGAGCGACCACTCGTGAGGTTGCATAATCCTGCTCAACCTGTCGGCCAGACTGTTGTTTACGCCTGCCAGATATGTGGCTTGGAGCACCATGCCCTGACGGCGAGCCCAGAGCCACATGCTGACGGCTTCCTGACACAGGGGGCGAGATCCGGTGCCCCCCTGCTTGTTGACATAGTACATGGCAACCTGATTGTCTGTCTGAATTTGGATAATTTGGTGGGACAGCCGATCTCTGAAAGCCTTCAGAGCGTTCCAGATCGCTCGCAACTCCAGAAGATTGATCTGCAGATCGCTTTCTTGGAGGGACCACCTTCCTTGGGTGTGAAGCCCATCGACATGAGCTCCCCATCCCAGGAGAGACGCATCCGTGGTCAGCACTTTTTGTGGCTGAGGAATTTGGAAGGGACGTCCCAGAGTCAAATTGGAGCAAATCGTCCACCACAACAGGGATTCGAGAAAACTCGTGGACAGGTGGATCACGTCCTCTAGACCCCCAGCGGCCTGATACCACTGGGAAGCTAGGGTCCATTGAGCAGATCTCATATGAAGGCGGGCCATGGGAGTCACATGAACTGTGGAGGCCATGTGGCCCAGCAATCTCAACATCTGCCGAGCTGTGATCTGCTGGGACGCTCGCACCCGTGAGACGAGGGACAACAAGTTGTTGGCTCTCGTCTCTGGGAGATAGGCGCGAGCCGTCCGAGAATCCAGCAGGGCTCCGATGAATTCGAGTTTCTGCACTGGAAGAAGATGGGACTTTGGGTAATTTATCACAAACCCCAGTAGCTCCAGGAGGCGAATAGTCATCTGCATGGACTGCAGGGCTCCTGCCTCGGATGTGTTCTTCACCAGCCAATCGTCGAGATATGGGAACACGTGCACCCCCAGCCTGCGAAGCGCCGCTGCTACCACAGCTAGGCACTTTGTGAACACCCTGGGCGCAGAGGCGAGCCCAAAGGGTAGCACACAGTACTGGAAGTGGCGTGTGCCCAGCTGAAATCGCAGATACTGTCTGTGAGCTGGCAGTATCGGGATGTGTGTATAGGCATCCTTCAAGTCCAGAGAGCATAGCCAATCGTTTTGCTGAATCATGGGGAGAAGGGTGCCCAGGGAAAGCATCCTGAACTTTTCTTTTACGAGATATTTGTTCAGGGCCCTTAGGTCTAGGATGGGACGCATCCCCCCTGTTTTCTTTTCCACAAGGAAGTACCTGGAATAGAATCCCAGCCCTTCTTGCCCGGATGGCACGGGCTCGACCGCATTGGCGCTGAGAAGGGCGGAGAGTTCCTCTGCAAGTACCTGCTTGTGCTGGAAGCTGTAGGACTGAGCTCCCGGTGGACAATTTGGAGGTTTTGAGGC
Source organism: Microcaecilia unicolor (assembly GCF_901765095.1). Taxonomy (NCBI): domain Eukaryota; kingdom Metazoa; phylum Chordata; class Amphibia; order Gymnophiona; family Siphonopidae; genus Microcaecilia; species Microcaecilia unicolor. Next base: position 43,022,634 of record NC_044031.1, on the reverse strand, counting down.
CAAATTGAGGGTGTATCCTTGCCGGACTATTTGGAGAACCCACTGATCGGAGGTTATGAGAGGCCACCTTTGGTGAAAAGCTTTCAACCTCCCTCCGACTGGCAGGTCGCCCGGCACTGACACTTGGATGTCGGCTATGCTCTGCTGGAGCCAGTCAAAAGCTCGCCCCTTGCTTTTGCTGGGGAGCCGCGGGGCCTTGCTGAGGCGCACGCTGCTGACGAGAGCGAGCGCGCTGGGGCTTAGCCTGGGCCGCAGGCTGTCGGGAAGGAGGATTGTACCTACGCTTGCCAGAAGTATAGGGAACAGTCTTCCTTCCCCCGAAAAATCGTCTACCTGTAGAGGTAGAAGCTGAAGGCTGCCGGCGGGCGAACTTGTCGAATGCGGTGTCCCGCTGGTGGAGAGACTCTACCACCTGTTCGACTTTTTCGCCAAAAATGTTATCCGCACGGCAAGGCGAGTCCGCAATCCGCTGCTGGAGTCTATTCTCCAGGTCGGCGGCACGCAGCCATGAGAGCCTGCGCATCACCACACCTTGAGCAGCGGCCCTGGACGCAACATCAAAAGTGTCATAAACTCCTCTGGCCAGGAATTTTCTGCACGCCTTCAGCTGCCTGACCACCTCCTGAAAAGGCTTGGCTTGCTCGGGGGGAAGAGCATCAACCAAGCCCGCCAACTGCCGCACATTGTTCCGCACGTGTATGCTCGTGTAGAGCTGGTAAGACTGGATCTTGGACACGAGCATAGAGGAATGGTAGGCCTTCCTCCCAAAGGAGTCTAAGGTTCTAGCGTCCTTGCCCGGGGGCGCCGAAGCATGTTCCCTAGAACTCTTAGCCTTCTTTAGGGCCAAATCCACAACTCCAGAGTCATGAGGCAACTGAGTGCGCATCAGCTCTGGGTCCCCATGGATCTGGTACTGGGACTCGATCTTCTTGGGAATGTGGGGATTAGTTAAGGGTTTTGTCCAGTTCGCAAGCAATGTCTTTTTTAGGACATGGTGCAAGGGAACAGTGGACGCTTCCTTAGGTGGAGAAGGATAGTCCAGGAGCTCAAACATTTCAGCCCTGGGCTCGTCCTCCACAACCACCGGGAAGGGGATGGCCGTAGACATCTCCCGGACAAAGGAAGCGAAAGACAGGCTCTCAGGAGGAGAAAGCTGCCTTTCAGGAGAGGGAGTGGGATCAGACGGAAGACCCTCAGACTCCTCGTCAGAGAAATATCTGGGATCTTCCTCTTCCTCCCACGAGGCCTCACCCTCGGTGTCAGACACAAGTTCCCGAACCTGTGTCTGCAACCTCGCCCTGCTCGACTCGGTGGAACCACGTCCACGATGGGGGCGTCGAGAGGTAGACTCCCTCGCCCGCATCGGCGAAGCTCCCTCCGCCGACGTAGTCGGGGAGCCTTCCTGGGAGGTGGCCGCGGTCGGCACCGCACGCGGTACCGACGTCGGGGACCTCAACCTGGGCGATGGGCCAGCCGGCGCCACGCTCGACGGTACCGGAGGCGCAAGCACCGCCGGTACCGGAGGGGAAGGGCGCAACAGCTCTCCCAGAATCTCTGGGAGAACGGCCCGGAGGCTCTCGTTCAGAGTGGCTGCAGAAAAAGGCTGAGAGGTCGATGCAGGCGTCGACGTCAGAACCTGTTCCGGGCGAGGAGGCTGTTCCGGGCTGTCCAGAGCGGAGCGCATCGACACCTCTTGAACAGAGGGTGAGCGGTCCTCTCGGTGCCGATGCCTGCTGGGTGCCGAATCCCTCGGCGACCCAGAGCTCTCGGTGCCGACACGGGGAGGAGACCGGTGTCGATGCTTCTTCGATTTCTTCCGAAGCATGTCACCGGAGCTCCCCGGCACCGACGAGGAGGACGTAGAATCCATCCGTCGCTTCCTCGGGGCCGAGACCGAAGAGGGTCGATCTCGGGGGGGCTGTACCGCAGGAGCCCTCAGGGTAGGAGGAGACCCACCCGAGGGCTCACCGCCACCAGCAGGGGAATGGACAGCCCTCACCTGCACTCCACTCGATGCACCACCGTCCGACATCAGGAGACGAGGTCCCGGTACCACCGACGTCGATGCAGCTATCCGATGTCTCGGCGCCGATGCAGAGGCCCGATACCTCGATGCACTCGATGCAAGGGCGGCCGAGGAAGATGGTCTGGACGCTGACGACGTCTATGCACTCGAAGATCCCGGTGCCGATGCCGACGAAGAGCCCGAGAACAACACGTTCCACTGGGCTAGTCTCGCTACCTGAGTCCGCCTTTGAAGCAGGGAACACAGACTACAGTTCTGAGGGCGGTGCTCAGCCCCCAGACACTGAAGACACGACGAGTGTCGATCAGTGAGCGAGATAACCCGGGCGCACTGGGTGCACTTCTTGAAGCCGCTGGAAGGCTTCGATGTCATGGGCGGAAAAATCACGCCGGCGAAATCAAAATCCGAAATGGCGAAATTTGAAGCACCAAAAAATTTAGAGGGAGAAAAAATCTCGACCGAGGCCGAAAAGAGGCCTACCCCGACGACGAAAGAAAACTTACCGGGGCAAAAAGCTGGAAGTACGGGGAGGATTGACACGAAACCCGGGGAGGGTTTTCGGAGCACTTCCCGACTAAAGTAAAGCTTTCCCGAAGGAAAAAAACACGCTCAAAATAATTTGGACGCGCGAGGTCGACTTTCCGGGGCTCGACACGGCGAAAACACGACCGTACCGAGTGCGGACAAAAGAAGACTGGCCGGCTCGAGCCGCTTTCGGGCGGGAAGACGGCCGCGCGGGCGCGCGAGGGCTAGCAAAGGACTTTGCTAGTGAAGTTTCCGATTGGAGGGGCTGCCGTGGACGTCACCCATCAGTGAGAACAAGCAGCCTGCTTGTCCTCGGAGAATGACACCTACATCGTTCTCTTGACTGCTGACTCCTAAGGTGGACCCTAGCATCAGGTAACTATGACTCAGACAATTCTTCCCAATGTGCATCATTTTGCATTTGTCCACATTAAATTTCATCTGCCATTTGGATACCCAGTCTTCCAGTTTCCCAAGGTCTTTCTGCAATTTTTCACAATCCACATGTGTTTTGACACTTTGAATAGTTTTGTGTCATCTGCAATTTTAAAATCACCTCACTCATCCCATTTTGTTAAATAGCACCGGTCCCAGTAATGATCCTTGCGGCACTCCACTATTCACCCTCCTCCAATGCGAAAAATGGCCATTTAACTCTAACCTCTGTTTTCTGTCCAGCAGCAGACAAATCCAGAGACTTGTGGGATGTAGCAAAGCAGTCCTTAAGTAGGATGGGAACTGGAAACACCCACAGAAAGAACCAATGCTCCAAAAGATGCCTCTGACCGAGCAAAAACATCCAAAAGAAGACCATGTGGCTGAGTTCTTCTAGGGAATATATTTGAGACTCTGCTAAAGATGTGGAAAGAGCTCTCGTGGAATATGCCTTGATGACAATTTCAGACTGCTTCCTTGAAAGCAGGTAACCTGAAACAATGGGATTTTTATAGTCCAGCAAGTAATAGCGGCTTTCGAGGCAGTGTTCCCTTATTGGACCCAGCCATGAGCAAGAAAAGTGAGTTGAGCAGCAAAATTCATTAGTAACCTGAAGGTACCAAATAAGTAAATGGTAAATATCAAAAAGTGTAATTCAGCATAATCCTTTCCATATTCCTCCTTCTGAGGATGGAAGAAAGGTTCAAGGGAAAAGTGGAATTACCTTAGGAAGAAAGAAACCGTGCGAATGGTCATTCCAGCTTCCGAAAAATGGAGGTACAGATCGCAAGATAAAGATTGAAGCTCAGAAAATCAGGCAGAATAAACAGCGACTAAGAAAACTGTCTTGAGAGTAAGATGTTTCAGAGTGATCAAAGGAGGCTTTCTGAAGAGCCCAAAGAGCAAGGTTTAAGGTGTTATTCTGGACAAGGATGCATAGGATTAAGATGAGGGACTCCTCTTAAAAAGAAAAAAAGAAAGGTACAACATCAAGATGCATTGCTAAAGAGTGATTCAATATGGGTCCCCAGTAACCAGCCAAAGCAGCCACTTGCAGTCAGAGAGCTGGAGGTTAGACCATTCTTAAGGCTGTCCTGCAAGAAGGCCAAAATTAGAGGCAAAAAAAGAATGGATATATAGCTCTTTCTGAACACCAAGTTTCAAAAAGTCTCCAGACTTAAGCATAGCTCAAAGTTGAATGCTTTCTTGCCTGAAAGTTGACCCCTCAAGAACCAGGCCCTAAGACTCCATATCAGTGGGACCCTGCAGAAGTAGGTACATAAGCATTGCCATACTGGGACAGACCAAAGGTCCATCAAGCCCAGCATCCTGTTTCCAACAGTGGCCAATCCAGGTCACAAATACCTGGCAAGATCCCAAAAAAGTACAAAACATTTTATACTGCTTATCCCAGAATTAGTGGATTTTCCCCAAGTCCATTTAATAATGGTCTATGGACTTTTCCTTGAGGAAGCAGTCCAAACCTTTTTTTTAAACTCCGCTAAGCTAACCGCCTCTACCACATTCTCTGTCAACAAATTCCAGAGTTTAATTACAAGTGAAGAAAAATTTCTCCAACTCGATTTACTACATTGTAGCTTCATCGCATGCCCCCTAGTCCTAGTATTTTTGGAAAGTGTAAACAGACGCTTCACATCTACCCGTGTAACGCCACTCATTATTTTATAGACCTCTATCATATCTCCACTCAGCCGCCTTTTCTCCAAGCTGAAGAGCCCTAGCCGCTTTAGCCTTTCCTCATAGGGAAGTCATCCCATCCCCTTTATCATTTTCGTTGCCCTTCTCCGCACCTTTTCTAATTCCACTAAATCTTTTTTGAGATGTGGCAACCAGAATTGAACACAATATTTGAGGTGTGAGCATCATAACATCCTCATTTTTGTTTTCCATTCCTTTCCTAATAATACCTAACATTCTATTTGCTTTCTTAGCCGCAGCAGCACACTGAGCAGAAGGTTTCAACATATCGACAACACCTAGATCCCTTTCTTGTTCTGTGACTCCTAACGTGGAACCTTGCATGACATAACTATAATTCGGGTTCCTCTTTCCCAAATGCATCACTTTGCACTTTTCTCACATTAAACGTCATCTGCCGTTTAGAAGCCCAGTCTCCCAGTCTTGTAATTTTTCACAATCCTCCTGCGATTTAACGACTTTGAATAACTTTGTGTCATCAGCAAATTTAATTACCTCACTAGTTACTCCCATCTCTAGGTCATTTATAAATATGTTAAAAAGCAGCGGTTCCAGCACAGACCCCTGGGGAACCCCACTAACTACCCTTCTCCATTGAGAATACTGACCATTTAACCCTACTCTCTGTTTTCTATCTTTTAACCAGTTTTTAATCCACAATAGAACACTACCTCCTATCCCATGACTCTCCAATTTCCTCTGGAGTCTTTCATGAGGTACTTTGTCAAAACACCTTCTGAAAATCCAGATACACAGTATCAACCGGCTCACTTTTATCCACATGTTTGTTCACCCCTTCAAAGAAATGTAGTAGATTGGTGAGGCAAGATTTCCCCTTCACTAAATCCATGTTGACTGTCTCATTAATCCATGCTTTTGAATATGCTCTGTAATTTTGTTCTTTATAATAGTCTCTACCAACGTCAGACTCATCGGTCTATAATTTCCCGGATCTCCTCTGGAACCTTAAAAAAAAAAAAAATCGGCATTATATTGGCCACCCTCCAATCTTCCAGTACCACGCTTGATTTTAAAGGATAAATTACATATTACTCACAATAGCTCCGCAAGTTCATTTTTCAGTTCTATCAGTACTCTGGGATGAATACCATCCGGACCAGGAGATTTGCTACTCTTCAAGGTACTGATGCATACCATGGTCTTCTGGGCCAGACTGGAGCAATCAGACTGACTAGTCCTGGATGTAGAAGGATTTGGTATAGAACTCTACCTATCAATGGCCATGGGGGAAAAAAACAAAGATCCATAATCGGTCATGGCTGGAGATTGTATCAAGGCCTTCTGAACTGGATTCTTTGCCTGCTGAAGAATCTGGGAATTTTGGATTTTTGATGAGATTCCTTTTTGCCCAGTGAAGGAGCAGGCAAGCGTCAGTCGCTAATGAGGAACTCAGTGTGCCTCCCCGTCTTTTTATGTACCTCACACACTGCTCCTAGCTGCAAGTGATTAACCAGCCAAATGGACTCTGCTCGTGTCCAGAGACCCTGAGCAGTGTGGTGGAGGCACTGTGGGTATGCTAAGGAAGTTCCGCAGCAGAGACGCTCGACTGGAGCCAACAGAACATGCTGGCTTTGGCTCAGGGAGTACAAAAAAGGCGGAGGCTGTAATTCTGTGACAAGGGACACTATTGAGATAACAGACTGGTGAACAGGGAGCATGTGAGCCCTGACCCAGGGAACGTCAAGAGTTGCTGCCATAGAATCAATAACCTGGACATAATCCCACATCTGAGGGTTCGGAGTTTGCAGCAAAAGAGTACCGAAGTCTGAAGCTTTGACAAAAACATCTTGCCTTGCAAAGTGTCGAAGCAAACCCCCAAATACTCCAGAGTGAGTGGGAACTACATGGCTCATCCTAGGATCGTAAAAGCTGAATCACTCTGATATAGCCTGAACTGTCCAGCAGAAAAATGCACTGATTAACTAGTCATCCAGATAAGGATGTACTCCAACACCCTCTTTCAGCAGAAATGTCATCACCATTACCATGACCTTGGAGAAGGTCCTTGGTGCCTGAATGGCCTAGCCTTGTTGAAACTGGAAGTGCTTTCTGAGAATAGCAAACTGGAGAAAATACTGGTGGGGTGGCCAGACTGGAATATGAAAACAGGCCTCCTTGAGACCCATGGTGGTGAGAAATTTCTCTGGCTGAACCTGCATGACTGAGTGCAAGATTTCCATTCTGATGTGTGACTTTCAGAAACTGTTCATCACCTTCTTGAGGTCAAGAACTGGAAGAAAGGAGCCGCCTTTCTTTGGGACCACAAAATAGAAGGAATAATGTCTCTCTGTTGTGTTTGTATCTTGAGATGAGAACCACAGCCCCATGCCATGCAAGGGACTTGAGAGCAGAAAGAATGGCCTCTCTTTTACGTAAAGCTTTGCAAAGGGACTTCAAGAAAGAAACCTGTAATTGGGAGAGGAGAACTCATTTATAACTGTCTTTGATAATATCAGAACCCATTGGCCTGTTGTGATCTTGGTCCACTCTTTGTAAAAAAAAAAAAAAAAAATGGAATAAATCCCTCCTACCACCTCTAACAAAGAGTGGGCCGGTACCCCATCATGGTGAGGGGTAAGAGGAAGGGGAAGAACAAGAGGTCTGGTTGGAGGATCCTTTGACTAAGTGAAAGGACTGCTTAGTCTGATATCTGGGCCTCTGATAAGCAGCAGCTCAACCAGGTACAGTATGATTCCGATTATCCAGACCATCCTCGGCAGGGGGGTGGTCCAGATAATCATAAATCCAGATGATTGAACAAACCTATATCCGATGCAGCAAAAACACAAAAATTAATAAATTAACCTTGCAAAAAATCCCACGAGTGCAAAGACTAGTGGTGCTGAACTCTCTCCTACAAACCCCCAAGCTCCACACTACCAGACTGACCTGCCCACCTCTTGAAATGAAAGGACCCACTCGCTGCAGCGGCACCAGAGCCCTCACACCAGCTGATTCACTGGCAAGAACAGGCAGACACACACAGACTGCCTGTCTGGATAGTTGGTCATCCATTTGATCGGTGACCGGATAAATCGGTGTCATACCGTATATACAGTTTACCATCTTTGAGGCGAGAATGAGTGATTTGATTTAAAAGGAACCCTTTTGGGTTTATCCCCAGGTAAGCATTACATCATAGAATCTCTTGGTCCTTGACTAGTTTCTCTAAAGAGGAGCTTGCCTTGAAATGGTAATAAAGTAAGCTGATATGCCCGTTTTAGCAAATAAGCTTGATTGAGCAAAAAATGCACTCAGGTGAAAATGGCTCCTGTGAGAAATTAGGAGCAATGTTAGCTGTATGAGAAACAGGCACAGTAAACTGTGCAAACATTGAAATTTGCGCTTGAGAAAATGGCAGAGCAGAGCTGTCACCCATGGGGTTTGAAACATGGGTTTCTAAAATGGCTACAGGTGTTGCTGTCTGAGCTGTGGCTGTGACAGATAGGCAAGGAGAATATGATCCTGAGTGACGCATGGAAATAGACAGCCCCACCATCTCCAACGCAGAATCTGAAAACTCTGACCCTGAAGGACATTCCTGAACAGTGCCCCAGCAATGCTCTTTGCTTTCTACAGTGAGAGCAGCGCTTCACAGTCCCAGCCGACATAAGGAAATGAAAGTAAAAACTATGAACCAGCCTGACTTTATAGTAAAATTAAAAGATGTACTCACAGTGGCTGTGAAAGGCTGACAGACCACCAGTTTCTGTGAAGGGGTTTTCAGTGGGCACAGATTTAAATCAACTCCCTCCAAACTCTGGCCACAAGCATTTAGAAAATGCCAAAATCCCCAAGTTTTGTTTTGTTTGTTTGTTTAAATTCTGTGAGGAACGGGAATGGGGCAGCATCAAGAGGGAGGATGGGGTGTACCTCAAAGTATGCACCACTACTCCTAAACATCCAGTTCAACTGTACTGAGAAACTCAGAACAGAAGCAAAGCAGCAGAAAGAGACAGTCCACCGCCTGCTGGCTGCGTATGCCTTGTAGCGCTATAGAAATGATAAGTAGTAGTAGCAGTGGAGAGAGAACATACTAACATAGTAACATACATAGCAGATGACGGCAGATAAACCAGTCTGCCCAAGATAAACTATATGACAGTTCAGTTTAGTGCTCTAACTCCACCTGCTGGTAGATGGTCACAGCCCACAAGTCTCTGGATTCATCTGTTACTGATGACAAGGAAAGTCAGGTTCACAAAAAATAAAGAGGAAGAAATACTAAGAATCTCAGATTAACAGAGAATTTGGGTGCACCTATGATGTTGTATATGACAAACAGAAAATCCTAAAGACTCAATACCATTTATCATTTAAAAACCCAAACACACCCACACACCCTTTGAAGTAAAATGATGAATTTGGATACAAAACTTGAGAAAATTGGAACCACTTTTATACTGACAGTAAGAATACTGAAAGGTAATTTTAAAACAATACAGGAACGTAAGACCTTTGAAATAAGAATGACTGAATATTTTAACACCCAATAGACAGGACTTAATAAGGATCTGGGTTTTCTAACCCATTATAAACCATAAAGTTGTATTTCTCTGTTTGTTACCCTCCTCTCACCTACCAACACCCATCCTGTTAGAATATCAATGAAATGCTTTGATGTCCCCATGCATATCCCCACCCTCCCACTCTGTCAGACTGTCAAAGTAATGCTTTGATGTTTCTCTTATATATACTATCTGCTACCACATTTGCTTATTTCCGATCTGACGAAGAAGGGCAACCTTCGAAAGCTAATCAAAAAATGTATTATGTCCAATAAAAAAGGTATCATCTTATTTTCTTTTCCATGTTTTATTTTGTTTGATTTCTATTGATATACTGACACAAGAAGCAGAAAGGATGAGGAAGTAGAAGGGAGTGGGATGTTACATTTTAGTACTTTTATTAAAAAATGATCAATTGTTTGCATATGTTCTTCTAAGTCATTAATTGCTGACATTTATTGTAGGACTAAATGTTTGCTAAAAATTAAAAAAAAACTGATCTCTTAAAATGTAAACTGCTGACCTTGATATGACCACCTTCATATTCATAGGGATATCGGCAATCAATGACCACACAGTGCTCGATGGAGTTCTGATACCTGCCACTCAAGACTTCAGACATCTGGAGAGAAAAAAAAAGTCAACGTAAGTTCACAGTTAATGGTACTTTATTTATTTTTTTTAAATCTTGTCTCTTTCTTCCAGTTGAGTTAAACCAGGCTGGGATCTGGCACCATAACACAAGGTGGGCAGCAGGTACAACCCTACCTGCCTGGGCAGACTAGAAGGGCCATGCTGGTCTTTATTTGCCATCATTTACTATGTTACTTCACTTGAGCTACCCAACAACATAGTGCATCTGGATTTTCAGACTCAAAATCCCCTCATGAAAGATTCCAAAGGAAATTAAGAAGTCATGGGATAGGAAGCAATACCTTAGGGTGGATTAGTAACTGATTAAAAGATAAGGCAAACAGCGTGATATTTTTCCCAGTGAAAGTAAATACAAATCTATGGGGTTCTCCTTTGGGGACTGTTGCACTCCAGGGAATTATATCTACAAATGTTCATATAATACACAAACATGTATTTGGATGGGCTGGAGTGGGCTTCAATGATAGATTCAGTAGTTGAATAAGGCTAGTGCCAGGCGGACTTCTATAATCTGTGCCCTGAAAATGGCAAGGACAAATCAAGATCAAGCATGCAAATATATTATCACATCATGCCTTATATTATGAATTTATCTTGATGGGCAAACCAGATGAACTGTACAGGACTTTATCTGCAGTCATCTACTATGTTACTATACAAGTTACATGCTTAATTATGTAATTCCCCAAACTGCAGGCAAGGCCCAAACAGGAGTACAGCTGTCCACAAGCTGCCAGGTGGAGGCTGGGGGGGGGGGGGGGGGGAAGAGAGGGGCAGGCAAGGGAGCTGTCCAGTGTAGTGTGAGCGCCATGTGATATCCAATTGAGAACAGCACAGGATTTCAGGAACTGCACGACTCACACTGAGCACCACATGGTGAAAACAAATCTGGAATAAAGAGTCCTCAAAAGTGGAAGAACACCAGAATCCCATGAATAGAGCACAGAGGAAGGAAGGAGTGGGAAGCAGATGACGGCTCTTCAAAAACAAACTATAGGACACCCAAGCATTGAAAAAACATTTCTTTATTGATAGTGGCTAAAGACTCGACACTGTGTTTCAGCTAAACATGCCTGCTTCAGGAGTCTGAATAGCAGATAAATAATGGTCACAATGTGTCAAATGATACAATAAAACTATAAATAAGAATACATATATATAAAAAATGCAAAAAATATACCAAAATTTGACATCAGGAAGATATTGTAAAAACATGATAGGCAATATATACATAATAAAATGGCGCAATGGCTCTATTTGCGGACGATGTTTTGTTATTTGTGACTAGGTCTTTGACTACGTTCCCTAATCTTTTACGTACTATAGAAGAGTACTCTGCAGTGTCCGGGTTTAAGGTAAATATGACAAAGTCGGAGGCTTTGAATATCACTCTTCCGGCAGAACTAGGGGAATATTTGAAGTCTTCCTTCCCATTTCATTGGGCTACTAAGGGAATTCGTTATTTGGGGATAAATGTGACCTCAAACCTTTCCGAGCTTTTCTCGGCAAACTATAAGGGCTTGGCTAGAGTGATTGCAGAAGACTTGGAGCGGTGGGGGGATTTGGCTGTTTCATGGTTTGGCAGGATAGCTATTGTTAAGATGAATGTATTGCCCCGCTTGTTATATTTATTTCAAATTTTACCTGTGATGATGCCCAGGTGATTTCTTGCAGCTTTGCAGGATCGCATTGTGCATTTCATCTGGGCTGGTAAGAGTCCACGGTTGTCACGTTCTCTTCTTTATCAAGAGAGGAGAAGGGGTGGGCTGGGAGTCCCTAACCTACTATGGTATTATAGAGTGGCACAAGGGAAGGCAGCAGTTGAATGGTATCAGGATTATTCGGACAGGCAATGGGTCCATTTGGAGCAGTATACAGTGGGTCAGAGGCCGTTGGGTGCACTCATGTGGCTTTCAAGGTCGCAAAGATGGCAAGGGAGGGATTGTTTTCATCTGTTCATGTTACTCTTCACTACTGGGACAGCCTTTTTCCAAATGGACAGTGTGTTTTATCTCGTCTGTCACCTATCGCGTTTAATCCTTTGTTTTTGCCTGGAACCATGAGTGGGGTATTTACACGATGGTATGGGAAGGGATTGAGAACTTGGGGTCAAGTGTTTGATGCGGACAAGATGCTGTCTTTTACTGCCCTGGCAGAGAAATATCCTGTAGTGGGGAAGGATGAATTTGCGTATTGCCAGTTGTCTCACTTTCTCAAGACAGCGGCCGTACGATCGGTAATGGGTAGGGAAAAGTTAAGCCTGGAAGAGATCTGTGAGAAGCTCTCATCCTCTACAGGATTGATCAGTTGCACATTATATTCTTCATAGGAGGGGCTGGCAGAGGGAGCTGGGCATGGTCTTGGGGGAGGCTGACTGGGAGAGGATAGAGCGGGCAGCGGTGGCGAAGGTGTCTTTTCATATCCCTTTTAAAGAGAATGCAGTGAAGGTACTGTTTAGATGGTATCTTACTCCTGACTGTCTCCAGCGTATATATCCAGCCTCCTCGGGCTTGTGCTGGAGGGGTGTGGCAAAAGGGGAACAATGGGGCATGTGTGGTGGACCTGTGTGAAAGTCAGAGCATTCTGGAAAGCGATACATAGTAGGTTGCAGAGATGGCTGGGGTGCACAGTAACATGGGCTCCCGAGGTCTTCCTTTTTTCTGTGACGCAGTGGGTTTGACACCTGCTCAACAGGCATTGATGAGGCAGACATTGGGTGCAGCCTGGGTGGTCATAGCTTGTTATTGGAAACAGGCTGTGGTCCCACCAGTCACAAGATGGCTTCAAAAACTGCAGTATGTTTGTGAAATGTAGAGGGGCTCTTAGCAGAGCGCAGACAGCAGAGAAGTAAATGGTATTCTGTTTGGAAATCTTTCATTCTTAGAGCTCAGAGTGAACAGTGAAAGCTGTGTGAGTGGTGTATGGATGGATGTGTCACGGGTTCACCCCGTGGAATGGTAGGGAAGGGAGGGATGGGTGGTTACTGAAGGGGGATATATTTCCTAGTTCAAAAACTTTACAAAAAAACTTTGAAGTTCTTTGTGTTTTTTATAAGGATGTTGAAACTGTCGGAAGGCGGTGCTTATGAAGCCAGTATATGTATGTATCAGTTATGTTATAATATGCTGTAAGTTTGCTCCATGAGCGTTTTGTCAGTGAATAAAGACTTCATGCAAATTAAAAATAATAAAATGGCGCACCAGTGCATACATAAAAATAAATCTAAACAGCTCATATACATTTTGATGGTTGGAGATAGTTAATCAGTGGACTGAATGGCAAATGAATGTTTCTCTTTTTTTGTTTATTTTTTTGTTTTCCATTATTGAAAAATAATACGATAATACAAAATTGTCAATTAACAATACAACCATAAACCAGCCCTATTGAGTAAAGCATAGAAACAAATGCTAACAGCAGCTTAGCCCCAATTCTCCCCTCCCAAGGTAGAGCTCTCTGGTCTAGGTATCAGATGAACAGGAGGTATCCGGACGTGAGGTCCATTTAACATACAAGTCCCAAATTTTATGGTATTAGTTATATGTCCTGTGCGCATGGCGAAATGTTCTTTTCGTTGTGGAAATTAAAACGAATAAAAACATTTTCCCCGAGAGATGTATTTGGTCACCTAATACAGTCCATTGTTTTATGCCACTTGGATTATTGTAACGGAGTTTATGCTGGATGTCAAGAGCAACTAATTAAACTGCAGGCGGCCCAAAAAACACAGCGGCCAGATTAATTTATGGCAAATCCAAATTTGAAAGTGCCAAACAGCTCTGAGAGAAATTCCATTGGCTTCCAGTCAAGGAACGAATCACCTTTAAAATCTGCTCCCTAGTTCACAAAATTCTATATGGTGAAGTCCCTGGCTACATGCTTAATCTAATCATACTACCTCCCACGAATGCATTGAGATTATCCCGTTCATATTTAAACCTTCATTACCCAAACTGCAACGGACTTAAGTACAAATCCATGTATGCTTCATCCTTCTCTTTCATCAGCTCGCAATTATGGAATTCTTTACCAAAGACTATGAAAACCATCCACAACCATCTAAATTTCAGGAAATCACTTAAGACCATGCTATTTGGGAAAGCTTATCCCAAGGACTCAGCATGTGTCTCCTCTGCTTGATACACATCAATCTAGTGACAATTTTGGACACATTCACCCTTCCCTCCTCTCTCCTGGTTTCCCTTTTCGTCCCTTCCCCATCCTCCCCATTATTACTTATGTAGGTTTTCAGTTGTATTAGCATATTATTACTGCATTGGCATCTGCCTCTGTGGTGTACTGTAAGTCACATTGAGCCTGACGCTGTTGGGAAAATGTGGGGTACAAATGACAAAATAAAATAAATAACTGAGTCTAGACATCAAATGAATATGGTCCAGCTTACGTAAAATTATCTGAAGGCCAGGAAGAGTGGGGCTCTTCCATGCCACCGCTAAGACCATCTTACTTGCCACAAACACCTGTGTGGCAAATTGGTGAATAGGCCTTTTAACTCCACGAGGGTTAAAGTGCAGGCGACAAAAGTCCATTTTCATAGGATAACTAGCTGCAGTTACAATAATGATAAATTTCAAAACATCAGCCCAGCACGTTTGAGAATCCGGGCATGACCACCAAATGTGAAACATATCTCCCTCTAAACCACACCGGTGCCAGCAGAGTGCTGAACCGGAGTGGAACATCTTAGCCAAACGCTGGGGAGTATAGTACCAACAGTAAAGTATTTTGTGCCCATTCTCCACCATTGCACTTGAGATAGAAACCTGAAGTAAAGATTTAAATACTTTTTCCCATTGTGAAAACTCATATGTTACACCCATAGCCTTCTCCCACTTAGATAGATAGTACTCAATGGGTTTACGGAATTAGAGGAGAGCCCTATAAAGTCTAGAGATACCACCTCTCCCTCTCCCACACATAAGCCCTTGTTCAATTAGGGTCTCGGACAAGCTTAGGTCACCTCTTGCCCTACATACGATGAAGTCTCGTAGCTGGTGGTATTGAAAGGCCTGCAAGGGGGAAAGCCCATATTCTTTACATAGCTCTTCAAAAGACGAAACTACACCCTCCTCCCATATTTGACCCAACTTGCAAAGACCCAAGCCCTCCCACAAGTGGTAACAATAATCCTGGGTACCTGGGATAAAGTGGGGGGGGGGGGGGGGCAAAGCGGATAAACATGTGCAGAAAGTATGTATGGCCTTGGAAAAACCTTTTTGTATCCTACTCCAAGTGCTCAAAGGCCACTGGAGCAGAGGCGGGCAACCTCTAATTCTTTCTCCTAGAACCTGTCTAGGTAGCCATGGTATTGCTCTCAATGGGTAAGGGTCTAACCACCCCTGCTCAAGCCGTTTCCAAATCTTCCCAGTACCCTGGAGCCAATCTGCCAATATTCTAAGATGGGCTGCTTGGTAATATAATAGAAAAGATGGGACTCCCACCTGGTACATCACCTCTTTACACACCCGTGGTGGCCTTTTCTTCCAGATGGAGAAAACTCTACATTGTAAACCCCATAGGAATTTGTCTGGTAAGGAAATAGGCAACGCAATGAATAAATATAGTAGTTTGGGGAGTATGATAATTTTAATTGTGTTGATCCGCCCTACCCAGGAGAGTGTCAATCCCGCCCAATGGTCTAGTTCTAGGAAAGGTTCCCGCACCTTAGGAGGGAAGTTAACCCCATATAACTCATCAACCTGACGGAGTATATTAATTGCCAGATAATGTATATATCAAGTTGCCCACCGAAATGGGAACAGAGACTGTAATATGGCTATGTGCTGACTAGACATGTTCATATCTAGGGCCTCTGACTTATCAAGGTTAATCTTAAAGCCTGAAAGTGCACCATAGTCTCGCAACACGTCAGAAATTACTGGAAAGGAAACCATCGGCTCCACCAGAGTAAGAAGTACATTGTCAGCAAAAAGGAGAATCCGGGTCTCAATGTCCCCCATACTGTGGACCCCTAATATCTGGATGTGACCGAACAGTGATGGCAAGGGGCTCCATAACAAGTGCAAATAGCAAAGGGGATAGTGCACATCCCTGACGTGTGCCTCGATACAAAGAGAAAGAACTTGAGTATTGGCCATTAACCCGAACAGAGGCACTCGGTGTCTCGTATATTAACTGGAGCCAATGAGCAAACCGACTCAAGATACCAACCTTTTCTAGGACCGCAAAGAGAAATGGCCAACACACCCAATCGAACACTTTTTCCACGTCCAACGATAAGAGACATAGGAGTGTGTTCCTAGCTTGTGCATTATATATCATGTGAAGGGTTCTAAGAATATTATAAAATGTTTGCCACCCATGAACAAACCCAGCTTGGTCTTCATGTATCAGGGAGGGAAGATACCGCTGCAAACGGGAGGCCAAGATTTTTTTTTTTTTATTTGCATGAAGTCTTTATTGACAAGGTAAACATACAACAAGAGGAAAAAGAAGATAACACCAAGCCACATTAAATCAATCCACAGTCAACGCAATTATTAAAGACCTAACAGCAACAGTCCTGTCATTGTTGTTCAACCTTTCATTTGTAGGCAAAAACACACACTCCAAAATTTGTAGAACATTTTTTATATACTTAACCAAGTCCCCCCCCCCCCTTCCCAACGCCATTCCCCCCTCCCTCCCGGTTAGGTCCTCGCCTCCTCTAACAATGCTTGGTCTCCCACATGCCTCACTGACTCATGGTCGTGCTGGTGAAAGGGTCCCATATTGAGTGCCACCTTTGCTGCTGATTACGCCTTTCCGCCAGGAGCCTTTCCATTTCGCAAACATACCTCAGTTTACTAAGCCATCTCGCTATTGGAGGAGTCAAGGGCTTCTTCCAAAAAGTTGCCACAATCACTCTAGCCGCACTTATAGCATGCCTCAGCAAAGTCTGGCGAGCCTGCGGGAGACCCGCCACCTTCGCAGAGAAAAGAAAAGTAGTTGGATTCCACGGGACCACGCATCCCAGCCAGTACTGCAGCCTGCTGTGCACTGATTTCCAATAGGCCTGTACTTTCCTACAGGTCCACCAGATGTGACCCATCGTGCCCTTAACCCCACAACCCCTCCAACACAAACCCGTTGATGCGGGGTAAATGCGCTGGATGCGCTCCGGCGTCAAGTACCACCGGAACATCACCTTCACCGCATTCTCCCTAAATGGAACATGTGAAGACACCCTCGCCGTAGCTCTCTCCAACCTCTCCCATTCCCCCTCCTCCAAAGATATGCCCAACTCCTTCTGCCAACTCTTCCTATGAAGAGTGTAATTAGACTCCTTCAGATTAATGGTGCTATATAAGCGTGATATTAGTCCACTAGTCATGGTGGATCCCTCACAAATTTCCTCCAAGGTGGTTTTGTTCCTGCTTACCACCTCTCTAACAGCTCGTGTTTTGAGGAAGTGTGACAATTGGCGATAAGCAAAATCGTCACCCTTCAGATTTGGAAAAGTCCCCACCACAGCACTGAACGGTAGTAACTGATCACCTTCAAACAATTGACCCCACATTTTTAATCCTTCTTGGTGCCACCGCGTAAATACCCCCTTCTCTGTCCCAGGGTAAAATAGTGGGTTGAAAGCTATAGGAGATAAGCGGGACAATGCACACTTCCTTTGGGAAACAGGCTATCCCAGTAATGCAAGGTAACCTGGATAGAGGGACATAACTCTTCCCCAAGCGCCCGAAACTGATTGGGGAGCCACATCACTGCCCCCAAAGGTCTCTGACCTATAGAGTATTGCTCCAAGTGTACCCATTGTCTATCTGGATAGTCCTGAAACCATTCAATGGCTGCGCGTGCTTGAGCTGCTCTATAGTACCAACTCAAGTTAGGGACCCCCAAACCTCCCCTTCTCCTAGCCTGGTACAAGTACGCCCGCGACAAGCGCGGTCTTTTCCCCGCCCAAATAAATGTTACGATACGATCCTGTAAAGCTGAGAGATATTTTTTAGGCATCTTAATTGGGAGGGCCTGGAATAAGTAGAGCAGCCGGGGCAATACGTTCATTTTGACAACAGCTATTCTGCCGAACCATGATAGTCCCAGGTCACCCCACCCTTCAAGGTCAGCCGTAATAACCTGTGCTAAACCCTTGTAATTTGCCGTAAAGAGGCCACCCAACTTTGCTGTCAAGTTTACACCCAGGTACCTAATCTGCTTAGGTGCCCATCTGAAGGCAAATGAGGATTTTAATGACTGCATTAACTCATCAGGGAGAGATATATTCAGGGCCTCTGACTTTGTCATATTCACTTTGAAGCCAGACACTGCCGAGTACTTATCAATCGCCTCTAACAAATTAGGGAATGTAACCTGGGGTCGAGTAACGAACAGAAGCACATCATCTGCAAAAAGCGCCATTTTGTGCTCTCTGCCCGCCACTGTAACCCCAGTAATATTTGGATCCGCACGTATTGTGGAAGCGAAAGGCTCCATCGCCATGGCGAATAGCAAGGGAGACAATGGGCAACCCTGACGAGTTCCTCTGTACAAGGTAAACATAGCTGAATTTGCCCCATTAACTCGCACGCATGCTTTGGGTGAGTCATAAAAAGAGTGGATCCAGTTGCGAAACTGGGGGCCTATCCCAAATGCCTCCAACACTTTATACATATATGGCCATTGGACCCTATCGAAGGCCTTTTCAGCGTCTAAACTAAGGAAACACATTGGCCTCTTCACCCTCCCAGCCAGGTGCATTAGATCAACTACCCTTCGGGTATTATCCATAGCCTTCCTATATGGCACAAAGCCTACTTGATCAGGATGGATAATCGCCGGAAGCAACGGAGCCAATCGGTTAGACAACACTTTAGCTAATATTTTTACGTCCGCATTCAGAACTGATATTGGGCGATAAGAGCCACATTCCGTGTGATCCTTATCCGGCTTGGGTAAGATGGCAATCCACGCTTCCAGCATGGTAGGGGGCAAAACCTCACCCCCTCCAATCTGGTTAAACAGGTCTGCCAACAGGGGCGCCAATTCCAAAGCAAATTTCTTATAAAATTCATTAGGGAAGCCATCCAACCCCGGAGATTTGCTGGACGGCAAATGCTGAATAGCTTTTTGTATCTCCAATGGCGTGACTGGCTTTTCCAGCTCTGTTCTTTGTTGTAATGTCAGAGGTGAGAGATCACTCTCTGCCAAGTACTCATCAATGGCCTCCGGGGACGGATCTCCCCCTTGTGCGTACAAGGCTTGGTAGTATTCCCCAAACCTCTTACGTATGTTCTCAGATGTAGTGAGTATATTACCCTTACTGTCCCTCACCCTGGTTACTGTACGGTCTATTTTTTGTCTGCGTAATTTCGTGGCAAGTCTGCGCCCTGCTTTATTGGTAAACTCATAAGTGCTACTTTTAATTCTAGATTGTAACAGACTTAGTTGCTCTGAGTAAATGGAGTCCAACTTAAGTCTCTCACCCCTCAGTTCTTCTAATACTGCTGGTGATCTCCCAACCTTATGCTGTGCTTCTAAGCGCTGTATGTTTCCCAGACAACTCGCCACTTGAGCTCTACGGATTTTCGCTCTCTTACTTGCTAATTGTAAAAAATAACCTCTCGTGACTGCTTTCATTGCGTCCCATACCGTGCTAAGGGGAGGCCCCGATTCCATGTTAAGCTCTAGATAATCCTTCAAAACTCTCCTGCAACCCTCCACCACCTCTACCTCTTGGAGCATAGTCGTGTTGAGCGTCCACCTTTTTTCCTTAACCTCTGCCCGAATAGATGACAAGGTCACCCAAACTGGGGCATGATCGGATAAGGTCATATTGCCTATCCCTGTTATGGGGCCCCTCTCTACCAGCCCAATGTCCAGAAAGATGCAGTCAATTCGGGAATAAGAGTCGTGGACAGATGAATAGCATGTATAATCCCGCTCCCCCCCATGATTCACCCTCCACACATCCAACACACCCAAAGAGTATGCCATTGCTCCTAGTGCAATTGACTCCTTACTGTCCCCAGAGCGGCTGACTCCCGACCTATCCAGTGCTGGGTCCATTACAGCATTAAAATCTCCACCCAGGATTAGGGGGCCCTGTACAAAAGTGGCAAGTATGTTTTTCACCTTAGTGAAAAAGGCCCCTTGTTGTTAGTTTGGGGCGTACACAGAGGCCAGAGTTAGGTCTACTTGGTCAAGCATTATGTGCACAAACAAGAACCGTCCCCCAGGATCCCGTTTAATCTGCCTTATCTGCGCCGCCACCGATGCATGTAGCATCACCGCCACCCCTCTCTTTGACCCTTCAGCAGAGGATGCAAATAGAATAAGTGGATAGCTGGGATGAGAGAGGAGCTTTTCGTGCTTACGGCGAAGGTGCGTTTCCTGCAATAAAACTATTTGCGGCTTTAGGTGCATCAGCTCCTTAAAAATTTTTTGCCGTTTCTGAGGCATATTCAGGCCCCTGACATTGTAAGACATAATCTTTAAATCAGCACTCATGTGTATTTAATATCAAGGTCCACCGCATTTCCTGCCGGTGAATCCATCATAGAGGCAAACCACCTTTTTCAAACAATAGGCTGGACCTAACCTTCCCTCCCATCTCCCCCCCAGTATCCCACCCTCCCACCCCTTATCTCCCTTCCCCCACACTGAAACACCAACCAGAGGACACATTTCCCCTGAATGGGAATGAAGAAAGCAACCCATCAATCCCTGACAGCCCAGCCCTCATCCCTCCCCCACTCCCCTGACCCCACCTTCTTCCATCCTGTAACTTCCCAATCCATAACATAACACTTCACAGCTCACCACATTCGGCCCCAAGTCACTCTTGCATATATTCCCAAAGCATTCCCCAGAACCTTCTTACAGCCCCACTAGCCATACCCCAAAGCCCAGGCTTCTGGCAAGGCCTTGCTCCGCACATTAAAACATTCAAGACTCCCCAGTAGAATTCCGGTTCCCTTATTACTGTCCAAAAACTCGAAAAGTCTCAACTCAAGCTTGTCCCCAGAATTAACAGTTCCATCAAACCTTCCTTGAGGTAGATCAGGTCTCCTCTGCTCCACCACGTCTTTTCGAGTTGCGCCGGTTACCAGAATCAGGAACCCGCTTCCATCCTTGCAGCTTTGCCTTTGTGGCTGGCGCCATTGTCCCCTGCGGCACGCTCGACGAGACCAGGCCCGCTTCAAGAAGGGTCCCCCATACTTCTTTCAGTGATTGAGCTCTATGCTTAACTCCTTGCAGTGTGTATAAGAGCGAGAAGGGAAACCCCCATCTATAGGGGATATGTTCTTTGGCTAGTATTTCCAGGGCCGGCTTCATCAGCCGTCTTTGTTGCAACGTGAATTGTGAAAGATCCTGGTATACTGATATTTTAGCTTCAGCATATTCAAGGTCCTGCGCCTTCCGCGCTAAGTTAAAGATCTTCTCTTTCACCTCGTATTTATGAAATCTTGTGATGATATCCCGCACTTTATTGTCCTGCCTTTTGCCAAGTGCTCTGTGTGCCCTGTCCAGCACAATCTCCACTGCTCCATCCTCTGGGCCCAATAATGCCGCACACAGGGTTCTCACAATCTGTGGGACATCCTCGATCTCGCTTTCGGGCACCCCTCTAAACCTTAGGTTGTTCCTCCTGCTTCTGTTTTCTAAGTCGTCAATTTTGTACTCCAGCTCAGCATTTTTCTTTGCCAAATCTTGAAACTGTATCTCGTGGGCATTCAGGGTTTCGGCATGCTCATCCATTCTTGTTTCAACATCTTCTACCCTGCCCCCTAACTCTCGCAAGTCTGTGCTTAGCGCTTCCATGCGGTCGAGTATCTCGTCCTTCGAGCCCTTAATATCCTCTTGTATTTTTGACAAGAGCTGGCGAAGCTCAACTGAAACGCCTTTTTTTTTTATTAGGAGGCTGCCGCGATTCGGCCAGGGATAGCGCTGAATCCGAGTCCGACGGAGACACGTGCGCCGCAGATTCATGGCGCTTAGACGCCCGGCTAGGCCCACCTCCCGTTAGCCGCTCCGCTTCTTTATTTCGCACCGCAGCTGATTTACTCATTGTTGCTGGCGCTTTGCTGATCTCGTCTCTCGTTTTTCGGTCAAGTACAGACCCTGGGGCCGCCTGTAAATGCTTTTGGAAGTCCGAGGAGCGGGGAGCTCAAGAACTAGGCTGCCATTCTATAAGATGACGTCACTTCCTCCTCGGGAGGCCAAGATTTTAGTGAAGATCTTATAATCGACTCCCAGAAGAGAAATAGGTCTATACGAGCTGCATAGCTGAGGATCCTTGCCTGGTTTGGGTATGACCGTTATAGTTGCCAAGTTTCAGGTTTCTGGTAGCGGTTGACCCGCCTCGAAAGAATTAAACACCTTTAACAACAATGGAGCCAACAATTTTCCAAAGGTCTTATAGAATTTATTAGCTAACCCATCGGGTCCTGGAGCTTTATTAGCAGCCAACCCCCTTATTGCTTGATCTATTTCCTCCAGTTCAATGGGCTGAGATAATATCTGTCCAGTGCTCTCCGGTAGCCTCAGCAGATCGATTTTATCAAGATATCCAGCAATAGAGTCTACAGAGGGGTCAATATCTGGAGAATAAAGTGTTTCATAGTAGTCCCTGCATGACGATCGCATATACTCAGAGTGTCTCTCACCCCTTCCATCTCTAAGATTCACAATTTGGGTTCGATTAGCATGTTGTTTAAGTTCATAGGCTAAGGAGAAATTAGACCTTATCTGCTAATTTGCTTTCCTTTAATCCCTCCGGACCGGCCCAGGATTGGACTGATGGGTTATGCATGCCTACCTGCAGGTTGGAGACTGAGAAAAAAAACTCTGACTCTAGCGAGCCAATAGGAGCCCTGGTCATGTGACCCTAGCCTCAGTATTTGAATAACAAAGCAGAAAGAAAAACAGTCTGTGCCCCAAGGAATTCAAGCAGCCAGGGAGCACTAGTAAGAACGTGCTCTAACAAAGGCTCACCGACAACTCTCCTCATAGAAACGGTATGGCCTTATTATAATGGCTCACCGAGTACCCTAACCAGAGCATCAGTATGGCCAGTTACCAGAGAATCGGTATGGCCTTATCACAGTGGCTCACCGAATACCCTAACCAGAGCATCGGTATGGCCCAACTATTATGGCTCACCATGTACTCTAACCAGAGCATCGGTATGGCCCAACTATTATGGCTCACCATGTACTCTAACCAGAGCAGTGGTATGGCCTGAATAGAAAATCCATTTTTTTTTTTAAACTTGCAAACAAAACAGCTCTGCAACCAACAATTGAACATAGAAAATTAGACAGAAAGATAGAACACGGGAGGGACCTGGGCTGGTCCAGAAAGATTAAAGGAAAGCAAATTAGCAGGTAAGGTCTAATTTCTTCTTCCTTAGCATCCCTCCGGACCGGCCCAGGATTGGACTGATGGGACGTAACAAAGCAGTAGTCCTACGGGAGGGACCCCAGCAGACCCGCTGAAATTACTCGTGACGCAAAAATCGCCTCCTGCCGACACTGCACATCAAGCCTGTAATGTTTAGAAAACGAATGGAGAGAGGACCAAGTCGCTGCCTTACAAATCTCCGCTGGTGGAACCAATAACACTCGGCCCAGGACGCAGCTTGCCCTCTAGTTGAATGAGCTTTAACAGAGTCCGGGACAGCTTTACCTGCCAAAAGGTAGGCTGACCCTATCATCTCTTTGATCCACCTAGACAATGTGGGCTTAGAAGCCGCCAATCCCTTACGGTGACCGGCCAACAGTAGGAAAAGACGGTCCGTGCGCCGAAAATCCTCAGTAACTGCGAGATACCGTTTAAGCACTCTCTTACATCCAGAGTATGTAACTGTCACTGCTCCTGCGTCCCTGAGGCCGATCCCAGAACAGGAAGAAAAACTGACTGGGACAGATGAAAACAAGACACCACCTTAGGCAAAAAGGAGGGAACCGGACGAATAACCACTCGCTCCTTGGAAAACTGCAGAAATGGAGATCTACATGAAAAGGCTTGCAACTCAGATTCTCTGAGCAGACGTAATAGCCACCAAAAACAATGTCTTAAGCGTCAGATCCTTCAAAGAACATGCTTGCAAAGGCTCAAAAGGTGGTTTCGTGAGAGTCGAAAGAACCAGATTAAGATCCCAAGATGGAAAGACTGATCTTACCGGAGGACTAAGAAGGCTGACTCCCTTCAAAAAACGGGCCACCTCAGGAAGACTGGTGAAAGATTTACCCCGAATCCGACCTCTAAAGCAGGAAAGAGCTGCCGCTTGTACCTTAAGAGAAGAAAGAGATAGCCCTTTATCCAACCCTCGCTGTAGAAAATCCAACATCTGAGGCACAGATGCCCGAAACGGAAGAATGTCAGCCTCTGCACACCAGGCCTCAAAAATTCTCCAAGTGCGAATATAGTTTAGTGAAGTGGAACGCCGACGAGACCTAAGCATGGTGGAAATCATGGGCCCTGAAAAACCCCGTTTAGCTAAACGGGCTCGTTCAAGAGCCAAGCCGTAAGACAAAATCGACCCGGATCTGGATGTGGAACTGGCCCTTGAACCAGCAAAGTTCTGTGAACTGGTAGCCGAAGAGGAGGCGCCACCAATAGACGCTGTAGATCCACGTACCAAGGACGCCGAGGCCAATCCGGTGCCACCAAAATTAACGGTCTTCCATGATCCTCGATCATCTGTAGGAGACGGCCTATTAGCGGCCACGGAGGGAACGCGTAAAGAAGGTCGGAGGGCCACTGTTGCAAGACAGCGTCTACCCCTGCCGCTCTTACATCCCTTCGACAACTGAAGAATAGAGGGACTTTCGAGTTGAGACTGGAGGCAAACAGATCTAAAACTGGAGTGCCCCAGCGCTCCACTATCAACCGAAACGCCTGATCGCTGAGAGACCATTCCCCGGGATCGAGAGTGTGGCGACTGAGAAAGTCGGCTTGAACGTTTTCCACTCCGACCACATGCGATGCTGAACTGGCCGAGAGGTGAATCTCCACCCAGGCGAGGAGACTCTCTGCCTCCCGACACAAGAGACGACATTTCGTTCCCCCCTGACGGTTGACATAGGCCACTGTCGAGGCATTGTCCGAAAGAACTCTGACCGCTTTGCCTATTAGTAGAGCACTGAAGTGCTGCAGAGCTAACCGGATTGCTCTGGTCTCCAAAAAATTGATTGATTGAACTGCTTCCATTTGAGACCAAAGACCCTGGGCCCACTGCCCCAGGCAATGCGCTCCCCAGCCTCGGAGACTGGCATCTGTCGTTAACGGTATCCAGCGAGGAGATTCCAAAGGCATCCCTACTGTGAGATTCTTCATCCGCAGCCACCAAAACAGCAAGCTGCGCTCTCTGTTGTGGAGAGGCAGACGCCTCAATAGTGAATCCCTCTGAGCGGACCACCGAGATAGAAGAGACCACTGAAGAGGCCTCATATGGAGTCTGGCCCAGGGTACTACTTCTATGGTGGCTGCCATGGATCCGAGAATCTGAAGATAATCTCGAGCACACGGACGCTGCTGTTGAAGAAAGGTCCGAATCTGAGACTGGAGTTTTAAAATCCTGGCCTGCGGTAGAAAGACTCGGCCTCGTGCCGTGTCGAACGTGACGCCCAAATACTCCAGAGATTGAGAAGGAACCAACTGACTCTTGGTTACATTTACTACCCAACCTAGAGACTGCAAGAACTGCATCACTCGTTCTGTGATGCGACAACTCTCTTGATAAGACTTTGCTCTGATTAACCAGTCATCCAGATATGAACAAGAATCCCTTCTTTCCTGAGGGCCGCAGCCACCACGACCATAACTTTGGTGAAAGTGTGGGGGAGCCGTCGCAAGACATAAGTACATAAGTACATAAGTAGTGCCATACTGGGAAAGACCAAAGGTCCATCTAGCCCAGCATCCTGTCACCGACAGTGGCCAATCCAGGTCAAGGGCACCTGGCACGCTCCCTAAACGTAAAAACATTCCAGACAAGTTATACCTAAAAATGCAGAATTTTTCCAAGTCCATTTAATAGCGGTCTATGGACTTGTCCTTTAGGAATCTATCCAACCCCTTTTTAAACTCCGTCAAGCTAACCGCCCGTACCACGTTCTCCGGCAACGAATTCCAGAGTCTAATTACACGTTGGGTGAAGAAAAATTTTCTCCGATTCGTTTTAAATTTACCACACTGTAGCTTCAACTCATGCCCTCTAGTCCTAGTATTTTTGGATAGCGTGAACAGTCGCTTCACATCCACCCGATCCATTCCACTCATTATTTTATACACTTCTATCATATCTCCCCTCAGCCGTCTCTTCTCCAAGCTGAAAAGCCCTAGCCTTCTCAGCCTCTCTTCATAGGAAAGTCGTCCCATCCCCACTATCATTTTCGTCGCCCTTCGCTGTACCTTTTCCAATTCTACTATATCTTTTTTGAGATACGGAGACCAGTACTGAACACAATACTCCAGGTGCGGTCGCACCATGGAGCGATACAACGGCATTATAACATCCGCACACCTGGACTCCATACCCTTCCTAATAACACCCAACATTCTATTCGCTTTCCTAGCCGCAGCAGCACACTGAGCAGAAGGTTTCAGCGTATCCTCGACGACGACACCCAGATCCCTTTCTTGATCCGTAACTCCTAACGTGGAACCTTGCAAGACGTAGCTATAATTCGGGTTCCTCTTACCCACATGCATCACTTTGCACTTGTCAACATTGAACTTCATCTGCCACTTGCACGCCCATTCTCCCAGTCTCGCAAGGTCCTCCTGTAATCGTTCACATTCCTCCTGCGACTTGACGACCCTGAATAATTTTGTGTCATCGGCGAATTTAATTACCTCACTAGTTATTCCCATCTCTAGGTCATTTATAAATACATTAAAAAGCAACGGACCCAGCACAGACCCCTGCGGGACCCCACTAACTACCCTCCTCCACTGAGAATACTGGCCACGCAATCCTACTCTCTGCTTCCTATCTTTCAACCAGTTCTTAATCCATAATAGTACCCTACCTCCGATTCCATGACTCTGCAATTTCTTCAGGAGTCTTTCGTGCGGCACTTTGTCAAACGCCTTCTGAAAATCCAGATATACAATATCAACCGGCTCCCCATTGTCCACATGTTTGCTTACCCCCTCAAAAAAATGCATTAGATTGGTGAGGCAAGACTTCCCTTCACTAAATCCGTGCTGACTTTGTCTCATCAGTTCGCAGAGCGCGAAACTGGTAATGCCGTCCTAGAATTGCAAAGCGCAAGAACTTGTGGTGAGCCAGACGAATGGGAATATGCAAATAAGCCTCTGTGAGATCCAAGGCTGTCAAATACTCTCCCTGGCGCACTGCTACTATGACTGATCGTAGGGTCTCCATACGAAAACTAGTGACTCAGAGCACGATTGACAGGCTTGAGGTCCAAAATAGGGCGAAAAGAGTCTTCCAGCTGTCTCATTTTCTCAGGATGGCGGCAATTCGTACGGTAATGGGAAGGGAAAAGTTAGGTCTGGAAGAGATCTGTGAAAAGCGCTCTTCGTCTAGAGGTCTGATTGGCTGTTTATATAAATGTAGTAGTGCACAGGCTCCACTTCATACACTTCACAGGACGGGCTGGCAGAGGGAGCTGGGTATGGCCTTGGGGGGATGCAGGATTGGAGCAGATGAGCGGGCGGTGGCGAAGGTGTCGTCTCATGTACCCTTTAAAGAGAATGCAGTGAAAGTGCTGTTTAGATGGTACCTTACACCTGAACGCCTCCAGCGTATATATCCAGCCTCCTCAGGCTTGTGCTGGAGGAGGTGTGGTAATAGGGGAATAATGGGGCATGTGTGGTGGCATTGTGTAAAAGTCAGAGCTGGATGGGGTGCACAGTTACTTGGGCCCCCGAGATCTCTTTTCTGTAAAGGCAGGGGGTTTAACACCTGCTCAGCAGGCACTGATGAGGCAAGCACTGTGTGCAGCAAGGGTGGTCATAGCCTGTTACTGGAAACGGGCTGTGGCTCCTCCAATTATGAGATGGCTCTATAAACTGAAGTATATTTGTGAAATGGAGAGGCTCTTAGCAGAGTGCAGACAACAGAAGAGTAAATGGTATTCTGTTTGGAAGCCTTTTCTTCTAAGTGCTCAGAGTGCATAGTGAGAGTTGTGAGAGTGGTGAATGGAAGGATGTGTTAAAGGACCTCCCTAGGGTATGGCTGGGGGGAGGGATGGGGGGAGACAGGTGGGAGTTGAGGGGGGAAGCATTTTCCAGTTAAAAACTTTAAAAAAAAATTATGAAGTTCCTTGTTTCTTAGTGGGACGTTGAAAATGTGGGAAAGAGGTGCTTAAGTTTTTTATTTTTGTTACATTTGTACCCCGCACTTTCCCACTCATGGCAGGCTCAATGCGGCTTACATGGGACAATGGAGGGTTAAGCGACTTGCCCAGAGTCACAAGGAGCTGCCTGTGCCTGAAGTGGGAATCGAACTCAGTTCCTCAGTTCCCCAGGACCAAAGTCCACCACCCTAACCACTAGGCCACTCCTCCACTGTAACTGTCTGTTTAAATTCAGCAATTGTGTATTATAAGTACTGCTTCATGAGCTTTCTGTTATGTTTTAAAGGATAATAAAGACTTCATGAAATAAAAATTAAAAAAAAAACCTCCCAAAGGGATAATGGACCTTCCCATTATCATTTAACTGTATATATTCCTTGATCTGTTGCTCAAGTTGGGAGAGGTATGCCAAGACTGAGAGCAGCGCATCATCTAAGCGCCACCGACGGGAACCCCGATGTATCCCAGAAAGAGGTAATTGTAACAGGACTGGGGAGTGATCTGACCAAGTGCGAGGTATTATTTGATGTGTACTGGCTTGGCCCGAGATTGATGAATCCCCCAGCCAGAAATTGATCCGGGAAAGATTGATGAACCGATGAAAAATATGTATATCTATGTGTGATGGGATTATCCTGGCGCCAAAGATCTGTCAACTGCCAGCGTGCTGAGAATGCATGGAGTCTCTCTCTGTCACGCCAGGCGTAGAAAATCTTGTGTGTGGAATTATCTAACTGTGGGTGTAAGGTGAGGTTGAAGTCCCCTCCCACCAAGAGGGAACCCTCCCCATGATTCAAAAGTAATTGATCCAAGCTGGAAAAATATTCCCCATGGTCTGCATGAGTGTAGACGTGACCCCTGAATGAGAAAACCACTAGTAAGTATCGCCCTCCCCAGTCTCTTACAACTTTCAAAATTTCCCACAGTTTGGAATCACTAAAAGCAATCAAAACTCCCCTATTTTTAGAGTTATCAGTATTAGATGCGAAATATATAGTAGGGATCTTCGATGGTGGCACAGATGCTCATGGGTTGGTTTTAAATGGGTCTCCTGCACTAGGGCCACGTCCACCCGAAGGCGGAGCAACTCCCAAAAAAGGAGCTGCCTCTTCCTAGGTACATTCAGCCCCCTAACTTTTAGAAGCAACAGTGTAATATCAGACATCTTGATAAATACATATCCCCCTCCCACACATCTCCAGAGAACCCCATACATTCATCGCCCCCCAATCCCCTCGCTCATGCCACCTCATCTCACTCTTCTCCCAAAAACCTCCCCCCTCCTGAGTCCCCTCCACCCTCCCTTTTTCCTCCTCATGAAACCAAGACTCCCCATCCGAGTACGGAAGGTTGTCAACAGAGAAGTACGAGTTAAATACCCGCCCACCTTATAGCCCACAGAAAACGAAAAGTGGTTATCATTTATACAAAGGCAACCCTAAGTTTTATACATAATACTACCATTACCTTGGAGAAAGTTCTGGGTGCCATAGCTAGACCAAAGAGAAAAGCGCAAAATTGAAAACGCTGTCCTAGTACTGGAAAATATGAGTTTATCGTAAAGGAATACGTAGGTGAGCTGCTATAAAATTTAGGAAGTTTGATGCACAATTAGCCTGACTTACCCCACAGCCCTGAAAAAACTACCTAACATTTTATTTATTGCATTTGTATCCCACCTTATCCCACCTATTTGCAGGCTCAATGTGGCTTACATAGTTTTGTTATCATTGTCATTGCAAGGTGACGTATACATTTAATGTTGTGCAGAGGTTAGATGAGGGTAAAAGAAGGAGAGGAGTGATTTAGGTAGCTATAGTAGATGAGTTATCTTAATTGAGTGGATTGTCGGGTGGATTATTGTGGCTATTAGTTCTCATTGTATGCCTTGCTGAAGAGATATGTCTTAAGAGACATTTCAATTCAAGAATGGGCTAAAGACAACAAACTTTGACTGAACCCAAGTAAAACAGCTTCTATAGGTCACTAACACAAGTGGTGACATACCAGACATCAAAATCTCTTTTGGGAAATATGAACTCCCCCTCAAATCACAAGTCAGGAAGCTCTGAATACAGCTCAATTCAACACATACTCTGATCCCCCAAATCCAAGCGACCTTCAAGAGCAGCTTCTATCACTTGCGACAATTATGATGCCCATCTCCTTACATTGAGAAGGCATGCCTTGTCTCAGTTGTGCATGCCATGATATCAAGACTGGATTATTGTAAAGCGAATGCTACATACCTGTAGAAGGTATTCTCCGAGGACAGCAGGCT
Organism: Microcaecilia unicolor; assembly: GCF_901765095.1. Taxonomy (NCBI): domain Eukaryota; kingdom Metazoa; phylum Chordata; class Amphibia; order Gymnophiona; family Siphonopidae; genus Microcaecilia; species Microcaecilia unicolor. Next base: position 42,992,157 of record NC_044031.1, on the reverse strand, counting down.
GATTGTTCTCACTGATGGGTGACGTCCACGGCAGCCCCTCCAATCGGAAACTTCACTAGCAAAGTCCTTTGCTAGCCCTCGCGCGCACCGCGCATGCGCGGCCGTCTTCCCGCCCAAAACCGGCTCGAGCCGGCCAGTCCAGTATGTAGCAAGACAATACACTTCAAGGGAAGACACAACTCCAAAGGGGAGGCGGGCGGGTTGGTGAGAACAATCAGCCTGCTGTCCTCGGAGAATACCTTCTACAGGTATGTAGCATTCGCTTTCTCCGAGGACAAGCAGGCTGCTTGTTCTCACTGATGGGGTATCCCTAGCCCCCAGGCTCACTCAAAACAACAACATTGGTCAATTGGGCCTCGCAACGGCGAGGACATAACTGAGATTGACCTAAAAAATTTACCAACTAACTGAGAGTGTAGCCTGGAACAGAACAAACAGGGCCCTCGGGGGGTGGAGTTGGATCCTAAAGCCCAAACAGGTTCTGAAGAACTGACTGCCCGAACCGACTGTCGCGTCGGGTATCCTGCTGCAGGCAGTAATGAGATGTGAATGTGTGGACAGATGACCACGTCGCAGCTTTGCAAATTTCTTCAATGGAGGCTGACTTCAAGTGGGCTACCGACGCAGCCATGGCTCTAACATTATGAGCCGTGACATGACCCTCAAGAGCCAGCCCCGCCTGGGCGTAAGTGAAGGAAATGCAATCTGCTAGCCAATTGGATATGGTGCGTTTCCCTACAGCCACTCCCCTCCTATTGGGATCAAAAGAAACAAACAATTGGGCGGACTGTCTGTGGGGCTGTGTCCGCTCCAGGTAGAAGGCCAATGCTCTCTTGCAGTCCAATGTGTGCAGCTGACGTTCAGCAGGGCAGGAATGAGGACGGGGAAAGAATGTTGGCAAGACAATTGACTGGTTCAGATGGAACTCCGACACGACCTTTGGCAGGAACTTAGGGTGAGTGCGGAGGACTACTCTGTTGTGATGAAATTTAGTGTAAGGGGCCTGGGCTACCAGGGCCTGAAGCTCACTGACTCTACGAGCCGAAGTAACTGCCACCAAGAAAATGACCTTCCAGGTCAAGTACTTCGGATGGCATGAATCCAGTGGCTCAAAAGGAGGTTTCATCAGCTGGGTGAGAACGACATTGAGATCCCATGACACTGTAGGAGGCTTGACAGGGGGCTTTGACAAAAGCAAACCTCTCATGAAGCGAACAACTAAAGGCTGTCCTGAGATCGGCTTACCTTCCACTTGGTAATGGTATGCACTGATTGCACTAAGGTGAACCCTTACGGAGTTGGTCTTCAGACCAGACTCAGACAAGTGCAGAAGGTATTCAAGCAGGGTCTGTGTAGGACAAGAGCGAGGATCTAGGGCCTTGCTGTCACACCAGACGGCAAACCTCCTCCAATGAAAGAAGTAACTTCTCTTAGTGGAGTCTTTCCTGGAAGCAAGCAAGATGCGGGAGACACCCTCTGGCAGACCCAAAGAGGCAAAGTCTACGCCCTCAACATCCAGGCCGTGAGAGCCAGGGACTGGAGGTTGGGATGCAGAAGAGCCCCTTCGTCCTGCGTGATGAGGGTCGGAAAACACTCCAATCTCCACGGTTCTTCGGAGGACAACTCCAGAAGAAGAGGGAACCAGATCTGACGCGGCCAAAAAGGAGCAATCAGAATCATGGTGCCTCGGTCTTGCTTGAGTTTCAACAAAGTCTTCCCCACCAGAGGGATGGGAGGATAAGCATACAGGAGGCCCTCCCCCCAATCCAGGAGGAAGGCATCCGACGCCAGTCTGCCGTGGGCCTGAAGCCTGGAACAGAACTGAGGGACCTTGTGGTTCACTTGAGATGCGAAGAGATCCACCAGGGGGGTGCCCCACGCCTGAAAGATCTGTCGCACCACACGGGAATTGAGCGACCACTCGTGAGGTTGCATAATCCTGCTCAACCTGTCGGCCAGACTGTTGTTTACGCCTGCCAGATATGTGGCTTGGAGCACCATGCCTTGACGGCGAGCCCAGAGCCACATGCTGACGGCTTCCTGACACAGGGGGCGAGATCCGGTGCCCCCCTGCTTGTTGACATAGTACATGGCAACCTGATTGTCTGTCTGAATTTGGATAATTTGGTGGGACAGCCGATCTCTGAAAGCCTTCAGAGCGTTCCAGATCGCTCGCAACTCCAGAAGATTGATCTGTAGATCGCGTTCTTGGAGGGACCACCTTCCTTGGGTGTGAAGCCCATCGACATGAGCTCCCCATCCCAGGAGAGACGCATCCGTGGTCAGTCAAATTGGAGCAAATCGTCCACCACAACAGGGATTCGAGAAAACTCGTGGACAGGTGGATCACGTCCTCTAGACCCCCAGCGGCCTGGTACCACTGGGAGGCTAGGGTCCATTGAGCAGATCTCATGTGAAGGCGGGCCATGGGAGTCACATGAACTGTGGAGGCCATATGGCCCAGCAATCTCAACATCTGCCGAGCTGTGATCTGCTGGGACGCTCGCACCCGTGAGACGAGGGACAACAGGTTGGTGGCCCTCTTCTCTGGGAGATAGGCGCGAGCTGTCCGAGAATCCAGCAGGGCTCCGATGAATTCGAGTTTCTGCACTGGGAGAAGATGGGACTTTGGGTAATTTATCACAAACCCCAGTAGCTCCAGGAGGCGAATAGTCATCTGCATGGACTGCAGGGCTCCTGCCTCGGATGTGTTCTTCACCAGCCAATCGTCGAGATATGGGAACACGTGCACCCCCAGCCTGCGAAGTGCCGCTGCTACCACAGCTAGGCACTTTGTGAACACCCTGGGCGCAGAGGCGAGCCCAAAGGGTAGCACACAGTACTGGAAGTGGCGTGTGCCCAGCTGAAATCGCAGATACTGTCTGTGAGCTGGCAGTATCGGGATGTGTGTGTAGGCATCCTTCAAGTCCAGAGAGCATAGCCAATCGTTTTGCTGAATCATGGGGAGAAGGGTGCCCAGGGAAAGCATCCTGAACTTTTCTTTTACGAGATATTTGTTCAGGGCCCTTAGGTCTAGGATGGGACGCATCCCCCCTGTTTTCTTTTCCACAAGGAAGTACCTGGAATAGAATCCCAGCCCTTCTTGCCCGGATGGCACGGGCTCGACCGCATTGGCGCTGAGAAGGGCGGAGAGTTCCTCTGCAAGTACCTGCTTGTGCTGGAAGCTGTAGGACTGAGCTCCCGGTGGACAATTTGGAGGGTTTGAGGCCAAATTGAGGGTGTATCCTTGCCGGACTATTTGGAGAACCCACTGATCGGAGGTTATGAGAGGCCACCTTTGGTGAAAAGCTTTCAACCTCCCTCCGACTGGCAGGTCGCCCGGCACTGACACTTGGATGTCGGCTATGCTCTGCTGGAGCCAGTCAAAAGCTCGCCCCTTGCTTTTGCTGGGGAGCCGCGGGGCCTTGCTGAGGCGCACGCTGCTGACGAGAGCGAGCGCGCTGGGGCTTAGCCTGGGCCGCAGGCTGTCGGGAAGGAGGATTGTACCTACGCTTGCCAGAAGTATAGGGAACAGTCTTCCTTCCCCCGAAAAATCGTCTACCTGTAGAGGTAGAAGCTGAAGGCTGCCGGCGGGCGAACTTGTCGAATGCGGTGTCCCGCTGGTGGAGAGACTCTACCACCTGTTCGACTTTTTCGCCAAAAATGTTATCCGCACGGCAAGGCGAGTCCGCAATCCGCTGCTGGAGTCTATTCTCCATGTCGGCGGCACGCAGCCATGAGAGCCTGCGCATCACCACACCTTGAGCAGCGGCCCTGGACGCAACATCAAAAGTGTCATAAACTCCTCTGGCCAGGAATTTTCTGCACGCCTTCAGCTGCCTGACCACCTCCTGAAAAGGCTTGGCTTGCTCAGGGGGAAGAGCATCAACCAAGCCCGCCAACTGCCGCACATTATTCCGCATGTGTATGCTCGTGTAGAGCTGGTAAGACTGAATTTTGGCCACGAGCATAGAGGAATGGTAGGCCTTCCTCCCAAAGGAGTCTAAGGTTCTAGAGTCTTTGCCCGGGGGCGCCGAAGCATGCTCTCTAGAACTCTTAGCCTTCTTTAGGGCCAGATCCACAACTCCAGAGTCGTGAGGCAACTGGGTGCGCATCAGCTCTGGGTCCCCATGGATCCGGTACTGGGACTCGATCTTCTTGGGGATGTGGGGATTAGTTAGCGGTTTCGTCCAGTTCGCAAGCAATGTCTTTTTTAGGACATGATGCAAGGGAACCGTGGACGCTTCCTTAGGTGGAGAAGGATAGTCCAGGAGCTCAAACATTTCAGCCCTGGGCTCGTCCTCCACAACCACCGGGAAGGGGATGGCCGTAGACATCTCCCGGACAAAGGAAGCGAAAGACAGACTCTCGGGAGGAGAAAGCTGTCTTTCAGGAGAGGGAGTAGGATCAGAAGGAAGACCCTCAGACTCCTCGTCAGAGAAATATCTGGGATCTTCTTCTTCTTCCCACGAGGCCTCACCCTCGGTGTCAGACACAAGTTCACGGACCTGCGTCTGCAACCGCGCCCGGCTCGACTCCGTGGAGCCACGTCCACGATGGGGGCGTCGAGAGGTAGACTCCCTCGCCCGCATCGGCGAAGCTCCCTCCGCCGACGTAGTCGGGGAGCCTTCCTGGGAGGTGGCCGCAGTCGGCACCGAACGCGGTACCGACGTCGGGGACCTCACCCCGGGCGATGGGCCAGCCGGCGCCACGCTCGACGGTACCGGAGGCGCAAGCACCGCCGGTACCGGAGGGGTAGGGCGCAACAGCTCTCCCAGAATCTCTGGGAGAACGGCCCGGAGGCTCTCGTTCAGAGCGGCTGCAGAGAAAGGCATGGAGGTCGATGCAGGCGTCGACGTCAGTACCTGTTCCGGGCGTGGAGGCTGTTCCGGGCTGTCCAGAGCGGAGCGCATCGACACCTCCTGAACAGAGGGTGAGCGGTCCTCTCGGTGCCGATGCCTGCTGGGTGCCGAATCCCTCGGCGACCCAGAGCTCTCGGTGCCGACATGGGGAGGAGACCGGTGTCGATGCTTCTTCGATTTCTTCCGAAGCATGTCACCGGAGCTCCCCGGCACCGACGAGGAGGACGTCGAATCCATCCGTCGCTTCCTCGGGGCCGAGACTGAAGAAGGTCGATCTCGGGGGGGCTGTACCGCAGGAGCCCTCAGGGTAGGAGGAGACCCACCCGAGGGCTCACCGCCACCAGCAGGGGAATGGACAGCCCTCACCTGCACTCCACCCGATGCACCACCGTCCGACGACATCAGCAGACGAGGTCCTGGTACCACCGACGTCGATGCAGCTATCCGATGTCTCGGCGCCGATGCAGAGGCCCGATGCCTCGATGCACTCGATGCAGGGGCGGCCGAGGAAGATGGTCTGGACGCTGACGACGTCGATGCACTCGAAGATCCCGGTGCCGATGCCGACGAAGAGCCCGAGAACAACACGTTCCACTGGGCTAGTCTCGCTACCTGAGTCCGCCTTTGAAGCAGGGAACACAGACTGCAGTTCTGAGGGCGGTGCTCGGCCCCCAGACACTGAAGACACGACGAGTGTCGATCAGTGAGCGAGATAACCCGGGCGCACTGGGTGCACTTCTTGAAGCCGCTGGAAGGCTTCGATGTCATGGGCGGAAAAATCACGCCGGCGAAATCAAAAGCCGAAATGGCGAAATTTGAAGCACCAAAAATTTAGAGGGAGAAAAATTCTCGACCGAGGCCGAAAAGAGGCCTACCCCGACGACGAAAGAAAACTTACCGGGGCAAAAAGCTGGAAGTACGGGGAGGATTGACACGAAACCCAGCGGAGGGTTTCCGGAGCACTTCCCGACTTAAACAAAGCTTTCCCGAAGGAAAAAACACGCTCAAAAATAATTTGGACGCGCGAGGTCGACTTTCCGGGGCTCGACACGGCGAAAACACGACCGTACCGAGTGCGGACAAAAGAAGACTGGCCGGCTCGAGCCGGTTTCGGGCGGGAAGACGGCCGCGCATGCGCGGTGCGCGCGGGCGCGCGAGGGCTAGCAAAGGACTTTGCTAGTGAAGTTTCCGATTGGAGGGGCTGCCGTGGACGTCACCCATCAGTGAGAACAAGCAGCCTGCTTGTCCTCGGAGAATGCACTCTACACTGGTCTGACTACAAATGGTTTGCACCAGCTCCAATTGATTCAGAATGCTGCAGCAAGAATAATAGAAGGTTGTAAGCGACATGACTACATCATACCATTTTTGTATAAACTCCTACCAGTACAATACAGAGCCAAATTTAAAACTCTGACCATCAAGGCCCTTAAAGGACATGGCCCAGAGTACTTGAAGAACAGATCTCCCTCTACACACCTTCAAGGTCACTAGGGTCCTCCCAAGGTGATTCCCTAACCACCCCCCTTCTTTGGACATCACACAATGTGATACCCACAAACAAGCCTTCTCTGGAGTAGCCCCCACGCTCTGGAATGCACTCCCTGAAAGGCTTTGCTTAACAGAAGACTATCTCTACTTCAGGAAGCAGATGAAAGCCTGGCTCTTCAACCAGGCTAACAGAAGAAGTAAATGACATTGGTTGAACATATTATAGCAGGACATGTTTATCCACTCTTACCCAACAATGTTCAAGCACCTTTCTGACCTCATTTGCAACTCTTTAGTCCCTACTCTATCTTATCTATATGTTCCATCTTTGCTTACACCATATGTCTATTAAAAATGTTTTATTGTGTAGGCATTGTAATGTAGCATACTAAGCCATGCTTTGTATTGTTTTAATATTTTTACTACTGTAATTGACTATTGCTTATGTGTCACGAAGCACCTAGCCACCCACCTGGGGTTACCCCACGGCCACTTAGAGGGTGTATCCCCAGCACAGCTCAGGTCAGCCTGCACCTGCCGCCTATGCTCTACATTAGCATCATCCTCTCACTGACTGGGTCCCAATTGCCTCTGGGCGACTCTCCTGCTCTCAAATTATCCCCAGTGATTTCAAGGTTACTGGAGTCACACTACCAGTGGTCCCACAGTTCCCAGAAAGCACCCACAAACCCAACACTCAAACCACCAGGATTCTTTATTAGTCCAGACAGGCAGAGGCAACAAACTAAATTGTCTTAAAAATTGAACACTGAACAAAAAATGTGCACTCAGCAAACAGGTAACTGAAATATGGATCAATTATAACATTAACTAAACATTTGTTTACTTTCTAGAAAGTACCTGGGGAGATCAAGACATATAACTGCTCACCAAACATAACTTTTTTACAGGGCTTCAGCAAAGAGCTTTCTTTCTCTCTTTCTCCCATGCTGAAACTGGAGCAAAAGCCAGTATAATCCAAATGAAATAAGCTCCTGGGCCAGAGTCCAGAACAATAAGGTTCAAAAATAGCTGGTTACATCACTACACGCATTTCCTTTGTGTGTGTGCTAACTAAAAGAAGGAATAGTCATTCCTCTGTTTTAAACATAAATACGCACTACCTTTTGGCCAAACTAGAGAAATACACTTCAAAGAAACATTCAATACAATTTACAGGGTTAAAAACATGCTGTTCTGTCACATTATGTTTGACTTATTCTTGCTGTACACCGCCTTCAGTGAATTCCTTGAAAAAGGTGGTACATAAATCCAAATAAATAACTTCAAAGTTTCCATCCAAAAATGAGGCACTTTGAGGAATCTAACTTGTTAGAGCCAAATTGGATGAAAGGTTCCTTCCTTTTTTGGAACAAAGTAGATGGTGTTACTGCCTGTTCTTTCCTCCTCAGGAGGAACTGATACTACTGATTCTAACTGTAGCAATTTAACATTTCTTCGACAGCCCTTGCCTGTAGAAGAGAACATGGAGATT